>NC_057358.1:77070409-77401123 GCF_016509475.1 Prionailurus bengalensis | reverse complement strand
GTCCTTGATTTGATGGCCCGGGAAGAACCAAATCCTACCGCACCACGCGAGGGGGCTGGGGCGCAGATCTCCCCCTGGTCAAACCTTCAGATGAGAGCACAGTTCTGGCTAACACCACAACTGCAACCTCATCAGAGACCTTACGGCAGAGGATTAGCAAGCCACACTCAAGATTCATGCCCCACAGAAACTGTGAGATGATTTTTTATTGTTTTAAGGCACTGAGTGTTTGGAATAATTTGTTATGCAGCAACAGGGAATACATCTTGTTTCTCCTACCTTTGAAGGAGGATGAGAGCATTAGTGCTGGGGCTGTGTCTAGGGCTTGGGGTTGGTTGGTTGGCTGTGTGGGGGAAGGCAGATGTCAGGGCTGAGTAGGTCTGGAGTTGGGCCAAGTTTTATTCTTCCTAGTTGTGCCTAAGGGCTCCACTTGGGGCGCATGTGAAGCCCAGAAATCTTTTTAATAGAAATTTTTTACGAAGCAGACTTTATTTTTTTTTTTTCTAAAAAATTTTTTTTTCAACGTTTATTTATTTTTGGGACAGAGAGAGACAGAGCATGAACGGGGGAGGGGCAGAGAGAGAGGGAGACACAGACTCGGAAACAGGCTCCAGGCTCCGAGCCATCAGCCCAGAGCCTGACGCGGGGCTCGAACTCACGGACCGCGAGATCGTGACCTGGCTGAAGTCGGACGCTTAACCGACTGCACCACCCAGGCGCCCCTCGATGCAGACTTTAAATAATAACAACAGTGTAAATATCCACATACCTACCACCTCATTCACTATTTTTGTTTTACTGAATAGTCCATATAAAAGAATATTTATTTATTTATTTATTTATTTATTAAATGTTTATTTTTGAGAGAGAGATTGCACACAAGAGATGGGGAGGGCAGAGAGAGAGGGAGACAGAGGATCCGAAGCAGGCTCCGCACTCCCGATGCAGGGCTCGAACCCATGAACCGTGAGATCATGACCTGAGCCAAAGTCGGACGCTTAACTGACTGAGCCACCCAGGGGCCCCTAAAGAAGAACATTTATAGTAGAATTTATGTACAGTTTAAAGAACACTGTACAAGGATACAAGGATACCCACTTAAGAAAAAGAACGTTATTGTTACTTTTGAATCCGCTGCGTATCCCTCCCTGATTCTTTGCCTTTCTCTTTCCTTTAGAAGGAAATGTTCTGAATTTTGTACTTGTTATTCCATTGGTTCTCTTTATAAACCTGGGGGTACAGGATGGTAGCCATTAGCTACAGATGATAATTTAAATTTACATTTAATTAAATAAACATCCAGTTGATCAGTCATGTTGACCATATTTTAAGTGCTTAATAGCCACCTATGTCTAGTGGTTACCATACTGGACAGCAAAGTTCTAGAGTATTTACACCATTGCAGAGTTCCATTGGACAGCTCTGCTCTCCACAGTATGTTGTCTAGTTTTGCATGTTTTTGAACTTTACATAAGTTGCATCATACATTGAGTTTTCTTTTGCAGCTAGCTTTATTTTATTTGTATTAGGTTCTTGACTTTCACTCATGTGGCTATCTATATTTGTAATTCATTTATTGTACTGGGAATATGACACAATGGGTTTATCTATTTTGGAATCCAGTATCCCTAGAAGGCATTTATGACATCACTCTTTCTTAGATTTGTTGATATTTCTAGGCCAAGTGGTTCATCTGCACCTTTTTTTCAAATTGTCGCCAATCTCCAAAAATATTCCAATGTATTTATTGAAAGAAATCAACATATAAGTGCATTCACTCAGTTCAAACCCATGTTGTTCAAGGACCAACTGTACTTTCTCTGCATCTGTGGCTTGTCTTTTCAATGTCTTCAAGTTGTCTTGCACAGAGCAGAAATTTTTAATTTTAATGAAGTCCAGTTTATCGATTCTTTCTTTCATATATAATGCCTTTGGTGTTCACCTAAAGTCATCACCAAATCCAAGGTCATCTATGTTATTCTCCTATGTTCTAAGACTTTTATATACTTCTGTGTTTTACATTTATGTCTGTGATCCATTTTGAGTTAATTTTTGTGAATTTGAGTTAATTAATTTGAGTTAATTTTTGTTAATTTTAGGATGTAAGGTCTGTGTCTAAATTCCTTTTTTTTTTTTCATGTGGATGTCTAATTGTCTCAGTACCTCTTGTTGAAAAGACCATCTTTGCTCCCTCGTTAAAGATCAGTTGACTGTATTTGTGTGGGTCTATTTCTGGGCTCCCTGTTCTCTTCCAACGATGTATTTGTGTGTTCGTTTTGCCAATACACCCTGTCTTGATTACTGTAGCTTTATAGTATTGTCTTGAAGTCAGGTACCATTAGTCCTCCAACATTCTTCTTCTCCTCCAATATTGTGTAGTCTATTCCGGGTCTTTTTACTCTCTGTATAACCTTTAGAATCAGTTTGTTGATATCCACAAAATGCTGGGATTTTGACTGAGCTTGCACTGAATCTATAGACCAAGGTGGGAATCCTGACAATATTATCTTTCTGTCCATTAACATGGCATATTACTTAGTTCTTTGATTTCTCTTATCAGAGTTTTGTAGTTTTCCTCATATAGCTCTTATACTTACTTTTGTTAGATTTATACCTAAGTACTTCATTTTGGGGGCCGGTTAATGTAAATAGTATTGTATTTCAAATTCCAGTTGTTCATTGCCGGTATGTAAGAAAGCAGTTGACTTTTGTATATTAACCTCGTATCCTGCAATGCTGCTGTATTCACTTATTTATTCTAGGAGTTTCTTTATTGAATCTTTTGGATTTTCTGCATAGATAATCATGTCCTCTGCAAATACAGTTTTATTTCTTCCATCCTAACCTGTATACCTTTCATTTCCTTTTCATATTTCATTAGCTAGGACTTAACAGTACAATGTTGAAAAGCAGTGGTGAGAGGGGACATTTTGCCTTGTTCCCGACTATAGTGGGAAAGCTTTGGGAGTTTCTCCGTAGTAAGTATGAGGATAGTTGTAGGTTTTTTAGTAGATGTTTATCACGTTGAGGAAGTTCCCCCTCTTGTTTACTAGGTTTTGGGGTTTTTTTTTTGTTTTTTTTTTTAAATCAGGAGTGTTGAATTTTATCATATGCTTTTTCTGAATCTATTGTTATGTGATTTTTCTTCTTCAGCCTGTTGTGATGGCTTAGTTTTATTTTATTTAAATTTTTTTTTTTTTTGAGAGAGAGAGAAAGTATGTGTGTGAGCAGGGAAGGGGCAGAGAGAGGGAGAGAGAAACCCAAGCAGGTTCTGTGCTGACAGCAGATTTGCTGACAACAAATACTGATGTGGGATTTGATCCCATGAATGATGAAATCATGGCCTGAGCTGAAATCAGGAGTCAGACCCTCACCCCACTGAGCCAGGCAGGTGACCTGTGATGGATTGCTTTTAAAATGTTGAACCAGCCTTGCATCCCTAGGATAAATACTACCTGGTCACGGTCTACTACAGTTCTTTTTATACATTGTTGGATTTGACTTGCTAATATTTTGAGAATTTTTGCATTTGTGCATGAGAAGCATTGTTCTGTTTTCTTAGAATATCTTTGTCTGGGAGGCACCTGGATGGCTCAGTCAGTTAAGCGTCCGACTTCGGCTCAGGTCATGATCTCGCAATTTGTGGGTTTGAGCCCCGCATCGGGCTCTGTGCTGACAGCTCGGAGCCTGGAGCCTGCTCCGGATTCTGTGTCTCCCTCTCTCTCTGCCCTGCCCCACCTTGTGCTTTGTTTCTCTCTCTCTCAAAAACAAATAAACATTAAAAAATTAAAAAAAAAAAGAATATCTTTGTCTGGTTTTGGGTTTAGGGTAACTCATGAAATGAGTTAGGAATTATTTCTTCTGTTTATACCTTCTGAGAGAGATTGTGGAGAATTGGTTTAATGTAGTTACTATAATTATAATTCTTTAAGTGTTTGGTAGAATTCACCAGTGAACCCATTCAGGTATACTGTTCTCTATTTTTTTAAATTTATTTAAAATTTTTTTTAATGTTTAGTTTTGAGACAGAGAGCGCGAGTGGGGGAGGGGTCAGAGAGAGGCGGGGGGGATGGGTCAGACTCCGAAGCAGGCTCCAGGCTCCAAGCTGTCAGCACAGAGGCCGACATGGGGCTCAAACTCAAGAACAGTGGGATCATGACCTGAGCTGAAGTTGGTCGCTTAACTGACTGAGCTACCCAGGAGACCCTAATTTTTTAAGTTTATTTATTTATTTTGAGAGAGGCAGTGCAAGTAGGGGAGGGGCAGAGAGAGAGGGAGAGGGAGAGAATCCCAAGCAGGCTCTGCACTGCCAGCATGGAGCCTGATGCGGGGCCAAATCCATGAACTGCAAGATCATGACCTGAGCCAAAGACAGATGCTCAACCGACTGAGCCACTCAGGTGTCCCAGTCCTTTCTATTTTGGAAGGTTATTCATTATTGATTCAATTTCCATAATAAATAGAGGCCTAATTCAGATTGACTGTTTTTCCTTGCATGCGTTTTGTCAGATTGTGCCTTAAGGAATTGGTCCACTTCATCCAGGTTATCAAGTTTGTTGGCACAGAGTTGTTCAGAATATTCCTTTCTTCTTTCTTTTAACGTCGATGAGTTCAATAATGATGTCCCCTCTTCCCATTTTAATAATAATTTGTGTTTCTTTTTTTCTTAACCTGTTTAGAGTCTTCTCAATTTTATTGATCTTTTAAGAGAACCAGCTTTGGTTTCATTGATTTTCTCCACTGATTTCCTGTTTTCGATTTCACAGATTCTAATTTTTATTTTTTTCATCTGCTTACTTATAACTGAATCCAACAATGTCTGTGTTTTGTCCTTTTTTTGTGACTTGTTTAGGATGTACTTTATATGACTTAAGAAATCCTTCCCTAAGTTGAGGTTTTAAAGGTATTCCTTACATTGTCTTCTAAAGGTTTCATAGTTTTTGTCTCCCGTATTTAAGTTTTCCATCCACTTGGAATTGATTTTTGTGCATGGTGTGAGGTATGCATCCGATTTCCATTTTCCTATGTGAATAACCAGTACTTCTAGCACCCCTTATTGACTTTTTTAAACTTTTTATATGGAAAAATCATACATGTATATATGCAAAAATAGAATAAACCCGACAATTATAATTTCATGGCCAATCTTGCTACCTTTATATCCCTATCTACTTTCCCCCACCACCAAAATTATCTTGAAGTAAATTCCAAAAATTATGTACTTTTATATATAAACATTTTTTATTCAAAAATACAAGGAATTTTAAAACATAATTGCAACACCAATATCACACTTAAAATAAGAATTCTTTAATAGCAACCCATTAAATAAATCCAGCATTACCCTGATACCCCAAAACAGACAAAGACATTTTAAGAACATAATACTGCAGACCAATATCCCTCACGAATGAAAGTCTTCAATAAAACATTAGTAGATCAAGTCCAGAATTAATAAAATGATTATACATCGTGACCAAGTGATAGTTCTCCGGAGAATGCAAGACTGGTTCAATATTAGGAAATCAATTAATAAAATCTATCATCTAAACAAACTAATAAAGAAAAGCCACATGGGGTGCCTGGGTGGTTCAGTCGGATAAGCAACTGACTCTTGATTTCCGCTCAGGTCACGATCTCACAGTACGTGAGTTTGAGACCCACGTGGGACTCCACACTGATAGTGCCGAGCCTGCTTGGGATTCTCTCCCTCTCTCTCTGTCTCTGCCCCTCCTTGCTCACTCGTGCTCTCTCTCAAAATAAATAAATAAACATTTTTTAAAAAGCCACATGATGAGGGGCACCAAGGTGGCTCAGTCGGTTGACTGTCCAACTTCGGCTCAGGTCACGATCTCGCGGTCTGTGAGTTCGAGCCCCACGTCAGGCTCTGTGCTGACAGCTCGGAGCCTGGAGCCTGCTTCAGATTCTGTGTCTCCCTCTCTCTCTGCCCCTTCCCTGCTTGTGCTCTCTCAAAAATAAACATAAAACATTAAAGAAAAAGCCACATGATGATATCAATGGATGTAGAAAAAGCATTTGATGAAATTCAACATCTGTCCTTGATAGAAAAAATCTCCTGGATTAGGAACAGAAGGAAACTCTCCTAACATGAGAAGTGGCTTCTATAAACAAAACAAAACAAAACTCCTACAGCTAATATTATACTTAATGTTAAAAGACCGAGTGGTTTCCCCCTTAAGACTGGGAGAAATTAAGAATTAAAGAGGTCCACTCTTACCAATCCTATTTAACACTGTACTAGAAATCCTAGGCAGTAAAATAAAGCAAGATAAGTTAAAGGCATATTGGTTTTAAAGATATAAAACTATCTCTATGCACAGATGACATTATCTACATTGAGCCCACTCCTTCTGTCCCCAGGGCCCCAGCAATCTACCAAACAAACAAACAAAAAAACCCTCCTAGAATAAGTGAATGTAGCAAGGTAAGGGGACACAAGGCCTCTTCCTATATCCTAGTCAGGAACAACTGGAAACTGAAGTTTAAACATTTTATTTTTTTTAATTTTATTTATTTAAAAATTTTTTTTTTTAATGTTTTTTATTTATTTTTGAGACAGAGACAGAGCATGAACAGGGGAGGGGCAGAGAGAGAGGGAGACACAGAATCGGAAACAGGCTCCAGGCTCTGAGCCATCAGCCCAGAGCCCGACGCAGGGCTCGAGCTCACGGACCGCAAGATCGTGACCTGGCTGAAGTCGGACGCTTAACCGACTGAGCCACCCAGGCGCCCCTGAAGTTTAAACATTTTAAATCGCTATAAGAAAAAAAGAAAAAGAAGTAGTAATTAGGTATAAATCTTACAAAATACATGCAGAGTCTCTATGCCAGAAGAACATAAACAAAAGGGAAGGGAAGGGAAAGAAGGAAGAAAAAGAGAAAGAAAATCTGAGAAAGAAAATCTAAGGAAGAAAATTGAAACAGGTTTAAATAAATGGAGATACATTGTGCTTATGCACTAGAAGCCTCAGTATTGTTAAGGTGTCAGTTCTTCCCCAATTGATCTATATATAGGTTAAATACAACCCAATCAAAACCCAGCAGGATTTTTTTTTTTTTATAGATATAGGCAAGTTGATTCTAGAATTTATATAGAAAGGCAAAGGGACCAGAATAGCCAAAGCAATTTTAATGGGGAAAAAAGGAAAAACAAAAACTAAAACTCGAAGAATTCATACTGATTTCAAGACTGACAATAAAGCTATAGTAACCAAGGCAGCGTGGTTTTGGTAAAAGGATAGACACATAGATCAATGGAACATAGTCGTTTGAAACGAATCCTTTGAAAAAATTTTGGACTTATTTTAGTGCCTAATATATGGTTCTCTTTTTATAAACACTCTTATGTGTTTGAAAAGAACTACTTTTCAACGTTTATTTATTTTTGGGACAGAGAGAGACAGAGCATGAACGGGGGAGGGGCAGAGAGAGAGGGAGACACAGAATCGGAAACAGGCTCCAGGCTCTGAGCCATCAGCCCAGAGCCCGACGCGGGGCTCGAACCCACGGACCGCGAGATCGTGACCTGGCTGAAGTCGGACGCTTAACCGACTGCACCACCCAGGCGCCCCTGAAAAGAACTACTTTTAGCTTTGTATTCTACACCAAATTTCGATTAGAAGATGCACATTTTTCATGTTTAAACATCTCTGAAATCAGAATGATCTGGCTCTCAAGGGCATCTCATACTTTCACTGGCGGTGGTTTTTCTTCCTTATGGGTACTTGAGATAATAGGGTGTCTTACTATCAATGGTGGTTTATGATTGATGAAATTCAGTATATTAGGTCAAGCTTTTTACTTGTTCAAATCAATGTCTTTACTGATTGTTTTCATGTTTGGTTTTTTTTTTTTTTTTTGGTATCACTTATGAGAGGGATGTTAAAAACTTACTAAGATTGTGTATTTTTCTTTCTCATTATCTTTCTACATTTTAACATCCTGATCCTGTATTAGTATGTGCCTACAAGTTCAGATGCGTTTTATCTTCCAGGTGAATTGAATCTTTTATCATTTCATAGTGACCGTCTTTGTCTCAAGTAATATTTTTTTCTTTAAAGTCTATTTTGTCCAATATAAATGTAGCTATATCAGTACTTTCCTTTGGCTAGTATTTGACTGGTATAACTTTTTCCATATTTTTCCTTTAAACCTTCTGTATCCTATTTTTATTTTTTTTAATTTAAAAAATTTTTATTGTTTATTTGGGGGGGGGGGTTGCGGAGGAGCAGAAAGAGAAGGAGACACAGAATCTGATGCAGGCTCCAGGCTCTGAGCTGTCAGCACAGAGCCTGACGTGGGACTTGAATTCATGAGCCATGAGATCATGACCTGAGCTGAAGTTGGACACTTAACCAACTGAGCCATCCAGGTGCCCCTATTATAATTTTTTAAATGTTTGTTTATTTTTGAGGGAGACTGCACGCAAGTGGGGTAAGGGCAGAGGGAGAGGAAGACACAGAATCTGAAGCAGGCTCCAGGCTCTGAGCTGTCAGCACAGCTGTTATTTTGTAAATAACATATAGCTGGATTTTGTTTTCTAATTCAACATGGCAATCTTTAGTATTTAACTAAAACACCCAGTGCATTTACATTTATCGTGATTACTGATGCATAAAGATTTCTACCGTTTTACTTTGGGCAATTTGTCCTGCCTGTTTCTTTTCCCTCCTTTCCTGTTTTCTTTTGGATTGACGAGTGTTTTCCAGTAAGTATAGAATTCTAGATTTTTTTTTTTTAATGTTTATTATTTTTGAGAGAAAGCACACACAGAGAGAGGGAGACAGAGACTCTGTGATGATGGCAGACAGCCCAATGCGGGGCTTGAACCCACTAACTGTGAGATCATGACCTGAAGTTGGACAGTCAACTGAGTCACACAGGCGTCCCTAGATATTGTACTATTATGTACAGTGACACAGAGAAAACCAGAGGGCTCTTTTGTCATTTCCCCAAGTAGTTTGAGCTTGTGAAAGACCATGTTTGTTTCTTTTTTTTTTTTTTTTTTTTGGTATCTTCATCAAGCACAATGTTTTGTACAGTTAATTCATAAAAATTGCACTTGATTAGTTATGATGGTAAAGAGTAGTGGGCAAAAAAGGAATTTGGCCTTTTTCCTTTTTGAAATTCTGTCTACATCCATTTTTGTTTAGCATTTTGTAAACTTAACCCAAGTGTTACTTGCACAATGTTTCCTTAATTAAAAAAAATTGGGGGGCGGGGGCAAGCATTTTTTTCCCAGATGTGATATTAAGTATCTGTTGCCAGTGGAAAAAAATCTTTGATGCTGCTTCCCCCCCCCCCCCAAAAAAACCACAACATATTAAATTACCATAGATAAAATCCCAAGTTTTCTTTGGTGTTCTTGACCTTTCATTTAGAGAATGGTACATCAGTAAGGTATCATTTATGAACTTTTAAAAGAGACACTATCTTCTAACGTGTTATTTATGGATTCATGTAATAAACATAAAAATGTGAACTAGGGGCGCCTGGCTGGCTCAGTCAGTAGAATCTATGACTCCTAATCTCAGGGTTGTAAATTTGAGCCCTATGTTGGGTTTAGGGATTACTTTAAAAAATAAAATCTTAAAAAATTAAAAACATGGACTCGAGGGGGGAAATTGGATTAGGCTTCAGAAAATGATCTGAAGTAAAGATAACTAAAACATTAACATTTATTATTATGAATGGTAGGTGTATAAGGATTTTGTGTTAAACTTGTGTAGTTTTTTATATAGTTTTAAGTTTGTAAAACTGTGATTTTAAAATGGAGGTTGCCATCTAGTGGACACATTTAAGTAGAACTTTAAAAATCTTTGTAAAGATACAATGGAACAAAGCTTTTTACATTTCTTCAACAACACAGATACGAAAGAAGGTCCATTCTGGTGGTTAAGACCACAAACTTTGGAGTTGAGCCACACCTAGGTATGAATCCTAGATTTGTTGTACAAGTAGAGACTACTGGGCTTTTTGGTAAATGAGATTAGTGCCCTTTTATTTTTAAAAAACTTTAAGTAAACTCTACACACCCAACACGAAGCTTGAACTCACAACCTTGAGATCAAGAGCTGCATGCTCCTTCTACTGAGCCAGCCAAGCACCCCAAGACTATTTTTTTTCTTCTTTAAAGAAAGTTTTTAATGTGTATTTTTCAGAGACAAAGAACATGAGCAGAGGAAGGGTAGAGAAGAGAGGGAGACACAGAATCTAAAGCAGCCTCCAGGCTCTGAGCTGTCAGCACAGAGCCCGACGAGGGGCTCAAACTCACAAACTGTGAGATCATGACCTGAGTGAAGTCGGACACTTAACTGACTGAGCCACCCAGGAGCCCTTCTTTTTTTTAATGTTTATTTTTGAGAGCGAGAGAGAGACAGAGCGTGAGTGGGGAAGGGGCAGAGAGAGAGGGAGACACAGAATCTGAAGCAGCCTCCAGGCTCTGAGCTGTCAGCACAGAGCCCGATGCGGGGCTCGAACTCCTGAGCTATGAGACCATGATCTGAGCCGAAGTTAGACGCTCAAACTGAGCCACCCAGGTGCCCCAAGACTACTATTTTTGATTGAATGGTCAGATATTATTAGGTTTAAGTCTCAGATCCCTAATTATTAATACTTCTATAATCTTAGGCAAGTTAACAAGCTCACAGGATGACACAGATATCTACATTCCACAAGAGTTGTAACGCTGCCTCATTCATCACTTTCCCTAGTAAAGCTTGACGTGTAAGAGGCCTTTAATAAATATCTGAACGAATGAATGAATGAATGAATGGCTTTAATACAGCTTCTGGGTACATTTACTAAGCTTGCTGCACTCAGATATTAAAGAAATGGTACTACTGTGTATATTATGTATATAGGAAACTCTGAATTTGTAACAATTTAAGCTTATACATATTTACATAAGTTACCAGTTAAAAACTGTTATATATACTTATGGAAGGCAGCAAACTATATCTGTCAGTTTTAAGGAAAAGGATTCCAATCATGAAATGATAAAGACTTGATCTCTAACACCTGTTTGCTACAAAGAAACTTACACTGACACAAGGGGACAGAGTTATCAGAATGGGTCTTTAAAAAAAAATGTTAGGGACACCTGGGTGGCTCAGTGGATTAAGCGTCGGCCTCTTGGGATTCTCACTCTTCCTCTCTCTGCCCCTCCCCAACTCATGTGCGGGTACTCTCTCAAATAAACTTGAAAAAAAAAAAAAGTTAAATGGCCTAGGCCTCCTCTAAATGACTATCCCTCAAGACTCTTGCCAGGGGTGGCTGGGTGGTGCAGTCGGTTGGTTAAATGACCGACTCTTGATCTTGGCTTAGGTTGGAGTCTCGCTTTGGGCTGTGAGCTGGCAGAGAGTCTGCTTGGGATTCCCGGTCTCCTCTGCCCCTCCCCTGCTCATGTGCATGCACACTCACTCTCAAAATAAATAAACAATAAAAAAATTCTTGCTAAACTCTGCCTAGGATAGGCTTCTGAATTCCACAACCTTGAGGTAAGCGTTCCTTTGTTTTATAGTAAAAACCAGCAGTAGTTATTAAAAATAAAAACCTGGGCGCCTGGGTGGCTGTCTGTTAAGCATCCAACTTCGGCCCAAGTCATGATCTCACGGTTCGTGAGTTTAAGCCCTGCATCGGGCTCTGTGCTGACAGCTTTCTCAGGGCCTGGAGCCTGCTTCGGCTTCTCTTTCTCTCTCTGCCCCTCCCCCATTTGCACTCTGTCTCAGTCTCTCAAAAATAAATAAATGTAAAAAAAATAAAAACCTACTTTGTATAACAAATGTAATTAGAGTTTCATATACTTTGACATTGTTTCACTATAACCTGTGACTTTTCCTTTAAATCAAGCCCTTGGTCAAATTTCACTCACTTTATATTGTTTTTACAGCATCTTTTCTGGGAATTTGAACTGCCATTAAAACTATGTAGTTACAAGCCATAAACATTTATTCTTATTATCATTTCTATGTCCATGTTTTTTAACTGGAGAAAAACACAGATTTAAACAGTAACTTCAATGTAATAATTGCTAAATGAACCAAAACACGGTTGATCCTTGACCAACACAGGTGTCAAATGCATGGGTCCACATATACATGGATTTTTTTCAGTAACAGTACTGGAAATGTATTTTCTCTTGTGATTTTAGTATTTTCTTGAGCTTTATTCTAAGAATGCAATATATGACACATGGAACATACAAAGTATATGTTGACTGTTAGTGGTAAGGCTGCTTCTGGTCAACAGTAGGTTTGTATTCTTAGGGAATCAAAAGTTGTACATTGATTTTTGACTGCAACAGAAGTCTATGCCCCTGACCCCTGCATTGCTTAAGGGTCAACTGTAGTTAAGATTTGCAAAGCTCCAACAGGTGCCATTCATAGTACAGTAAAACTAAAGGGGTATCTTAATTTATATACTCAAGACTGTTGATGGGCAATAATTATTTCCATAATAAACTGATAATATATGTAAAATAGAAAACTAAGCCAATGAAATAATTTCACTGGCCTATTGAACTTTTGGAGTGTAATTTCAGGTTTGGACTATAATCACTTTTAAGATTTCATAAGCCCCTTCTTGGATTCAAGTTAGAAAAACCTCTTGAGGGTCACCTGGGTGGCTCGATGGGTTAAGCGTTCCACTTCAGCACAGATTGTGATCTCAGTTCATGGGTTCACGTCCCACGTTGGGCTCTGTGCTGACAGCTCAGGGCCTGGAGCCTGCTTCGGATTCTGGCTCCCTCTCTCTCTGTCCCTGCCCCACTTGTGCTCTGTATCTCTCTCTCTCAAGAATAAACATTGGGGCGCCCGGGTAGCTCAGTTGGTTAAGTACCCAACTTCAGCTCAGGTCATGATCTCGCGGTTTGTGAGTCTGAGCCCCACATCAGGTCCTGTGCTGACAGCTCAGAGCCTGGAGCCTGCTTCAGATTCTGTGTCTTTCTCTGCCCCTCCCCTGCTTGCTCTCTCTTGAAAATAAAAAATAAACCATTAAAAAAAAAATTAAAAAACCAACCTCTTGAAAGATAATCTGGTATGCATTTATGGATTCAGTAGTAGCTTGCTCATGCCTGTTACACATTGCTAGCCTAACTTGATTTAGTTGAAAGCAAGGCCCTACACCAGAAGTCTGCAGGTAGTGTTAAGTTTATAAATGTTTGTGGATGTCCACCTGTTAAGGCATTAAAAGCTAAAGGATCTCTATGGCAGCCAAACATTAACAAATACTCTCTTAAAATCTTGTGGGGCGCCTGGGTGGCACAGTCGGTTAAGCGTCCGACTTCAGCCAGGTCACGATCTCGCGGTCTGTGAGTTCGAGCCCCCGTCAGGCTCTGGGCTGATGGCTCAGAGCCTGGAGCCTGTTTCCGATTCTGTGTCTCCCTCTCTCTCTGCCCCTGCCCCGTTCATGCTCTGTCTCTGTCCCAAAAATAAATAAACGTTGAAAAAAAAAATTAAAAAAAAAAATCTTGTAAAATACCCTATATATAATGTAACCTTTTAAAATACTCTTGGTATAACACACTGACCCCATACCTCCTCATGTTCTTCGGGCCTAATGGGCCTGAGACTCTTGGCTTCATATCAAATAATAAGTGATATAAGTAATCCTACTGGTGATCAAACTTTTTTTTCTTTTCATAAACTGCCAAATCAACAGAGTCTCATTTAAAAAATACTGTTAATGGAGTTTTTCATTAAGATTACACAAATTTGTCAATTGTGTTGAGATTTCCACATTACAGGTTCCTTAACCATAAACAATTGCAGAACAAAAAAATTAGCTACTTTTAGTTTATTATAATTGGTTCTGACTGAATCAAACACCTAAAGATATCCGCCCTTAAAACAGGCTGTGTAGGGGCACCCAGGTGGCTCAGTCGGTTGAGCATCTGACTCTGGCTCAGGTCAGGATCTTGCAGTTCGTGAGTTTGAGCCCCGTGTCAGGCTCTGTGCTGACAGCTCAGAGCCTGGAGCCTGTTTCAGATTCTGTGTCTCTCTGCCCCTTCCCCACTCATGCTCTCTCAAAAATTAATAAACGTTAAAAAAAAATTTTTTTTAAAAACAAGCTGTGTAGACCAGAATTTTAAATTTATCCTCTATTTTAAAACTAGAAAGGTCTTGTAGTTAGTATAATTAACAGAATGGCCATCAGGAAGCTTGCTGTTCACATAACAATATATTTTACATTCAGCAAACTTAATTTTATCAAATATCCTTTAATTTCACAGACAACAATATGATACATATTGTGTAAGAAGCGCACAATAGTTCTGCAGTACAATTTCAGAGTGTATACAAACTGGAATACAGAGGTTAAACACTGGGGTACGGATGGCTTTCTTGAGCTTTGGATAAACTATATACAAAACTTGCAATTCAAATATTAGCCAATCTGGAAACTTTACTTCTCATAATATAAAAATGATACTTTTGAGATGCAAAATATTTTTTTTTACTAAACTATATAAACATTTAAAATAATTAAAAACTCAACTTTAGAATTTATAAAGATTAGCTATAAAAATATATCGGCAGTCACTTTTCTTAGAAATGTACCATTCACTACATTACAAAATAGTCTCTAACATAAAATTGCCTTAATAACCATACGATTTTAGAATCTGATAAACCTTACATTAAATTGATTATAAAATCCTCTTGGAAAACTTTGGTATGTATCTTCAGAAGATTTTTAAAAAATACTCTAATATCTCAAGGGCCTGTAAACATTCCATTCTATTAAAGCACAACAGAATAGGTAATGTATATTCAACTGCATACAGAATATAGAATCAAAAAACAATTTATTATATATTTGTAGAAAATCTCCATTCCCAGAGTAACCAAAAAACAAACTATTTAAAAGTATCAAACTTTTAAACAGAAGTTCTCTTTCCATCCTGATAAAAAATGTTACAAAATCACCATACTCCATTCATGTACCTTAAATGCCTTTGAGGACAAAGCCTCAAAAACAGTTAAACCCAAGTCTCAAAACCCCTCTCAAGTCCAAGAAACAAACTTTAAAAAACCCATTTCAACGATCTGACGATAGAACAAGTATACGTAATCAGAACACATAATTTATATATTTAGTTATGTATTAGCTTTTCTATTTGTAATTTAAAATTTATTGGCAGAAATAAAACACTCACGCGCGCGCACACACACAAAGTGAAAAAGGTAAATTTTAGGGAACAGTAAGAAATGCAAACCTACAGGGTAAACTGATTTTAAAAATAATTTACCAAATTTCATCTTCTCTGGCATTTTTGGGTTATTGTCATTTAGGAAATTCAAATTGGTGTGAGAGCTCACTTCCCTCTTCTTGAGTGGGTTTCATTTTTCCAGGGCTTCCACCTGTGCTAGTGACTTCCTTGAGGTCATTTTCCACTTTATCTTCTGTCACCAGATCTCTTGCATAAGATTATCTTTGAGTTGCAAAAGCCTAAATAAAAAGCTTCATTTTTGACCTTTTAATTTATAAAACTCCACTAAAAAGAAAAGAAATCCATCTAATTTTTAGGCAAGTCTGCAAAAATATTTTCTTTCTTAATCAAACACTTTTATGAGAATAAAGATCCTTCAAAGTTTTTAACTCTTCTATTAGAGTTTTATTTTGATTTTCCAAGACTGCAACTCGATTTTCCAGGCATTTCACATATTCTTTCTTCTTTCTGCGACATTCTCGAGCAGCTTCTCTAAATATAGGCATTAAAAACCAATGTTAGAAAAAAAGTTCACATTCTTTAAATGGTAAATGCACCTCAGTAATCCTCCCTGGTCATCTCTCTACATCTCTACAGAACCAAAATACATAGATCTTAAGTGCAGAATTCAATCTGTTTTGGCAAATGCACATACCTATATAACCCCCACACTTATCAAGACATAGAACTTCTTTGTTGTCCCAGAAAGTTGCCTTGTGCCCATTCCTGGTCAGTCCTCTCCCCAAACAACTAATGTTCAGATTTTTACCACCACAGATGAAGATTTTCCTATTCTAGAACCTCAAATAACAGAATCATACAGTATGCGCCCTTGTGTCTGGTCTCCTTTCACTCAGTATACTTTTGAGGCTCATCGATGTTGCTTCGAGGTGGTTTGTTCCTTACTGTTGCTGAGTGTATTCCATTGTGTGACCATCACCATAGTGTATTGATCTATTCCTTGGGGCTGTTTCTCATTTTAGCTGCTATGCATGTTCTTAACACCAGTTTCTTTGTGAGCATATGTCCCAAAACCAAGGAGTGAAATTTATGGGTCCTATGGCTTTTGACACTGTTTCTTCCAATTTTTATTTAAGTTTTAATTACAAACAGTGCTTGATACTCAGTTTTGTAAATGTCCTCTTAGATTATTTCTGTGAAGTCACATACATGTATCCCATATGTAGAGAGGTATTATTTTGAGTATTTTTTATATTATGTACTGTAGGTATTATCTGCAACTTGTTTTTACACTGTTTTATTTTAATGATGTTTCCAAGTAGGTATAGATCCTTGTCATGTATACTTTATTGTTAATTCATTTTCATCCCTAACTACTAGTGAGATTGAACATCTTTTCAAAAGCCTATTGGTCTTTTGGATCTTTTTTTTTTTTTTTAATTTTTTTTTTAAGGTACGTTTTTTTTTTAAAAATTTTTTTTTTTTTCAACGTTTATTTATTTTTGGGACAGAGAGAGACAGAGCATGAACGGGGGAGGGGCAGAGAGAGAGGGAGACACAGAATCAGAAACAGGTTCCAGGCTCTGAGCCATCAGCCCAGAGCCTGACGTGGGGCTCGAACTCCCGGACCGCGAGATCGTGACCTGGCTGAAGTCGGACGCTCAACCGACTGCGCCACCCAGGCGCCCCAAGGTACGTTTATTTTTGCGACAGAGACAGAACATGAACGAGGGAGGGTCAGAGAGGGAGACACAGAATCCGAAGCAGGCCCCAGGCTCTAAGCTATCAGCACAGAGTTCGACACGGGGCTTGAACTCAGAGACCGTGAGATCATGACCTGAGCCGAAGTCGGACGCTTAACCAACTGAGCCACCCAGGTGCCCCGGTCTTTTGGATCTCTTATGTAAACTGCCTATTCATACCCTTTTTCCATTCATACCTTTTCCTGTTTTACGATGAGAAATTATAAAGACAACCTAAGAACTCTGTGTGCATTATACATATCAATCCTTTATCTGTTTTTATATGATTTCCTTTTTAAAAGTTTATTTGAGGGGCGCCTGGGTGGCTCAGTCGGTTAAGCGTCCGACTTCGGCTCAGGTCATGATCTCGCGGTCCGTGAGTTCGAGCCCCGCGTCGGGCTCTGTGCTGACAGCTCAGAGCCTGGAGCCTGTTTCCGATTCTGTGTCTCCCTCTCTCTCTGACCCTCCCCCATTCATGCTGTCTCTCCCTGTCTCAAAAATAAATAAACATTAGAAAAAAAATTAAAAAAATAAATAAATAAAAGTTTATTTGAGAGAGGAAGAGAGAGAGGGAGTGCGAGCAGGGGAGGGGCAGAGAGAGAGAGGGAGAGAGAGAACACCAAGCAGGCTCTGAGCTGTCAGCATGGAGCCTGACACGGGACTCAAACCCACAAACCATGAGATCATGACCTGAGCTGAGCTGAAGAGTCACATGCTTAACCAACCAAGCCACCCAAGCGCCCCTGTTTTTATATATTATTTTCTAATCTATCATTTGACTTCTCATATTTTTATATCTTATACCATAAATGCTTCTTTTTTAGTCTTTTTCTTGGCTTAGGTTAAAATTCCATGCACTGTATATTTCTCTCTTAATTTTAAAGATAATTTTATTGCTTAATTTTTCACAATTAAGTCTTTAATCCATTTGGAATTACTTTCAGATGTGATATAAAATAGAGGAGTCTAATTTTCTTTCAGATGCGGTGTCAGTTAACATTTATTAAATATGCCACCTTTTAGAAGTACTGTACTTAGCTAGCATAAAAAGCTATTTCTGGGCTCTATCTTGTTTGCTAATGTTATTGTCTGCTCCTGTGCTGATACCAAGTTTTGATTACAGTGGTTTTAGAGAGTATGTTTTAATGCCTAATGGAACAAGTAACCTCTTCCTGTTCTTGACCATTCTAGAACACTTTTTTCTTTCATGTAAACTCTCATCTTATGTTGTCCAATTCCATGGAGATCTAAAGAGGTTCTAGTTTGAATCACATTAAATTTATGTGTATTTTAGGGGCACCTGGGTGACTCAACTGGTTAAGCATCTGACTCTTGGTTTTGGCTCAGGTCATGATCTCATGGTTTGTGAGTTTGAGCCCCACATTGGGCTCTGTGCTGACAGCGTGGAGCCTGCTTGGGATTCTCTGTCTCCCTCTCTCTCTGCCTCTCCCCTGCTCATTTTCTAGTTTTCTCTCAAAATAAATAAACTTAAATGTGATCTTCCTATTGAGTTTACTAAGGGTTTTATGATTTTTTGCCACTAATGCGAATATTACTTCCCATTATTTTCAAGATGGTAATTCATAGTAGAAAAACTTACTAAATTTCCTTATAAATCACTGTAATTAAAAAAATTTATTATGATATACTATACACACAAAAGACTGTATGTGGTGTAATGTTATGAAGCATAATAATAAATAAAATGAACACATGTAAACCCAACACCTGATTTAATAAGAGAACATATGATCTATACTGTTGAAGAAATTTCTGTGCTATTTCCTGATTCCGTACCCCTGCCTCTTGCCCGGAAGCAATTACTAGCTTCAATATTTTACTTATTTTCATGGTTTCAGTAATATTTATACATCTCTAAATTGTATATAATTTAGTTTGCTTATATTCTAAAAGTTATTTTAACGTTTATTTATTTTTGAGACAGAGACAGAGCATGAACGGGGGAGGGTCAGAGAGAGGGAGACACAGAATCCAAAACAGGCTCCAGGCTCTGAGCTGTCAGCACAGAACCCGACGTGGGGCTCGAACTCATGGGCTGTGAGATCATGACCCGAGCCGAAGTCGGCCGCTTAACCGACTGAGCCACCCAGGCACCCCTAAAACTTATTTTAAAATATGACACTTTATGTATTCTGTTACAACTTGTTTTCACTTAACTTTATCTTCCTAATACTTATTCATGTTACAGTGATCAATCAATACACATGAACACTATCAGACTGAATAAAGACAACAAAAATGTATGTGTCCATTCTGTTACTATTTAGGTTGTTTCCTGATTTTTGTTGTTGTGAACATTTTTATGCATACTTCCTGCAAAAGTCTCAGTCACATACACAGAGTGAAACAGCTCATAGAGCATATCCAGGTCAATTGTACAAGATAAGGCCAATTAATCCAAAGTGACCGTACCAACTTTCACTGCCATAGGCGGTCTCTGAGTTTCACTGTTTCAAATCCTTGCCACTTCCTGGTTAGACTTTGAAGATTTTTGCCAATTGGGTGGGCATAAATGGTAACTAAATGTGTGGTATTAATTTGCATTTCTTTGATTACTGATTGATAAGGGTGAATAATCTTTCATACGATTATTAACCACTTGTGTTTTCTGAGAAATGCCTATTCATATATTTTGCCAATTTTTCTTCCATTAGGTTGTACTTAATAACTTAGAAGATATTTTTGGTTTTTTCTAACAAATCTTTTTGTTGTTGTTAGATATGTTTCAAGTATCTTCTATAGGGTTGGAGCTTGTATTTTCACTCTATAGATGAACAGAAATTATTAATTTTAATGAAGATTCATTAATCTTTTGTGTTAATGTTTGTGGGAGGGGTGTGCATTGTTTTAAGTTATCTTTTCCTAATCCTGAAACCATAAGATTATATATTTTCACTTAAAAGTTTCAAAATTTCATCTTTCACTTTTGTGTCTTTAATCTCTCTGCAATGATTTTGTGTATGGTGTGAGGAAGAAATCCAGTATTTTTTCATTTATCAATAATTATCCTAATACCATTTATTGAAGAGTCCCTCCTTCCCCCAATAATCTGTCCTGTGTCCATGGATCAGTTTCTGAGTTATTTCATTGGTCAATTTTTTTTTTTCCTCAATGCCACTATCACATTATTTCAATTACCACAGCTTTAAATAAAACTTGATATCTCCTCACCTTATTCTTGTCTGGAATATTTTGGCTGTTCTTGGCCCTTTACTCTTCTATAAATTTTAGTATCAACTTGTCAAGTTCTTCAAACAACCTGTTTAGGTTTTGATTGGAACTGCATTGAATCTATGGATCAATTGGGGGAAAAATAGTCATCTTTATAATACTGAGTTTCCATATCTATGGACATAGTATTTATTTCTCCATTTTATTTAGATCTTCCTTAAGGTCTTTCAAAGACATTGTACAATATTTTTCATAATTGTCCTGGAGATCTTTTGTTGTTAGATTTCTTCTCTGATATTTTGTTGATAACATAAATGGTGTCTTTTAAATAATTATTTACCAAACCATTACTGATGTAAAGAAATGCGATTTTTGAATACTGGTGTTATATTTAGCAATGTTATAAATTCATTACTTCTAATAATTTTTCTGTAAGTCCATTTTAAAAAATAGGCAATTATATAAAAAATAGTAGGTAAGGATTTCCTTTCATTTAAATCCTCATAATACCCTCTGTTCTTGTTTTACTACTAAATGGTTAAAGGTTTCCAGTACAATGCTGCTTATTTTTCAAGCTTTCTAATACTTTGTACATGATCTCCTGGATATTCTAAGCAGATGAATATTTGCTACGGAGAGCAATTTTATTTTTTCTTTTCCAATTTTTATCATTTTTATAGTCTCTTGATCTTTGATGATTTTCAAGGACACCCTTTTTTTTCTTTAAATCTAGTAGACAGATAACTGAAGGCTTGACAAAGGTTGTTCTGTTGTGTGCTCTTTCTGATGACTCTTGCTCCTGAAAGGTAGTGCAGTATTATCGAATATCTAAGTCTTTGGACTCTGAAACCTGGACCCGTGTGTTTAAATCCTACCTCTACCACTTACTGAGTAGTTTAACCTTGGGCAAAGAAATTAACCTAAGCCTCAGTTTCCTCATCTCAGAAAAACTGGAAATAATATTATATACACCTCAAAGGTTTTTGTGAAAGTAACATAAAGGCTTGGCACATATGATGATGGAGGCCTAATTCCTTGGACAGTCTGTGATTTTTTCAACTTGTATTTGTTAGAACTCAATGTATGGGAATTTGTTAAAGGCTGTGTTAAGACTGCTTTCTTCCAAAAAGTTGGGGAACTATGGACCCAGACCATTTTTAAATTTCAGCTGACTCTTGAACAACACGGGTCTGAACTGTGTGAGTCTACTTATATGCAGATTTTTTTTTAATATGGTACCATAAATGTATTTTCTCTTCCTTATGATTTTCTTAGTATTTTTTCTCTAGCTTACTTTGTTGTAAGAATACAGTATATATAACTACATATAACATAAAAAATATGTGTTAATTGGCTGTTTATGTTATCAGTAAGGATTCTAGTCAACTCAGTTTTTGGGGAGTCAAAAATTATAGATTTTCAATGGCATGGGGGTGGGGGTCAGCGCCCCAACGCCTCCATTGTTCAAGGGTCAACTATGCTTGGGTCTTGACTTCATGAAGAATAACAATCTCTGATCCAGTTCCCCCAGGCTGCACAGACCCCAGGTTTTGCCCCTAGTCCCCTCTGCATACCAAAGCTATACCAATCACAAAGATATGAATTTATTTACAGATTATACAGGGGTTGCTTCAGTGCTTATGAACTTCATGGTCTTGTGCTTCTGATTGATTCCTAACCTCAATAGATATCTCTTACTTCCCTGGAGGCTCATCCAATCATTTAAAAGGGTGGTTTTTATATTTCATCAAGCTTTTAATAATATTACATAGCGAGGTCGTATTATCAGAAAGAGAAACCTCATTCACGTAATTCTTAACAAATCTTTTGGGTATCCTAGGTACACAACCATATCATCAACAAAAAAAGACGGCTCTTCTTTTCTAGTATTTACATAACTTACTTCAGATCCTTGTCTTATTGCATTTGTTGGAACCTCCAAGACAACAGACAATCCCTGCCATGTTACTAAGTTCATTACAATGATGCTCGCTCTTAGTTTTTAGTAAAGAAACATTTTATCTTGAAGTAATTAAATGCATCCTTCTGGTCCTTGTATGATCATTTTTATTGCTCTAGAAAATCATCCTTTTATTCTAATTTTCTAACTTAGAGGAGTTAAAAACAGAATCCTGTAATTTTTTAAATATTTGTTTTATATGTGGGTATCTACCCTTTTTGATTCCTACTATAGTTTTTATTAGTGTCCTTTCTCTCTTTTTTTTCCCCTTAAACTCACTACAGAAGGGTACCCATTATATTCTTTTTCTCAAAGAACTGGTGGTTTTCATGGCTGATGTACATATAGCTGATACAACTATGTTTAAAATACATTTAAAATGAAAGTAAATGTTTCTGGAGGTTAAATCACTGATATATATTCATGGGTAAAATTCATTTTTAGCATTTCTGTGTCCATCAGTTTTTTAGGAATTCTTCCCTCTTCTCACTGTCAATGGCAAGCAGCAAATTATTATTTTCATTTAACTTTTGTCAGCCCAGCAAGAACAAAATATATTGTTTGAAAAGCTCTGCTTAATAGTACTATTCAAAAGACAAAATAAAAATGAAAGAACTCTAGGTCATATATTAAGTAAAGAGATTGAGCAATGGGATCCTTTGGAAATGAACTAGATACAACATAACACTCAGTAAAATAAAGCTCTCTTTTTTAAAGTAAGCTCTATCTACGGCCAGTGTGGGGCTCAAACTCACAAGCCCAAGATAAAGTTGTGCTCCACCAACTGAGCTAGCCAGGCACCCCAAACGCTCTCATTTTTAACTCACAATTCCAGTTAACACTTGGTTACGTTTTGAGATTTACAGAAACGTTACCCATTCTGGCAGCACAATTTTACCACCTACCTGTTTTTCATCAACCTTATTTCTCTCTTCAGTTGGGGGTCATCTGTCTTAGATGTCTGAGATGTAAGAGTCACAGGAGATGTCATCACCACAGTCTGTGGCAGCGAAGTAGCTGAAGGTGTGGTACGGATCTGATACGTCTGCATATCTCCTGATGCAGCTGTGTGGTCAGAAGAGTGAGTTAATTCCTAAGTGTCTTTGAAAGTACATTGGGATGTTTTCCACAGACACTTAAACATACTTACTTTGTACAACCACCTGGTTGCTGGGCACAAGTATTTGCTGTCCATCAGAGGTCTGTGCATATTGGAGAATTGTTGTCCCTTGCTGAGTACTGCCTGAATTTGTCATGGTTAATGTTTGAAGTCCCTGTACTCCATCTGTGCCTGGGCTGGCCAGTTGTAAGGCTCCATTTGGGGCAATGGCAACTTTAACCAAAGAGAGAACATAGCTATTGTAAGGCTGTACAATACACTAATTGCAAAGGATTGGTGAAAAAAAACCCAGCCACTACTTATTAAAACAGGTCTGAATGCAGTTCCACTTGGTAACTGTTAACTACTTTGGGTGAACTATATGTAAAAGAAATAAAATAAATAAAATGGCATTTCTTTATAAAATTTTATAGTTCAGGTGCACTAATATTAAATTTAGTCTCAAACTGTAGATTAGTCAAAACACATTATGGGCTCAATGGAGCACTGCATGCTAATTGCTAATGCTGTCACAGCAGTTCTGGAACATTAGGAGAGGGTACCAATGGCTAACTTTTAAAGGAAAAATCAGTAGAAGGAAACATTAACACACTGTGTATTTTTATTCAAAAGAAGCATTAAAAAGATGATAAGCTTAAAAATATTTTTGAATAGATTAAACGGGCCTATGCCTATGGGAAAATTTTTAAGAGGATAGAAGGTTACATAATGAAAATATATATATCTTCATACTTTGTTTCTGAGCTCTGCTGTCTAGGGGTAACCACTATTAAATTGTACTAAATGTTATTTACTTAAGTGATATTTTAAAAATGTAATCTATTCAAGTTACTTCCTAGTGAAAATCACCAATAAGGTTGTCATGAGAAAGAGGTCACATTACTATGTGCCCCACAGCATTTTTCAATGAGTTATGTATATATATATATATATATGTGTGTGTGTGTATATATATATATATGTGTGTATATATATATATATACACACACATATATATATATATATATATATATATATTTTTTAATGTTTGTTTATTTTGAGAGTGAGTGAGCAGGAGAGGGGCAGAGGGAGAGAGAGAATCCCATGCAGGCTCCACGCTGTCAGCGCAGAGCAGAAGAGCAGAAGCCCAACGTGGGGCTCGATCTCACAAACTGTGAGATCATGACCTGAGCCAGATGCTTAACCAAATGGGCCACCCAGGCGCCCCTCAATGAATTATACTTATGTTAATGCTTTCCTCTCAAACCTTACATGAAACACCCATAAGATATGATCAAATGGAAAACATTTTACCATTATGCAATCCCACGTAATAAATCCCCTTCAGACTCTAATGCCTCATCTCTGTGCCCTCTTATCAGATTATAATTATGCAACTTTTTTTCTCCTTTTATACTCTGGGTACCAGGAAGCGAAAACACACTTATCTGAATGTATGTTTTAATTGAAAATATTTTTTTTCAGGAGTATATAATTATCTCTCATCCACTACCACACAACAAATATTCTACATACTTTAATTTATATGACTTTAGAAGTAATGACAGTTTAAGATTTTTTAGATGCAGACATTTGTTTTAAACTTATATTAGTGGGGCGCCTGGGTGGCTCAGTCGGTTAAGCCGCCGACTTCGGCTCAGGTCATGATCTCGCGGTCCGTGAGTTCAAGCCCCGCGTCGGGCTCTGTGCTGACAGCTCAGAGCCTGGAGCCTGTTTCAGATTCTGTGTCTCCCTCTCTCTGACCCTCCCCCATTCATGCTCTGTCTCTCTCTGTCTCAAAAATAAATAAACGTTAAAAAAAAATAATAATAATAAAATAAACTTATATTAGCAATTGTTTTCAATCGCCTTCTCTCCAACACACATTATATATATACATATATATAAATGTAAATATATAAGTAAAATAAAAGTCCTATTCTCTATCCCAATTTATTCTACTGGCCACCCCACACCCTTATTCTGGGGTAACCATTTTCGATGTACATCCTCTTCCTAATCATTTCCTATGTTCATATAGACTGATACATTAACACACATCAAAATGTGTATCCATACACACATATGTATACATTTTTTAAAATGTTTATTATTTACTTTTGAGAGAGAGACAGAGTGTGAGCACTCAGGCACCCCTAAAAAATTCTTTAAGAAAAGTAGCATATCGGGGCGCCTGGGTGGCGCAGTCGGTTGAGCGTCCGACTTCAGCCAGGTCACGATCTCGGGGTCTGTGAGTTCGAGCCCCGCGTCAGGCTCTGGGCTGATGGCTCGGAGCCTGGAGCCTGTTTCCGATTCTGTGTCTCCCTCTCTCTCTGCCCCTCCCCCGTTCATGCTCTGTCTCTCTCTGTCCCAAAAATAAATAAACGTTGAAAAAAAAAGAAAAGTAGCATATCAGCACGTTAAAAATTATGACAAATTAATATGGCTTATTCTAAAACAATTAAAATCAGGAATTATGAAAACTACATAGAAACTTAGGGAGATATTTCATATGTTATAATTGAAATAAGTACAATCCTTTTTTTTTTTTTAATGTTTATTTATTCTTGAGAGAGACAGAGACGGAACATGAGCAGAGGAGGGGCAGAGTGAGAGAGGGAGGCAGAATCCCAAGCAGGCTCCAGGCTCTGAGCTGTCAGCACAGAGCCCAATGCGGAGCTCAAACTCACGTACTGCAAGATTATGACCTGAGCTGAAGTCAGACGCTTATTGACTGAGCCACCCAAGCACCCCGAGAGATACATCTTTTGATGTTAAACATATGTAATAATACAGAATTGTTTTCATTTTTATAACCTATCTTCCTATTTTTAACATGTATATTTATCTGGTTGAATCTACTCTAAATCTACACTGATACGGTAGCCATTAGTCACATAGGACTATTAATTAACTGAAAGCAAGATAAGAAATTCAGTTCCTCAGTCTCACGAGCCACATTTCAAGTGCTCAACAGTCACACATGGCTTAGTGGCTACTATACTAGACAATGCAAATATAAAACATTTTCAGCAAGGAAGTTCTATTGGATCATGCTGTCTTAAACACCAGTTTGAATTGTATTTATTTTGGGGTGTCAGTTAAGTGTCCAACTTCAGCTCAGGTCATGACCTCATGGTTCGTGGGTTCAAGCCCCACATCGGGCTCTGTGCCGACAGCTTGGAGCCTGGAGTCTGCCTCAGATTCTGTGTCTCCCTCTCTTTCTGCCCCTCCCCTGCTTGTGCTCTGTCTCTCTCTCTCTCAAAAATAAATAAAAACATTAAAAAAATTTAAAACAAAGAAAGAAAAAGATTTTTGAAAACAGTAATGGATGTGTATGGAAAGAAAAATCAGTTTTGTTTAAAATGAAAGTGAACTTCTCAACTGCCTCTGATCTTTGTTCCCAGGTCTCCTTCCTTGCAACCACTGTTCTCAGTTTCTTATGTGTCCTCATTGAGGTGTTTTTTACATATTCTTTAAATAACTTATTCCTGACAAATTTCACTGAAAGCTTACTATGCGCCAGGGCCTCCAGGCCAAGAATACAGCTGTGAACAAGACAAAGTTCTTTCTCTCAGGGAACTTATCTTTGAGAACAGATCATAAATAAACTGATCTATAATTATGTATAATCTATAATTAAATATGTACTTTTTAATAATTACATATAAATGCTATGAAAAAGGTAAGAAAGCTAACTAAAGAGAGCACATTTTAATGAAGAGTGGTCTCTTTGAGAAGTGACACTTGAGCAGAAGTAAGGATGTAAAAGCCATCCACATGAGACTCTGGGAGAAGAATGTGCCAGGCAGTGGGGTGACAAGCCCAAATATCCTGAGGCAGAAACAAGTTTCATGTTGGAGAAATTCCAAGGAAGTCAGTGTTGCTAGAATGCTAGCCAGTGGCAGATGAGATTGGAGTTTGGTAAGTGAGGCCAGATCTTGAATGGAACTTAGCCTTATAGGACTTATTCTAGGGGTGATGGAGAGTCACTGGAGCAAAAGTGGTGTGATCTAATGGACATTTTAAATAAACTGCTTTGGCTGCAGTATGGAAAACGAGAGCAAGAATGGAAGCAAAATGACCAAGTGGACATGCACTGCAGTAATTCAGATAGGAGTATAAGCCAGGGTAATGGTGGTGATTGGAGGTGTGAGACGTGAGGGGACGGGACACAGATTTTGTGGCAAGAGTCAATTAGACTTGAACAGGAGTTAGGAATGGGAGGAAAAATCCTCTACAAATGGACAGCACAAAGAATTCCATGGGGTGATGAAATTATATCTTGACTGTGGTGGTTAGACAACTCCATGCATCTGTCAAAACTCCAAAGTAAGCATCACTTACAAGCTGTGTGGTAACTTTAGGGACATTGTCTAACCTCTCTAAGGCTCAGTTTCCTCATAAATTGATAACTGCCTACCTCACAAGGTTGCTGTAAGGAGTAAATGAGATAATGCTGAAAAAGGTATTCTGCATTATTTTGGGCTCAAAATGCTAACCTTCAACTAATTATCCTCACTATTAAAGCATGACAGTCTTTCTATACACCACTTCTTTAGCGTTTGTGTATCCATCATGGAAAAACATATTCCTATACGTACTGTACTGTCCACTGCTAGTTTGATAGATGGGAGTTGGAACAGACATAGAAGTGACAGCAGAAACTCCAGGGTTTTCTCCGTCTCCTTTTCTGCCCCGTGTATCTTCAGAGGATAGATCTTTCAAAATTTTTCTGTGAAAAATAAAACTCAATTAATGCTGGTAATGAGGACAGCTTTATAAAAACAAACCGCCAAACCTTTTTCAATCTCAGGTTAGAAGTACAATAATCTACTAGACATTTTAACTGTTTTGTCAAGGAGCCACTCAGTTCAGCACAGACGTTTATGGCTCCTGGGAAAGAGACAATGAACAAATACACAGGTACAAGGCCCTTACAGAGGTATGAATGTCTCTTTCCCCTACAAGAGAGATGATTCCGTTGTAAGGTATTTTATTAATTAACAAGAACAGTATTCATTTTCTAAATAGTGACCTTTATTTAAAAAGACCCAATCTGGGGCACCTGGGTGGCTCAGTTGGTTGAGTGTCCAACTTTGGCTCAGGTCATGATCTCAAGGTTCATGAATTTGAGCCCCGTGTCAGCCTTGCACTGACAGCTCAGAGCCTGGAGCTTGCTTTGGATTCTGTGTCCTATCTCTGCCCCTCACCCACTCATGCTCGCTTTCTTTCTCAAAAATAAACAAACACTGGGGCGCCTGGATGGCTCAGTCGGTTAAGCAGCCGACTTCGGCTTAGGTCATGATCTCACAGTTCATGAGTTCAAGCCCCGCATCAGGCTCTATGCTGACAGCTCAGAGCCTGAGATCTGCTTCGGACTCTGTGTCTCCTTCTCTCTCTGCCCCTCCCCTGCTTGTACTCTCAGTCTGTCTCTCAAAAAAAATGAATAAACATTAAAAAAAATTAAAAATAAATAAACATTAAAAATAAATAAAAAGACCAAATTTGTCTTTCCACCCTTCAACTCTATAGTGAGAAGCCCACAGTTTTAGGAAACCAATAAGAAATAAGAATACTACTATAAAAAGCACACAATACTAGTGATAAGTAAAACTGTTTGTTTATTTATGGTTTTAATATTTTTAGGTAATCTCTACGCCCAAAGTGAGGCTCGAACTCACAACGCCAAGATCAAGAGTTGCATGCTCCACTGACTGAGCCAGCCAGGCGCCTCAATAAAATTGTTTAACAGGAAGTAAATATAATCCCACAGGTATCCCTCAGACTTGGTAAAATGGCACTTATGACAGGAATATGGAGATAGAAAAAGATTCCTTTGCTGAAAAGAAAGAACTTCCAAAACACAACTGGGGGCAGAGGGACAATTAAGCATTATTTCTTTCTAGAAGAAAAAGAAAAAAAGAAATCTTAATATTTCTATGTTCATTGTAAAAAAAAAACCAAAAACCAAAAAACAAAAAATAGTCACAAAGGGGGAAAAAAACCTTATCATTGAAAAGGATCTTTTATGTTGTTTATGCCAACCTTCCAGCCTATGCAGGAATGCCCTAGCATTCCTAACAGCCTCTATTTCCGGGAATAAGTCATCTACAACTTCAAAATAGCAAACCATTCAATTATTAAGCCCTTACTTATTTAGACCAAAAGCTGGTTCCACCCAGTGAAGCTAAAGAAATTTAAGCTTAACCAAAATTCTGTATCCATGCCCTACTTTGTAACATTTGACAATTGCTACAATTCTTTATTTGAGGCCAGATAACTTTAGTTCCTTCAGCTCTTCTTCTATAACACACTGAAAAATGTTTTCCACACTGAAAAAGACTGTCTCCTTACTCTGGACGATCTTCCCACCAAAAGCTAATAAAATTGTAGACTGTATCAACAGATGTTCCACATCGAGAATAAGGGAGGGGCAGTCCTATAGGACTCCATGTTAGGCATCTGGAGAATGGTCACACTGGTTCCTAAACCTGCTTGTATCAGAATTGCCTGGAGAGGTTTGGTTTACTGAATCCACATTCCCATCTGATACCCGGAACAGCTGAGTGAGTAGGTCAGGACAGAGCTCCAGAATCCCTTTAACAAGATGTCTGTGTGGTCTTATGCAGCCAGCCTAGCATGAGACTGCGGAATGCTGCGCCCAGTTCTTTTTCACTTTTAAGTTATGCAACATTTGGAGTATAAAGAAAGTACAGAAGGGGCACCTGGGTGGCTCAGTCAGTTAAGCATCCAACTTCGACTCAGGTCATGACCTCATGGCTCGTGGGTTCGAGCCCTGCGTTGGGCTCTGTGCTGACAGCTCAGAGACTGGAGCCTGCTTTGGATTCTGTCTCTCTCTCTCTGTCCCTCCCCCACTCTCTCAAAAGTAAACATTAAAAAAAAATTTTTTAGGGGCGCCTGGGTGGCGCAGTCGGTTAAGCGTCCGACTTCAGCCAGGTCACGATCTCGCGGTCCGTGAGTTCGAGCCCCGCGTCAGGCTCTGGGCTGATGGCTCAGAGCCTGGAGGCTGTTTCCGATTCTGTGTCTCCCTCTCTCTCTGCCCCTCCCCCGTTCATGCTCTGTCTCTCTCTGTCGCAAAAATAAATGTTGGAAAAAAAAATTAAAAAAAAAATTTTTTTTAAAGTACAGAAATTAAGACACCTATGTGCCAAAGAATCAATAGATGGTAAGGTTTCCTGCTACCTTGCTGAACTCATTACTTTATTTTAGTGGGTACTTTAAGATTTTCTGTATATGAGATCATGTCGTCCACAAATTGTTTCCTTTCCAATCTGAACGCCTTTTATTTCATTTTCTTGCCTAAATGCCTGAATACAATGTTAGGTAGAAGTCGTGAGAGCAGACATCCACAGCCTTGTTGTGTTCATGATCTTAGGGAGAGAACATTCACTCTTACATCACTAAATATGCTTACCTATGGGCTTTTATTGATGTACTTTATTAGGCTGAAGAGCACCCCCCTCTTTATTTATTTGAGAGAGTGCATGTGCGCATGAGCAAGTGAGGGTCAGAGAGGAAAAGAGAAAATCCCAAGCAGGCTCTATGCTCAGCACGGAACCTGATGCGGGGCTCGATCCCACTAACTGTGAGATCGTGACCTGAGCTGAAATCAAGAGTCAAACACCCAGGAGCCCCTGAAAAGCTCCCTTCTATTTGTTTGATGAGCATGTTATCAAATGGACTTGTTAAATGCTTTTTCTTGTGTCCGTTGAGATGATCATACATTTTTTTGTTCTTATTCTATAAATATGATGTATTACGTTGACTGATTTTCAGATGTTAAGCCAATTTTGCGTTCCTGGTATGAATCCTACTTTTTCATCATATGTAACATCTTTTATGTGTCATTGGATTTAGTTTGCTAAAGCTCTTATTTTGCTGTGTTTATATTCATGAGTAATACTGGCTTATAGTTTTATAATCTCAATTAATGAATTGAAGCCATGTCTTCTAAATATTAATTATTGCTATCATTTGACCTACCAATTATTTGCTTTCTGGTTTTTTTTTTATGTTTTTTTAAATTCATTTTTGAGAGAGAGAAAGAAGTGAGCAGGAGAGGGGAAGAGAGGGGGGAAACCAAGAATCTGAAGCACACACTGCGCTGACAGCAGACAGCCTGATGCAAGGCTCAAACTCACGAGTGAGATCATGACCTGAGCCATAGTCAGATGCTTAACCAACTGAGCCATCCCAGGATCCCTGCTTTCTGTTTTTAAAAAAGTCTTCTGGGGGCGCCTGGGTGGCTCAATCGGTTAGGCGTCTGACTTCGGCTCAGGTCATGATCTCATGGTTCATGAGTTCTGAGCCCTATGTCGGGCTCTGTGCTGACAGCTCAGAGCCTGGAGCCTGCTTCTGATTCTGTGTCTCCCTCTTTCTCTGCCCCTCCCCTACTCGTGCTCTCTCTCCATCTCTCAAAAATGAATAAATGTTAAAAAAAAATTTTTTTTAAAGTCTTCTGGGGGTGCCTTGCTGGCTCAATTGGTAGATAGAGCATGCAAAAAAAATTTTTTTAAACGTTTATTTATTGAGAGACAGAGACAATGCAAGCAGGGGAGGGCAGAGAGAAAGGGAGACACAGAATCTGAAGCAGGCTCCAGGCTCCAGGCTCCGAGCTGTCAGCACAAAGCCCGATGGGGGCTTGAATCCATGAACTGTGAGATCATGACCTGAGCTGAAGTCAGATACTTAACCAACTGAGCCACCCAGGTGCCCCAGAGCACGCAACTCTTGATCCTCAGAGTCATGAGTTCAAGCCCCATACTGAGAATAGAGCTTACTTAAAAAAATAAATAAATAAAAAGTCTTCTGTATTCTTTTGGATTTGAAGAGTTTTCAGAACTCCACTTTAATTCATCATGTTTGACAAAATCTCTTCATATAATTTAGTAATTGCTCTAAGGAGTTCTAATAGACCTCATCTACTTAGAATCACTGTTTTACCATGTCAAGTGAACCTTAGAAACCTTACCTCCAGAATGAGTCTCTTTATTCCCCCCTTATGTTATAGTTGTCTTACGCATTACATCTGCATTACATCTACATACATTAAAAGCCCCATCAGACAATGCCATATTTTCTTGTCAACCAAACATATTTTAAAGAATTCAACTGGAGAATAGTTCATTATACTTGCCCAGATCTTGCTGTTGCTGTTTCTTCATTCTTAACCTTGCAGATTTCTATCTTAAGAGCTTTCTTAGCAGTTACTTTCTTTTTTTTTTATTCTTGAGAGAGAGCACGAGGGAGAGCGAGTGAGCACAAGCAGGGGAGGTGCAGAGTGAGAGAGGGACACAGAATCTGAAGCAGGCTCCAGGCTCTGAGCTGTCAGCCCAGAGCCCAACGTGGGGCTCGAACTCACAAGCCGTGAGATCATGACCGGAGCCAAAGTCAGAAACTTTACCGACCGAGCCACGCAGGCGCCCCTCTTAGCAGTTACTTTAGAGCAGGTATGCTGTCAATAACTGCTCTTAGTTTTCCTTCATCTGAAAATATTTATTTCACCTCACATTTCTGAGGGATATTTTCACTAGATAAACTGGATTGACAATTCTTTTCTTTCAGCACTTTAAAATTCTGTGCTTCAGTGCAGAGCCTGCTTGGGATTCCCTCTCTCCCTCTCTCTCTGTTCTTCCCCTAATTGTGCATGCACACATGTGCTCTCTCTCTCAAAATAAACCAACTTAAAAAATTTTAAAAGAATGTATTTCATTTCCTTCTAGCCTGGTTTTTGATCAGAAATCTATAGTGATTTACACTGTTCCCTTTAAAGTAATGTCATTTTTCTCTGTGCACAAGATTTTTGTCTTTAGTCTTCATCAGTTTGATTATGACTTGTCTGGGGAGGGGTTTGTGTTTATCTATGGCTTAGTGTTTGCTGAGCTTTTTGAATCTGTGGGTTTCACCAAATTTGGAAACATTCCAGCTACTATTTCTTTAAATATTTTTTTCTGCAACATACTTCTTCCTCTCCTATGACTCGAATGACACAAATATGAAAACTTTTGGTATTGTCTCACAAGTCTCTGGAAATTAGTGTATTTTTCTAATCTTTAGTTCAGACTGGATAATCTCCAATGAACTATCTTTGAAGCTACCTCATCTTTATTTTCCTATTCAACCCATCCAGTGAGGTTTTATTTCTGTTACTGTATTTCTCAGCTCTAAAATTTCTATTTAGTTCTCTTTCTAGCTTCTACTTTTTGCTAGGAGTTCTTAACTTTCTATTCATTTCAAGAGAATTCACACTTGTTAGGACATTTTAATAGCTCCTTTAAGTTTTTGTCCCATAACTCCAACATCTGTGTCATCTAGGAGATGGCATCTGCTGACAGTCTTCCCATGCCAAATTAAGATTCTTCTGGGTTCTCTGTATGCCAAGTAATTTGGGACATGGGACATTTTCAATATTATGATACCAGACTCTGGGATCTTGTTTAAATCCTATGGAGAAATTTTGATATTCTTGTTTTAGCAGGCTATCAACCTAGTTGTGTCCAGGCCATTGATTTTGACCAGCATTCAGTGGACTGTGGTTCCAATGTCATTTCAGTTTTCAAAGCTTTTGCAGTGTTATTCAGATCTGGTCCATATGTGCACCAGGTAATTACTGTTCAGTCTGGGACTTGAGCCACTGCATGTCATATGTGTAGTTCATTCAATTCCTTAGGTCTATATATGCTAGGGAAGCCCGTTTTTATTATTTATTTGCTAAAAATTTATAAATGGGTGCTGAATTTTATCAAATACTTTTCCTGCATTTCTGAGTTGATTATATATTGTTTGTATGGATTCTCACTTATCATGGTTTATTTCCTTGTATGTTTGATGATTTTTCACTCTGAATTCATATTTGGTTGATCCTAATTTGGTATAATGCAGAAAGCTTACTTTGGGGGAAGCTTCCTTTCAGATGTTCTAGCCTCCTGCAGGAATCCCAGCTTAATACAAAACTCTCAGGTTCAGAGTCCTTTCCTGCAGTAGACCTAAAGCAATGTGTGCACTTTGGTTTCCAGGCTTGCTTCTGCTTCTCACTCTGGTTTCAGCTCATGTATTTGTATTGTTAAAAAGAAAACCACAGGCCCAAAATGGCATCACTTAGGCCAAATCCCCAACCCAGAGCTTAATACCTAATCTATAAACCTCTTCCAGAAATGTAGTCTTTACTAGTCAGAGCTTTTCAGATCAGTACCAGTGAGGGCCACACAGGCCCTCTCCTTCTCCCAGAGGAGGACAAGGTCATCTGCATCAAAAGAACCACTGCTCTTCCCACTAAGAGAAAGATACCCTGCTGGAACAATACTGTTCTTTTGCTAAAACTTTCTTGCCCCACCCTCCTTCCTTTAAAAACCTTCTGTTTTGGGGGTGCCTGAGTGGCTCAGTTGGTTGAGTGTCTGACTTCAGCTCGGGTCATGATCTCACAGCTTGTGAGTTCGAGCCCCACGTCGGGCTCTGTGCTGACAGCTCGGAGCCTGGAGCCTGCTTCGGATTCTATGTCTCCCTCTCTCTGCCCCTAATCCACTCGCATTCTGTCTCTCTCTCAAAAATCAATAAACATTAAAAAAACAAAAACTTCCGTTCTGTATAGCTCCTTGGCTCCCCTCTACTTGCTAGATAGGATCTGCCCAATTCAGGAATTATTTAATAAAGCCACTTAGACCTTCAAATTTACGTGGCTGAATTCTGTTTAACAGATATGGTGGCTTCAGGATCAGAAACGAACTTCTGGCAGTATCTGGGGACAATGAAAAACGCAGGCACGAGCCCTGCAAACCCTTCAGAGTTCACCATCTTTCTCCCTGTTTCCAAGGGCCATTGGTAAGTCCCTCTCAGTTTTAGCTCTGCTCTTTTTGCATTCAAGCTGCAGATCTGACTTTCCAATAAAGTATTAATGGATCAGGCTAGACTAATAGGAGGTTCTAAGGAAGCACCAGCCCTTAGCCCTTGGTTCAGACCATACTTCCACCTTGGAATCCTTTCCTAGTTCCAGTCTCCAGTCCCCATTTACTGGAGTATGCTGGTTTAGTCTTATTCATTTCCAGTCCACAGTCTCCCTGAATGAGAGTCTGCTGGTTTAGCTCACACTGGGAATTGCTGGTAGTGCACAAAGACTTCTCTTAACCACTCCGCAGTGACATGTTTTGGTTACTGGTGGTGTGCTGAGGGGCACATGTTTGTCTTGTTTTATGTAAATAAAGGTAATTGCTAGTGGGGATTGCAGAAACCAAAAAGCCACAAAAATTGGTGGGTCCAGGTCAAATCACTTAAGAGCTGTTACAGCACTTACCACCTAACTCAAAGACTTTCAACATAGTAGAAGCTAGTCAATGAACAGGTTAGATTGACACTAGGTCACCCACTGATCTCCAGAAAACTTCCGTGCAGTGAAGCACACTGTAAAACAACCCATAAATTCCAACCCCAAAGCAAGTCCCTCTTAGGGATTAGTTTGGCTCTGAGAAACCCAAAGGCCTAGTTAAAACAAGAGATCCTTTAGATCTAGAGTTAGTGTGCCACTTCTGGCAAACCTGCTTATTTTATGTTTAAGAACTATAGTCCCAGAAGTTAGATACCTAGCAAAAAAAAATTTTTTTTTTTTACCAAAACAACATGGAATTATGATGGCTGTTATGAGGAATGCTGAATTAGACAAGATCATTCATTTAAGAAGTACACTTGAAAGCAAGGGCTGATTACCTGTTTTAATTGGCAAGAAGAGGCCTCCAAAAGATTTCAAAATCCCAAAATAGTTTCATTAAAAGACTCATGGCAAACAGCTAATGAAAAACAGAAAAATTATCTAAAACAAGACTACACAGAAGACTGATGTAATTCCTGCCACTCTCTTCTGTCCTTTGAGTACTCATCCTAGTGAGCTTCTGTCTGAACTGCCTTTCCACTCTGAAAAGACAATGACCTTTTGAAAGAAGACCACTTGGGGCTACTGGTGATCCTCTTCAGGTATCTCTCATTCCTTACTCTAAGGCTGAACCAAGGGCTGTAGTTAAAGAATTTCTTAAACTAGGGAGGACCCTCAAGAGTTTTTTTTTTTTTTTTATTTTTTTTTTTTTTCAACGTTTATTTATTTTTGGGACAGAGAGAGACAGAGCATGAACGGGGGAGGGGCAGAGAGAGAGGGAGACACAGAATCGGAAACAGGCTCCAGGCTCTGAGCCATCAGCCCAGAGCCCGACGCGGGGCTCGAACTCCCGGACCGCGAGATCGTGACCTGGCTGAAGTCGGACGCTTAACCGACTGCGCCACCCAGGCGCCCCTTAAGAGTTTTTATAAATAGATGATCTCCTGGGCCGAGTTGAGAGAAGGGAAATGAAAATTCATGTTGTCCCTTCCTTTCCAAATCCAAACCCAGTGGAAATGATCCTTTCTCTCCTGGAAATAACTATTTTCTTTTTGCTTCTTGTTACCTCCTAAGAACATGGCTTGGCTTTCTGCCTGCCTGGGACAGGAGGCCGTCTCTTCTTTCTTTGGCTGTGTTTGGGAGTAACTCCAGATCTTCTTCTTCTGTTTTTAAAGTAGGCTTCATGCCCAGTGAGGAGCCCAACGCAGGCCTGAATCCACAACCCTGAGATCAAGACCTGAGCTGAGATAGAGTCAGATGCTTAACCAACTGAGGCACCTAGGCACCCCACCTCTAGATATTCTTAAGATAGTACCTTTCACTCCCTCTTTGAGGAGGCATCTTGGGTCCATAAGGTTGCCAGAAATATTTACTGTTTGTCCTGCTGAAACCTAACAAGATATTTGAAAGGACTTAATAACTCTATAATCAGAAATTTGACCAAACTGGATGCTGATATTGAGAGCCTGATAGTTTTTCTTTAAAAAAAAAAAAAAAAGATTTTTTTTAATGTTTATTTATTTTTGACAGACAGACCATGAGCGGGGGAGGGGCAGAGTGAGAGGGAGACACAGAATCCAAAGCAGGCTCCAGGCTCTGAGCTGTCAGCACGGAGCCCAACACGGGGCTGTGAGGTCATGACCTGAGCCGAAGTTGGACGCTCTGAGCCACCCAGGCGCCCCATAAACCTGATAGTTTTTCTTAAAAGCCTTCTCCCCTAAGCTAAATGTACCCAGAGAGAAAGAAAACATTCTCCTAGGGGGATGCGTGTCAGTACTTTGGTATCCTTTTGTCAACAACCCACTTCTTCGAGGAATTAAAAAGAGCTGTCCTTGTTTTAAGAATCTAGTATTTATAGGACAAGAGGTACGGTTCTAAGAACAATTCAAAGATCACCAATGTCCAAACCTCCCCTATTTATCTCAAAAGGCTTATAATTGGGGTGCCTGGGTGGCTCTTGATTTCGGCTCCAATCATGGCCTCATGTTTCAGATCAAACCCCACGTAGGATTCTGCCCTGACAGCACAGAGCCTGGTTGAGATTCTCTCTCAAAATAAATAAACAAAAAAGAAATGTAAAATGTTCAGGGCACCTGACTGGCTCAGTCGGTAAAGCATGCAAGTTTTGATCTTGGTGTTGTGAGTTCAAGCCCTATGTGGGGTATAGAGATTACTTTAAAAAAAAAAAAAAGTATAAATGTTCAATGTTCTATCTGGTCTTCTCTAGGAACTCTTATCTAGTCCATCTCTTTAAAATGCAAATTTAGGGGTGCCTGAGTGGCTCAGCTGGTTGGGTATCCAACTCTTGGTTTTGGCTCAGGTCATGATCTCATGATTTGTGGGTCTTAGCCCCTGCACTGTCCTCAGTGCTGCTGGTGCGGAGCCTGCTTGGGATTCTCTCTCAAAATAAATTTAGAAAAAATAAAATAAAATGCAAATTCAATGGAGGTAATTTTTATCAAGGAAAAAACAAAAGGGGGGAAGGCAGTTTAGAACCTGACTTGCCAAGGGGCGCCTGGCTGGCTCAGTCGGAAGAGCATGTTATTCTTGATCTCATGGTCGTGAGTGGAGCCTCATGTGGTATACAGAGTACTTAAAAAAATAAATAGAAACTTAAAAAAAAGAATTTGCCTTGCCAAGGTCAAATCCAAATCTGAAGTGTCTTCTCCACAAATATTCGAAAAAGCTTTAGCCATTCAAACAGATAACCTTAACTTATTCCATCTACCAAAAAACAAAAAAAAGAACCCAAACTCAGATCCAACTTTTATAACTATTTTTTGCACCCATTTCATGGTAATAATTTTAAAACCGAAGCTATAAGGTCTCTACAGTCTGTATGGTCACATGTGTCTATACAGAGGTGTTGTAGTTATTTGGTATTGCTTAAATTAATTTGTAAAAGAGCTCCATTTAGTTGGTTTAAAGGCAAGCATTTGTAAGGACTGGGCATTCTGAAACTCTCAGAAAGAAACTAACAAATTTTTTTCAAATTCATATATCTGAAAAAATATTTGACATGAAATCTAGTTTAAGATTGATGGTTTAATTAAAACAGACATGGCTTTAGAGTTATCGACATTAAATAGAAAACTTTTATTCTACATAAGTTCATGTTATCTCTTACTCTGTCAACAAAAAAATAATAGCTTAGGATAATGGCTGACTTTGTTAAATGTTGAATGAAGTATTTGTACATAATCTACACATAATTATTAGAGACAAATATATGTATGCAAGATAAAAGTTTATCAATGAACTTTTCAGTGATATTATGTCTACTTAAACCGTTTTCTCCAATTTGGGGGTGGCAGAATCTAAAACCTTAGTTTTACTGAGATAGATTAAATGATTTAACTAACACTAAACTCATCAAATACCAAAATCATTTCCAAATAAGATAAAATACTGCAACATTAATAACATTTATCACGGAGAATCCAAAAGATATTTAGATATGTTAATGCTATATTGGACAATTTTAAAGGACATGTTTTTGGAAATTTTGATTTGCAAATTTTAAGAACGCTTTAATTTGCAGTAGAAATTAAGGTTTCTAAGGGTTAAGAAGTCTAATTGCTATATGTAATTAAAGCTAGTAAGAATAAAACATCTCCATGTGCCAGGAAAGATGTGTTAAAAAAGGGCATGAGAAATATATTTTTGTTCTAAAATGAGGATGGTTGTCTAAAGATGAAAAACATAGGACAAATCAGAATGTAGAAAAAACTGTTGTAGTAGGTTTGTGGCAGAGGAATCTCTGAAAAGCAACTATATCATGTGTGATCCAACTGGTTAAGATTAAAATAATTTTATTTTAAAAAATGAGTTTAAAAATTTTTTTAATGTTTTTATTTATTTTTGAGATAGAGACACAGAATCTGGAGCAGCCTCCAGGCTCTGAGCTGTCAGCACAGAGCCCGATGCAGGGCTCAAACTCACAGATGAGATCATGACCTGAGCTGAAGTCGGACGCTTAACCGACTGAGCCACCCGGGCGCCCCTAAAAATGAGTTTTAAAATCAAAAGTAAGCTGGTGTAAAATTAGAATTTGTTGTTTTAATAGAGGGAAAAACCAAAGTTCTCTTGGACTTTGGTCTGATTTTGGTAATATTGTGAAAACTCCTTTAAGTTTCAGAATGATCTGTGATCCTGTTTAGGCAAGTGCCTTAGAACCTATATTTGATATTTTTGATGAGTGCCCCAAAATTTAGTTCTATTTTTTTAAGGTTTTATTTTTAAGGAATCTCTATATCCAACCTGGGGCTCAAAATTATGACCCTGGGATCGAGTCACATGCTCTACCTATGGAGCCAGCCACACCCAAAATTAAGTTCTAAAGTCTTTTTGATTTGGAATATCCCAAAGGATTTGTTACGCTTATTTGATATTTGACAATGCTTCCCATGTAGTTTACATAAGTAATTCTAAGCCTTCTTTATATTGTATTTTTAAGACTGTGGCCATGTGTGGGTAAGTTGATTTTGCTTCTGCAAAAATGGCCCCTAAATGCCAGACTTCTGCTGTCACGATGTCCTTACAACGTGGCAAAAGCCTGCTCCAAGACGGGCCTCTAGGTTCTTTCTCACTTTCTGGCAAATCTCATTTTTTGGTTTTAACATTTCTTCACCCACCATGGTATAAGAGGACTCCAATTATAAATATTGGTGTGGAGACTTCTAGAAGATTGCAAAAAGAACTTACCATCAATGTCTAACCTGTCAAATCCATAATCCTGGAAATACTTTTTGTTCCCAGAGGCCTCAAAGCAGCTGGACTTCATTCATTTGCCACCTCGTATGGGCTATTAATATTTTCTTGTTAGTGTATGTATGTTTTCTGGATAGACTAAAGTTTGCCAGTGTGAGGGCATTAGTATTGCAGCAGGGGAAAACAAACAAACAAAACCCTTAGAAAACGTGTTTCCCATATTTGGGCTGTACTTTCCACTGAGGCACGCACATCACTGGGCAAATCATTCAAGCCTTGATAAAGGCCTTACAAATATCTCGGAATTATCACTGCCCCATCACCCTTAATCATCAGGCAAGGTGGAGAGAACTAATGAAGTTCTCAACATCTCTAAGCTTGCTGAATTCGGCAAGGTGTTGGCCTAAAGTGCTGCCACTGGCTCTGCTCACTATTTGCAATATATTCCATAGGAGACAGTCACAGGCAGACCACTCACTGTCTACCGGTGTACAACTTTCTGCTGATTCCTTGTTGTCTGTCTCATGCTAGTATAACCAGTTACTAGAAGTCTTTAATGTCTTATTCTAAAGCCTATCATCAACAGGTTAAAGAAGCTTTCCCAGACGGTATCAAAGGATCCTCCTGTTGGTCACAGTCTGGAGCCTGGTGACTGGTATTTTGGAAAGGTCATAAAAAAAAACCCAGAAACAAACACCCAGCTCTCAAGTCCTGTTAGAAAGTACCTTACCAAGTGCTCCTGACTACTGACACTGCCGCAAAACTAAAAGGTATTAAGCCCTGGGTAAACACCACACGGCTAAAGAAGGCTCCATCTGGTCTTGTACAGACGCTGGAGATCTCTAAATCAAACTGACAAGAGAGAGAAGTAGCTTACAACAAGGTAGACTGTTTCTATCCAAGACGATGGATCATACTTTTACTGCATTATCTGCTAGGATCCTTAGATCCTCTAGCCAAAGTGGTCCTTGATAACAGACAGACTGTCTTGATTCATCTGTTAGCTGAGAAGGAGTTGTCTGTGCTGTGGCCAACACCACCTACTGTTGTACCAGGATTAATTAACACTTTTGAAAAGTTAAAATTACAAAAGATCACAGAACAAGACATTTGGCTTTAAAAAGTTGACTCCTTCCACGAGGTTCTTTCTTTGACTTACTTGATTTTGACTGGCGTAGGCCTTGGAGACCAAGGCTCTAGAGTGCACTTCACATATTGAGATTTATTCTTATAGGAATCATAATAATCTGTGTGCGTTGTATTCTCTCAAAAGCTTTAAATGCATGTTCACAGCCACTAACCACCAAACAAATGATCTAAGACTGAAACACGAAGAGAATATGAACCTGAAGCTGTGACCTGTGAATATCACAGACATTAAGCACGTGTACATACACATCTGAGATCACACAAAAGGAACAACAAAAACTGCGAGAACTTTTGAATGGTAACTGAGAGTGGCACTAATGCCTTAAAATTTGATCACATCTCTAAGCTGAACGTCTGATTAAAAGGAAGGAACTGTTAAAGAGAAAACCACAGCCCTAAATGGCATCACTTAGGTTGAGTCCCCAAACTGGGGGGGTTAGTACTTAATCTAATTGCAGTTTCAACCTTCCCCCCAAAATGTAGTCTTAACTAGTCAGAAAGTTTCAGATCAGCACCAATGAGGTAATTTGTCACATGGGCTTTCTCCATCCCACCAAAGGAAGATGAGAATCTGCAATGATAAGACCTCCTGGCACTTAGGCCTAAGGGAAAGATAACCTTGCCTGGAAAAATTCTTTTACCAATAACTTTTTTGTCCCTCCTTCTTTCCTATATACAAATCTTCTATTTTGTACAACTTCTCAGAGGGGATGGTGCCCTTTAATAGTCAATTAGACCTTCAAATTTACTCACTTAAATTTTGTTTAACAGTATATATATGGTTTTTATGATTATTGGGGGAATATGATATTTATATTATTTCCTATAAATGCACAATACATTAACAAGTACTTTATCCAGGAACTTTTGTGCTGGTAGAGCCCCCCTGTTCGGAACTTAAACTCAAAAAAAAATTTTTTTTTTTTTAACATTTATTCATTTTTGAGAGAGTGCGAGTGAGGGAGGGGCAGAGAGAGAGGGAGACACAGAATCCGAAGCAGGCTCCAGGCTCTCACGAACTGGGAGATTATGACCTGAGCAGAAGTCGGATGCTTAACTGAGCCACCCAGGCACCCTGGAAATTAAACTTTCATTTGCATTCTTTTGGGGACTGCCTCCAATAATCTAAGGTCATCTAATCAATAACAATATAAGTAATCAATACAGGGATCTAATAAGCCATTCCTTATCTCACATATTTCTGTCTGCTATAATTCTTTGCATTTTGTTTTTAAACTACACAAATTAATCATTACTGTTCTAAAAATCAAAGGTTCTAAAAAGTAAAAAAATCAATGAATGTTTTAGTTTACCACTCTTTCTTATATTCACATTCCTTCCATTTGGACTCATTTTTCTTCTTCCTGAGGTGTAACCTTTAGTAAATTCTTAAATCAGTTTGAAATGAATTTTATTTCACCATTATTTTGGAGTGATTGTTCCATCGGGTATAAAATTCCAGAGCAATAGTTACTTTCTCTTGTTAAAGATTTTATAGTCCATTGTCTTCTAATATTACCTTCAAAAACCTATTAGCCTAATGGTCATTCTTTTCAAGGTAATTTACCTTTTTTCGTTAGAAGATTTTAAGATCTTACTGTCATCTTTGGTGTTTTCCAGTTATTTATTTAATAAGTTAATCTACAAGTTATTAATTTATTTAATAATTAATCTAGGGGCACCTGGGTGACTCACTTGGCTGAGCATCTGACTTCTGATTTCAGCTCAGGTCATGATCTCACAGTTTGTGGGTTAAAGGTCTGCGTTGGGCTCTGCGCTGACAGCATGAAGCCTGCTTGGGATTCTCTCTCTTCTCTTCCCTGCTTGCACTCTTTCCTTTCCTTTATCCTTTTCTGTCTCCCTTTCCTCCTACCTTCTAGTTTTGTTCAACAAGTAATTATTGAGCATCTACTCTTGTATGATTGCTTTACAGTGCAAAAACTTATTTAAGAGCACAGCCCATGGGCGCCTGGGTGGCTCAGTTAGGTGTGCGACTTCAGCCCACATCATGATCTTGCGGTTTGTGAGTTCAAGCCCTGCACTGGGCTCTATGTTGACGGTGCAGAGCCTGAAGCCGGCTTCAGATTCTGTGTCTCTCTCTCTCTCTCTTCCCCTCCCCTGCTCATGCTCTCTCTCAAAAATAATAAGCATTAAAAAATTTTTAAAAAACACCACAACCTAGGGGCGTCTGGGTGGCTCAGTCAGTTGAGCATCTGACTTCAGCTTAGGTCATGATCTTGCAGTTTGTGAGTTCGAGCCCCACGTCAGGCTCTGTGCTGACAGCTCAGAGCCTGAAGCCTGCTTCAGATTCTGTGTCTCCTTCTCTCTCTGCCCCTCTCCCACTTGTGCTCTGTTTCTGTCTCTCAAAAATAAATAAATGTAAAAAGAAAAATTAAAAAAAACCCAGCACAGTCTATGTATTATTATTTTTTTAGTTATCTCTACAGGCAACATGGGGCTTAAACTCACAACCCTAAGATCAAGAGTTGCATTTTCTTTTGACTGAGCTAACTAGGTACCCCTGGCCCATGTATTATTAATTGGAATCCCAACAGGATGAGATAAATACTGTAACAAGGGTCAGTAAAAAGAATGCCACAGAAGAAAGACATAACTTGGTCTTGGGAGTTGGAATAAAGGTAATCAGAAGACTTCTAGGAGAAAATAAGGCTTAAAGTATGTGCAGGAATTATGCAGAATGCAGAAAAATGTGTTTCAGCAAAGGGACAAGACGAAGGCCCAGAGTTAGGAAGCTAAGAAAGGGAACACAAAGCAGTTCAATTCCTAAAATCTATAGTCATGTTGCTTTTAAAGTTAACTATCTAAAAGTAAATATGGAAATCTAGTGCTTTGCCAGAAGGTAAGATTAAATTCCTCTTCAGCACAGCAATTTAGGCCCTTCATAGTCTGGCTCAAATCTCTCGCTCTTAACATTTCCCATCCTATACGGACACATGCTCCCTCTTTATATAGTTTGCTTTGCACAGCACCATTCCAACTTATTGGTTATAGAACACACACAGGATCCAAAATGCCGAGTACTCACCTGTAAGATGGGCGCCGTGCTAGGATCCCGTGGGCTTTCTGTGAAGAGCCTATACTGTCTGATGAATCCTGAGACTCCTCACTTTCTGATAAAGATGACACCTGAAAAACAGAACTGGTTTTATGGTGATAAACAATGCAGGTGGAAAACAATTTAATCTTACTTTTCAGAAAATACGATCTGTCTTCCTGCCAACCAAATTCATTTGTCATTAAATCTACGGTCTAAAATAAAGGAGCAAATGAAAAAACAAAATTTATTTCAAGAGCCCAAACTAATTAAAGGAATGTACAATACAGCATGCTCAGAACAAAGAAGAAAGTCTATCCCTAAATAAAGCAAATACTATTTAACTAGAGTTATAAAGGCCAGTCTCTGATTTCCACCCTATTTCTATACTGATAAAAAACTGATGCTCAGTTTTTTAAATCATTAATCTGATTTGGACTCCAGACATGCTCATTTTGAAGTGCTACTAGATATCCAACTATTATCAAATTATTAGATAATAACATTGCAGAGACTGCTAAATATACAAGCGTTTAGGTCAGGCATGAGGTCTTGGGCTAGACATATAAACTTGGGAGTCACAGCTCTCTAGGTAGTCCATAAAGCCCTAAGACTGGATGGGCTCAATACACAGAGAAGATGACCAAGAAGAAAACCCAGGAACACTCTAACATTAACAGGTTGGGAAGAAGGGGACGAACCAGCAAATAAGACCAAGAATAAGCCACCACCAAGGCAGGAAAAATACCAGGTAAGTGACGTGTCCTAGACAGCTAGCAAAAGCAGTGTATCAAAGAGAATGATCAACCATGTTAAGTACTGCTAACAGATGAAATAAAACAAGGACTGAGAACAGACCATTATGTATAGCAAGATGGAGTTCACTGGCAAAGGCAGGTATAAGCACATGCAACTTAGAAAACTGTACTAATTAGGCTTCATCTCACTTCACAAATACCTGTAAAGCACTGAGTGCATAGCATATAGCAAGGACATATTAAATGGTAACTGTTAATAATAAGTCCTATAAAATTATGTCAACACGATAATAACCACATGCAAGTTTTAAACTATAACAGTATCTTTTTTTTTTATGTCATTCATTTTTGAGATACAGAGACAGGGCGTGGGGGGGGGGGGGGGGGGAGGGAGACACAGAATCCGAAGCAGGCTCCAGGCTCTGAGCTGTCAGCACAGAGCCCGACGCAAGGCTAGAACCTACGCACGGTGAACCATAACCTGAGCCAAAGTCGGATTAACCAACTGAACCACCCAGGTGCCCCTACAGTATAATTAAGAAAATAAGTTATTTTCGATTTTTAGAATGTATTAAATTTCCCAATATTTGTCCAAAGTTGCACTATGGATAGATTTTTTACTTCATCTTTATTTTAATGTTTATTATTTACTTTTGAGAATCAGAGCCTGAGTGGGGGAGGGTTAGAGAGACAAGGAAATACTTCATCTTTATTTTAAAAAATAAAATAACCCAATCAGGTTTCTAGAAAGGACCTAACATATCAGTGCTGTACATTACTATCTACAGAAAGCCTTCCCCAATCAGATGTAGATCTTAAATTTCTATAAATCTGTTTTACATTCTATAATCTCCCTGAAAAACAAGTTCTAATGTACAGCTATTTATATTTTATATTAAAATCTGTATCTTTTGGCAGAAAAGAATGATCACAACCCAAAGTAATTAAGAGATATGTCCCTTCCATATTTCCTCAAGCATCATGGATTTCCATTTCTAACCTAAACCCTTAACTATTTTCACTGTCCCTAAATTTACTCCAAAGTGTCCCACTGAACTCAAGAAATAATTTCTGGAACTAAGAGTTTACTTATATAATTAAGATCAAGTATTTCTATTTAATGACTAGCAACTAAGAGTAAAAACTCACAAATCCATGCAGTTGTCACCTTTCAAATAGAAAAATCACATAAACATGCAGCTCTAGAGCTGACAGCACCACCAGATACTAAATAGTCAGGAGGAAGAAATGAGGGATGACCAGAGGCATTTGGAGACTCACAAGAGCCCGAAGATAAAATGGGGAGAAAGAGTAGAAGGAAAAAGAACCCAGGATCACCTTTTCCTTCCTGCTCCTGTCAGCTGGTAATATGAAGGTACACAGATATAAATAAGAACTTGCCTCTACTCTGAGAACGCTCTTATTTGACTTCCACAAAGCATAAAGTAGGTACTTTTTTTTTTTTTTTAACTTTGTTGACACTAACACCATCACCCTTGCTTCAGAATTCTCTTTCTCATGAAAGATACCACTGGGACAAAAAGATTCTGTCTCTTAAAGTCCTTCATTTCCAAGCAATAAATTCCCCCCAAATTGCTTTCCTTTTTCACTGGGTAGTCCATACATGAAATTAGAAATTCACAAACTTTTCTATTTGCCTCATTTGTTCTATAGCCTAATTTTTTTTTTAATTTTTTTTCAACGTTTTTATTTATTTTTGGGACAGAGAGAGACAGAGCATGAATGGGGGAGGGGCAGAGAGAGAGGGAGACACAGAATCTGAAACAGGCTCCAGGCTCCGAGCCATCAGCCCAGAGCCTGACGCGGGGCTCGAACTCACGGACCGCGAGATCGTGACCTGGCTGAAGTCGGACGCTTAACTGACTGCGCCACCCAGGCGCCCCTATAGCCTAATTTCTAAGACAACTTTACTATCTTGGTTTATAATATTGTAACTATAGCAACTTCAATTGTGTCCAAAGACTTAGTGTATAAAAGTCCCTTCTCTCAACCACTAAGTCTTTGAATTTCTGTACCGTTTGCACGTGTGGTGGGTGAATTACAGAAGACTGAGCTGTCTGGATGACCCCCTGAACCTGTACTTGCTCTCCAGGAAGAGGTATAATTGTCACTGGTGCAGATCCTCTTAATGCCATCTAAGAACAAATAAAAATTCAATTAACATATTATACCTATGCATATAAGATAACTGAGTTCTTAACACTGGAAAACATAGTTCAGAGCTTATTATATTTAACCACATCTAGTAACATTAAGTATCTTCTATGGGTCAGAGACTGTACTAGGGGGTTGACGTTACAAACTATAACAAACACAATAAGAACTGTAATAGAAGAGGAAAAGCAGAAAATACCGTTGGAACAAAGAAACGGTGCTACTTCATCTGGGTCTTGAAGGATAAACAATTCACTGAAGTTGTATATGGGGGGTGGGGGGGGGTTGGGAGGTATCTGGGGCAGAGAACTGATTGTGCAAAAAATGTGGAGGCTGCTTAGAACATGTTATTCTGGGGCGACTGGGTGACTCCACTGGTTAAGCATCCAACTTCGGCTCAGGTCACTATCCCATGGTTTGTGAGTTCAAGCCCTGGGTCGGGCTCTGTGCTGACAGTTCAGAGCCTGGAACCTACTTCAGATTCTGTGTCTCCCTCTTTCTCTGCCCCTTGCTCCCTTGCTTGTGATCTGTCTCTCAAAAATAAATAAACATTAAAAAAAAAATTTTAGATGGGTGCCAGGCTGGCTCAGTCAGTTAAGCATCCAACTTTGGCTCTGGGTGGCTCAGTCGGTTAAGCATCTAACTTCAGCTCAGGTCATGATCTCATAGTCCAGGAGCTCGAGCCCTGCACTGGGCTTTGTGCTGAGAGCTCAGAGCCTAGATTCTGCTTCAGATTCTGTGTCTCCCTCTCTTCTCTCTGTCCCTCCCCCGCTTGTGCTTTGTGTCTGTGTGTGTGTGTATCTCTCTCTCTAAGTAATAAAGAAACATTTTAAAAAATCGTAACGTTATTCTGAAAAGATCAGGCTGAAAACCAATCCAGAGATCAAGAGTCAAAAAGTCAGAGAAATATCAACTTTGTGTGATGTTTTTAAAGAAAAAAAAAATCAAATATTTAAAAATAAATAATTCAATTATGAGATTATAATTTATTTCTATGGAAATCCGATGGGATGTCATGGAAATACCACAATAAAATGCTAAGCCAAGAAAGGCCCACCCATCAACCTTCAAGGCTCAGGTTCTCTCTCTTCCAAGAAGCTTTCTAATATTTTCAGTTAACAATGATCTCTCACCTTCCTGTGGACTACTCTGGTCCATACCATCCATGTTAGAGTTAAATAACAAAATCCAAGGCTGCTTCTCAGGTCTTATAAATCAACTTCCTGACTGCTCCCTTCTTTTTTTGTTTGCATAAAGCCCCAAAACAATGCCTTATTCCCTTTCATTGAAGGTTCTTTTCCCCTTCCCAAGATGGGATTAAATTCCAGCCTCATCATCCCCCAAAATGCGCAGGTCATGAAATTTTGTATATAAAATTTTATCCGGGTACTGAGAACTGCAAACTGCCACACAAACGATTTCCATCAACCTCTCTCATCACACACTAAAAGACATAAACCAAATTCTAGAACTGCTTTTATCAGCTTACGGCCATGTCCCTAGGATGACTCCAGCCCCCTTAAAATGCCTGCCCGAGAAAGCTCAATGCTGCCAAAAAATGTACTGTTTGTTCCAGTTAAAACCTAAGGCCCCTGACCGCACTTTGCTTACAGTGCTTACTTTAGGAAACTTAGAGTTGTAAATCCTTTCTCTGATTCTTGAGATATAAATCTTCCATAACCCAGAAATGTCTCCTCTCAAGACCTGGGAGCCATCCCTTTGAAATGTAATCATCAGCAAGATTAGAGCCCTTGTCTCCCAGTCTCTGGGAGAGTAGGAGGGTAACTTTGATAAGCATCAATTAGCAAACACAGACGTCCTAATCACAGCGACCAACCTCCCATCCTAACATCTTCGGTACTTGTCCTTTAGCACACCCTGGCATTTAAAAAGTACCTTTTGTTTCAGCAGATTTGAGCTCAATTTTTGCGGCACTCTCTCTTCTCTACTGCCTTCATCTGAATGAAGCATGTCTTGCTACCTTTAACATACGTCTGGCTCTTTCTCTTTGACAGCACCCCATTAGGGGGACACAAATATTAAAGAGTTAAAATAGGATTCACAAATCTTAAGAGTCCAGCTCTAGAGTTACCATTACACTCAGAGAAAATAAATGAAGGTTGTCTTATGTTTCAGATGCCAACTGAAGCCAACCATTCAACTAATGGGGAAAGCTTGTGGTGCAATTAATTTACATTTCTACAAGATAAAAGCAATCATTCATTCAGGGTTTCTGGCAATCCTTGTGATTTTGTGCAGATTGTGGGTCTGGCAGGTGGAAAAAAGGCACCAGATTTTGTTTCAGGTATTAGTAATCCCTCACCCTTGTTATCACAGTTCTAACCTCACAAAATACTCATTATTCAGGGTCCCAAAGGCCAGTGTTTTCCTACTCCCACTCTCAAACTTCATAATCTAAATCCTGAGATCACTCTGAAAAGAGAAAAAGAAGGAGCTGGTCCCCCAATTTGAACATGAGGTTGAAACACAGATGGGGCGCCTGGATGGCTCAGTCAGTAAGTGTCTGACTCCGGCTCAGGTCACGACTTTGTGGTCTGTGAGTTCAAGCCCCGCATCAGGCTCTGTGCTGACAGCTTAAAGCCTGGAGCCTGTTTCAGATTCTGTGTCTCCCTCTCTCTGACCCTCCCCCCCTTCATGCTCTGTCTCTCTCTGTCTCAAGAATAAATAAACGTTAAAGTCTTTTAACTCTGAAAGGCACACAGGCTTTAGAGACAGATAGCCTTGGGCTGATTTTCAGCTAAAGGCACTCACTAACTCTGCAAATTACTTTACCTTTCAGGACCTTAGCTTCCTCCTTTGAAAATGGAACTAATATCTTTTACACAGTTATAATGAAGATTAAATGAGTAATAAGGTAAAAACAAAGGGCGGAGGGAAACAGTGAAGAGAAAGAGCCTACATATATTGTCTCTTATTTGGATCCTGGCTCAATAAACTGTTGACAAATATATATGTGCGGATTGTGAGAAAGATGGCAGAGTGGAAGGCTCCTGAGCTCATGTCACTCCACAGACACATGAAGATAACAGCTCCATCTGCGCAACTAACTGAACACGGCCTAAAGACTGGCAGAATAGACCTTCCGCAGTTAAATCAGAGAGAGGAGGCCACCTTGAAAAGGGTAAGAGGAGCAGAGAGGGGGTTGAGAACCAACCCCACTGGGGAGACTAATCACAAATGGGAGAGACCCCACAAGCACTGAGAAGCAAGAGGATCACACCCCAGACCAGGTACCCCACGTGCTGGGGACCACGATGGGAAGAGAAGCCTCTCTAACAACTGGCTTTGAAAACCAGTGGGGCTTAACTTTGGGAGCTTTAAAAATCAGTGTGACTTAACTTGAGGTACTTTAAAAATCTGGGCTTAACTCTGGGAGAGCTGGAGGGAGATAGGAAACTGTAAAGAGCCAGCATAATAAATAACCCTGCCTGAGACACAGCATAGAAGCAGCCGTTTGAAAAATGCCTGGGGTACACGTGAAGGAGATAGACTTACTTACTAAAGGGGCAAGGCTCTTCCAGAGATTTCTCCAAGAACAAAAGTGAAGGCGAATGACGTGAGCTGGACACTTGCAGGAACCAGTGCTAACTTTACCAGCACCATGTGCCCCACCCCGGTGTTCTCCAGCAAATAGGCCCCATCCACCCACATGCCTCAGGGGGCGTCCCTCAGAAGTAGCTCCCGCCCCACCACACCTGGCAAGCAGCCCCAGCAGAGACTGATGCTACTCCAAAGTGACTCCTGCAGGAGAGAGGGGAAGACGGCTACACATGCAAGTGTGCACGCCGTTTGGGCTGCAAGCCTTTTAGCTGGCCACAGAGGGAGAAAAATCCTGCCCATCAGTGTGCCCCCAACTGTGACAGACTGATGGGAGACATCTACCCTGAATGTTGACCCACCCACCAACCAAAACCCCTCAAGTGGCTGAGCACAGAGAAAGCCCTTTGGTGGGCCCGCAGCTGTGGCAGAGAGACTAACCGCAGCCAGCTAGCAGGACTGCTGGCCATGTGCACCTCCTGCCTGTGGAGGCATCAGACCCCTCAACGCTGCAGGGACCAAACCCTGCCCCGTGAGCCCACAACAGGAAAGATGGGTCACTGCAATCAACTGGGTTGAAGGCAAACAGGACTCAGCCACAACAAAAGGGTGCACACGGCCCACATACATAGGAGACACCGTTGGAGCACCTGGCTCTACAGACAAGGGAACATTTTACTACAGGGCACCACAGGATCTCTTCTACACAAGGCCACTACTTTTAAGACCAGGAGACAGAGCAGACCTCTCTAATACATACAAATAATAAACACTGAGAGTTAGACAAATGAGGAGACAAAGGATTATGTCCCAAAGGACAAAATCAGAGCAAAAGAGCTAAAAGAAACAGGAATAAACAACATGCCTGATAAAGAATTTGAAGTAATAATCATAAAGACACTCACTGGACTTCACAAAAGAGTTATTTTATTTTATCAGAATAAAGAGAAAGGAATCCCAGCCTAACACTAAAGAAAGCCATCTAACCACAAGGGAAGAGATCAAGAGAAGAAAGTAAAAGAGAAGGACTACAAAAACAACTGGAAAACAAGTAACAAAATACCAATAAATACATACCCATCAATAATTACTTTAATGTAAATGAACTTAATGCCCCAAACCAAAGACACAGTGTGACTGAATAGATTTTAAAAAAGACCCACCTGGGGCACCTGGGTGGCTCAGTCGGTTAAGTATCCAGTTAAGCATCGACTTTGGCTCAGGTCATGATTTCACAGTTCGTGAGTTCAAGCCCCATGTTGGGCTCTGTGCTGACAGCTTGGAGCCTAGAGCCTGCTTTGGAATCTGTGTCTCCCTCTCTCTGCCCATCCCCCACTCACGCTCTGTCTCTCAAAAATAAACATTAAAAAAAATTCAAAATAGGAAGAAAAAAAAAGACCCACCTATTTGGTGCCTACAAGACACTCATTTCAGACCAAAAGACACATGTAGACTGAAAGTGAAGGGCTAGAAAAACATGTACCATGCAAAAGGAAGTGAAAAGAAAAAGGCCAGGATAGCAATACTTATATCACACAAAATAGACTTTAGAACAAAGACTGTAGCAAAAGACAAAGGACACTACATAATGATAAAGGGGAAAAAAACCAACAAGAGGATATAACAACTGTAAGTATTTATACACTCAACATAAAAGCAACTAAATACATAAAGCAATTAACAGACATAAACAGAGAAAAAGGACAGTAATATAATTAGTAAGGGACTTCAACACGCCACTTAAATCAATGGATAGATCATCCAGACAGAACAGAAAATCAACAGGGACACTGGCTTTGAATGACATAATAGACCAGATGGACCCAACAGATATATACACAACATTCCGTCCAAAACAAGCAGAATACACATTTTTTTTTAGTGCACATGCAACATTCTCCAGGACACATCACATTTTAGGACAAAATGAAACTCAATAAATTCGAGAAGACTGAAATCATATCAAGCATCTTTTCAAACACAACTGTATGAAGAAAAAACACAAAATGAACACAAATTATGTGAAGGCTAAATAACATGCTACCAAACAATAGGTCGACCAAGAAATCAAAGAAGAAAAAAAAAATACAGAGACAAATGAAAATGAAAACACAACAGTCCAAATTCTCTGAGATGCAGCAAAAGTAGTTCTAAGAGGGAAGTACATAGCAAAACAGGCCTACCTCAAGAAAAACAAAAAATCTCAAATAAACAACCTAAACTTACACCAGAAAACTAGAAAAAGAACAGAGCCCAAAGCTAGAAGAAGGAAGGAAATACAAAGATTATATCAGCAATAAATGAAATAGAAACTTGAAAAAAAAAATAGAAAAGATCAATGAAACCAGGAACTGATTCTTTGAAAAGATAAAACAAAATTGATAAACCTTTAGCCAGATTCATCAGGAGAAAAAAAATGCAGGACTCAAAATCAGAGATGAAGAGAAATAACGGACACCACAGAGATTATAAGAGAATTATTAGAAGAGATTATAAGGATTATAAGAGAATATTATGAAAATGTATGTGCCAACAAATCAGACAACCTAGAAAGTGGATAAATTCCTAGAAACATATAATCTTCCAAAATAAAGAGTAACAAATAGAAAATTTGAACAGACTGATTACTAATGATACTGAGTCAGTAATAAAAAAAAACTCCCAACAAACAAACGTCAAGGACCAACTGGCTTCACTGGTGAATTCTACCCAACATTTAAAGAGTTAACAACTATTCTCCTCAAACTATTCCAAAAAAATAGAAGAGGAAAAGAAGCTTCCAAATTCACTCTATGAGGCCAGCATTATCCTGATACCAAAACCAGACAAACTCTACAAAAAAAGAAAACTACAAGCCAATAGCTCTGATGAACATAGATGCAAACGCCCTCAACAAAACAACATTGGCAAACTGAATTCAAGGATACATTAAAAGCAATCATTTACCAAAATCAAGCAGGATTTATTCCAGGGATGCAAGGGTGTTCACGATTTGCAAATCAATCAGCATGGTACATCACATAATAAGAGAAAGGATAAAAGCCGTATTATCATCTCAACAGATGCCAAAGAGTATTTGACAAAATACAATAACCATTCATGCTAAAAACTCTTGACAAAGATTTAGAGAGAACATACCTCAACATAATAAAGGCCATGTATGACAAACCTACAGCTAACATCATATTCAATACTGAAAAATAGAGCTTTTCCTCTAAAGCCTGGGAACAAGACAAAGATGTCCACTCTCACAACTTTTATTCAATATAGTACTGGGAGTCCTACCCACAGCAATCAGACAAGAAAAATTAATAAAAGGCATTCAAATTGATAAAGAAGAAGTAAAAACAGCACTATTTGCAGATGACATGATACTACATATAGAAAACCCTAAAGACTCCACCAAAAAACTATTAGAACTGATAAAATTCAGTAAAGCTGTAGGATGGAAAACTAATATACAGAAATCTGCTGCATTTCTATACAATAATGATGAAATAGCAGGAAAAGAAAACAATTCCATTTACAATTCTATCAAAAATAATAAATATTGGGGCACCTGGCTGGTTCAGTCAGTATAGCATGTGACACTTGATCTTAGGGTTGTCGGTGTGAGCCCCATGATGAATGTAGAGATTACTTGAAAACAAAAAAAAAATCTTTACAGCAACAACAATGGGGCTCCTAGGGTGGCTAAGTCAGTTGAGCGTCTGACTCTTGATTTCAGCTCAGGTCATGATACCAGGGTCATGGGATCGAGCTCCACATCAGGCTCCTTGCTGAGTGTGGAGCCTGCTTGAGATTCTTTCTCTCTCTCTCTCTGCTCCTCTCCCCTACTCTCTCTCTAAAATAAAAAACAACAACTTTGTACCCATTAAACAATAATTTCCTATACCCCTCCTCCTAACTCTTTGGCAAGCCCTTGGCAACCACCATTAAAACCACCACCACCACCACCTAGGGATAAACTTAACCAAGGAGGTGAAAAACTTGTACTCTGAAAACTATAAAACACTGATAAAAATAAATTGAAATGACACAAACAAATGGAAAAATATGACATGTTTATTGACTGGAAGAATATTGTTAAAATGTTCATACTACCCAAAGCAATTTATAAATTCAATGCAATCCCTATCAAAATACCCACAGCATTTTTCACAGAACTAGAATAAACAATCCTAAAATCTGTATGGAACCACAAAAGACTCCAAACACCCAAAGAGATCCTGAGAAAGAATAACAAAGCTGAAGGAACCCAGATTTCAAAATATATTACAAAGCTATCATAATCATATATCAACAGAACAAAGAGTCCAAAAATAAACCCACACTTATATGGTCAATTAACCTACTACAAAGGAAGACTATGTAACGGAGAAAAGATAGCCTCTTCAACAAATAGTGCTGAGAAAACTGTATAGCTACGTGCAACAAATTGAAACTGGACCACTTTCTTTTACCACACATAAAAATAAACTCACAATGAATTAAATACCTAAATGTGACCTGAAACTAACTATAAAACTCCGGCTATAACATTGGCTTTAGCAACATTTTTCTAGATATGTCTCCTCAGGTAAGGGAAACAAAAGCAAAAATAAACTATTGGAAACGTACCAAAATTAAAAACTTTTGCACAGCAAAGGAAATCATTAACACTAATTGATTAGTGGGTTGAAAAGGCAACCCACTGAAATGGAGAAGATATTTGAAAATGATCCCTGATAAGGGATTAATATCCAAAATAAATAAAGAAGTTCTACAATTCAAAACCAAAACCACAAATAACCGGAGTAAAAAAACTGTACATCTGAATAAACATTTTTTTTCAAAGATATACAGGTGTCCAACAGACACATTAAAAAATTATCAATATCACTAATAATCAGAGAAATGCAAATCAAAACCACAATGAGATATCATTTTATGCCTGTCAGATGTAGAATCAAGAAGACAAGAAATCACAAGTGTTGGTGAGGATGTGAAGAAAAACGAACGTATGCACTGCTGGCGGGAACATAAATTGGTACAGGAACTATGGGAAACAGTATGGAAGTTCCTTAAAAAATGAAAAGTAAAATACTGTATGATCCAGTAATTCCACTACTGGGTATTTACCCAAAGAAAACAAAGACACTAATTCAAAAAGATAGATGTACCTCTATGTTTTTGCAGCATTATTTACAATAGTGAAGGTATGGAAGCAACCCAAGTGTCCACAGACAGATAAAATGGAAAGAGAAGATGTGATATATACACACAATGGAATGGTACTCAGCCATAAAAAAGAATGAGATCTTGACATGTGTGACAGCATGGATGGACCCAGAGGATATTATGCTAAGTGTAGTAAGTCAAACATAAAAAGACAGAGATTGTATGATTTCACCTTTATGTAGAATAGAAAAAACAGACTCTAAAATACAGAGAACTGATGGTTGCCAGAGGGGAGGTTGGAGGAGGATGGATTGAATTAGATAAAGGGGATTAAGAGGTAAAAACTTTCAGTTATAAAATAAATAAGTCAAGGGGATGTAAAGTAAGCATAGGTAATATAGTCATTAATATTGTAGTAACATTGTTTGGTGACAAATGGTGACTACACATCACGATAAGCAGTGAGTGATGTATAGTACTACTGAATCAGGAGCACCTGTGGGATCGAGCCTTGTGTCAGTCTCCTTGATGAGCATGCAGCCTGCTTGGGATTCTTGCTCTCTCTCCCTCTGCCCCTCTCCCTGTCTGGTGTACTCTTTTGTTTTCTCTAAAATAAAAATTAAAAAAAAAAAAAGAACTACTGAATCAATATGTTGTACATCTGAAACTAATATGACATTGTATGTTAATTTTACTTCAATTAAAAAAAATTTTTTGGGAGAAAGCAAGAGAGTGCACGAGTGGGTGAGAGGGGTGGGGGGGGGGGGAGGGGAGCAGAGAGAGAGAGAGAGAGAGAGAGAGACCAGAAAGAGAGAGGGGGGGGAGAATCCCAGATGCAGGGTTCAATCCTATGACCCTGGGATCATGACCTGAGCAGAAATCAAGAGTTGGGACACTCAACCAACTAAGCTACCTAGGCACCCTTAAATTTTTTTAAGTATGTGTGTGCACATACAATAAATAACAATCAGGTAATAAATAACAATCAGGAAAATCTTAAACACTGAATGGATATTTGGCAATATTAAGTAATAATTCCTTTAGGTGTGACGATAGTATTGTGGTTTTGGTTTTTTAAAAGGAGTCCTCATAATTCAGAGAAATGTATTGAACTACTGAAGGCTAAAATGATGGTATTTAGGATCTGTTTCAATATAATCCATTTGGTTGGTGGGGTAGGTAGGGGGAGGACAAGAAGCCCTGAGTTAATAAATGCTCAAAGTGGGTCATAAGAGCCATATAACGTCTTATTCTGGGGGCACCTGGGTAGTTCAGTAGGTTAAGTCTCCGACTCAGCTCAGGTCATGATCTCATAGTTCGTGAGTACAAGCCCCACACTGGGCTCGCTGTTGTCAGCACAGAGCCTGTGCTGACAGCTCAGAGCCTGGAGCCTGCTTCAGACTCTGACTCCCTTTCTCTATGCCCCTCCCCTGCTTGTGTTCTGTCTTTTAATATACATACATACATACATACATATATATATATACATAAATATCTTATTCTGAATATGTTTTAAATTGTCCATAGTAAGTTTTTTGAAAAGTACCCAGCACAATAGTGACCACAACAGTGGTTGGCCCTATTTAGCTGCAGAGCCCAGTGCTCTTTTCCAAGACACCCTGTGCCTCCTGATGCCAAGTAAAGAGTTTACAACCTCTCACTCTATGTTCTCAGTTTGCTTCCAACATATCAAGTATATTTGTTTTGCTTTTTAATTTCAAGGAAAAAGAAGAAACAAGACTGTTTTGACATTTGAAATTATGATTTGTTAATTACTACAGCATCAACGGTGGCATATCCTTAAGTCCAGGGTATCTGCTCAGTTCTTAATGGACTGGAGCCATTAATTCAAAATACAAATGAAAAATAAAATGAACCAGATAATTACATCTAAGTTTGTTATTTAATGTAAAGATAATTTAACCATAACTTTGTGGTTTTAAATTTTTTTCTGTAATTAAGTGTATGCTGTACTTGCTCCAAAATGTCACTCTTCCTAAGTCTCAAAAGATTCAAATGATCTTTGGAAAGTTAGGATTTACACATGGTAAACAGAAGTGACTGGATAAGAATTCACATTCAACTACATGCTTTCAGAATGCCAAATCCATGTGTCTCCTATACACCTACCTACTTAATAGTTTTCTTTAAAGTATCTCCTTTGTAGACTCAAATGCACTTAAAAAAAAAACAAAAACTTTTTTCACTATAAGTAAAAAGTAGTACCATTTGCCATAACTCTATGGGAAATATAAAAATAAATATAATCAAAACAATGTTGTTACTAAATAGCATTTTTTAATGTTTATTTTTGACAAAGAGTGCAAGCAGGGGAGGGGCAGAGAGAGGGGAACAGAGGATCTGAAGCAGGCTCTGTGCTGACAGCAGCAAGCCCAATGTGGGGCTTGAACTCACGAACCACATGATTGTGACCTGAGCTGAAGTTGGATGTTCAACCGACTGGCTCTTGGTTTCGGCTCAGGTCATGATCTCACAGTTTATGAGCTCAAGCCCCAGGTCAGGCTCTGTGCTGACAGCATGGAGCCTGCTTGGGATTCATTCATTCATTCATTCATTCATTCTCATTCTCTCTCTCCCTCTCTCTCTCTCTCTCTCTGCCCCTCCCCTGCTCGTGCTGTTTCTCTCAAAATAAACTTTAAAAAAATGTATATTGTATTTTTAATTTAAAAACCACACAAAACATGGGATCCCAATAGTTCTCCAGTGGAAAAAAATAAATAAAAATAAAAAACAAAATAAAATAAAATAAAAACCACACAAAACAATTCTTAAACACCTACTAAAAAACTCATCATGGTCTACAAAGCCCTGCACAGACTGTCTCCTTCCTCCCTCTCCTGCTTCATCTTAAACATGTTCTCCTAGTTCTGCCCACAGTGGAGCCTGACAGTTCCTTTTACTTCTGCTCCCTCCCAAGGCCTTGGCATAGACATTCCCTCACATGCCTAGAAAGGTCTTCCCTTCATTCCTGTAAGTTAACACCTACTCATCCTTCAGATTTCAACTCTAGCATCATTTCCTTAGAAAAGCTGTCCTATTCCCCACAAGGTCAAATCCCCTATCATATAGACTCTCATATTATCCTATGTCTTTATGCATGATCTTTTGCGCTTCTCAGTGTTAGTTTTATCTGGGTGAGTATCTGGTCCGTGTGTTGTCTCCTCCACCAGACAGCAAGTGCTCTGAAGATGAGGAACTTGCCTCTTTTTGCTCCACACTGTATTCTCAAGCTAGGGTCTTAACCCAACTGGCACATGTGATGCTGAACAAATTAAGTTTTGCAAATTAATGAAATATTTTCTGATTTTGGACACTATAACTTAGTGAAGTTATTACTATGCTTTCTTCTGGATGTATCTTTGACTTTTCTAACTCGAATTCTACATTTCCTCACTTCAGGGCATTTGACCAATATTTTTATTTCCAGCCAAGCAATGTAAGGGGTGGGAGACAGGAGATGATGCTAACCTTCCCATCTTCTTCATGTCAACATGGCCAGAGAGAAATGTTTTCTGTTCTAAGTTTGAATAGGTCATTCTCATTGCTGACAATCCATCTTGTTCCATCCAATGCCCTAACTTTCAAATAAGCAACCTGGTATCTTTGAATTCAACACATTAAAACAAAAATGTGGGTGCCTGGGTGACTCAGTTAAGCGTCTGACCCTTGATTTCAGCTCAGAACATGATCTCACAATTTTTGAGTTTGAGCTCCACATCAGGTTCTGCACATGTGTTCCCCTGCTCATGCGTTCTCTCTCTCAAAATAAATAAATTAAAAAAAAATAACATAATAAAAATGTTCATCTATGCACCACTTAAAGAGATGTGGAGTCCCACCAGTGGTGGAATGTATACTGTATTTTGAGAAACACTACACTAGAGAATAGGGGTGGGGGTTGTCAGGTAAGCAAACCCAGGCAACACTGTTTTGAATATCAGGACTAAGAGTTTAGATTAAATAGATAACAAGACCCAGTAAGTGTCACCTCTCTGCCAGGCACTGTGCTACACCTTCAAAATAAAAAAGACAATAGACAGTCACTGCCTTCAGAGCCAATCACAAAGAAACCAATTAAAAAGTTTTAAACATACTGTTTCAGTACACATATGCCTCAACATATGGCATTTATTTGTTCTCAGAAGCCTGGCTAAAAAGTATATTTCACACCAAAAAAAAAAAAAAAAAGTATGAGAATGGGGTTGGGTGGAAAGATATATGTGACAAAAGTAAAAGAATAAAATCATCTAGTTTTCTGTCATCTAGGAAAAAAATGCTGGGAAGACAGAAACAAGGAGAAAGCAGGACAAAAAGGATATATTCTTATATCCTTCTGGTTGAAGGATATAACCTAATTCTCTATGGGTCTCTTGTATTTCTGTATGTCTTCCAAGCATACATACAGTCTGTTCTGGACTCTTTTCAAGGATGTTTGTATGGTGAACATCTTTGAAAGATAAGTTAGTATCTGGACAAGAGAAAGACAAATCTGGACAGATCTGTTTGCTGTCCAGAATAATAAAAGTAATGTCTCCTCTAGGGCAAAGTTTGGACAGGCGTGCTAGCAGCTTTCTTTAAAAGTTTGGGGTTTCCTTTTTATTTGAGAGAGAGAGAGAGAGAGGGAGGGAGGGAGGGAGACAGGGAGAGAGGGGGAGGGAGGGAGGGAGGGAGGGAGGGAGAGAGAGAGAGAGAGAGAGAGAGAGAGAGAGAGAGAGAGAGAATATATCTTAAGCAGGCTCCACACACAGCACAGAGCCCAACACAGGGCTTGATCTCACGACCATGAGATCATGACCTGAACCGAAATCAAGAGCTGGCTGCTAAACTGACTGAGCCACCCAGGTGCTTCAAAAGTCTGGGATTTCTTACGCCTGAAGTCTCCCCTGAGCAATGATGCAAACTCTACAGTATTCCATGCAACTTGGAGGGCAAGGGGAACTGAGCAAACATGAGACTCATGCTATTTGCTATGCCACGAGTTATAAAAGCCCTTTTTTCTGAACCAGAATTCTCATGTCTTCTGCCAGCAACCATGAAACTGAGGCAACCTAGCTTATCAGCTTGCACACAGTGTAAAATGTCAGACCTTTCATATTTCTTGACATTTCTCTGTCCTCTGCTTCACTTATGTTCTGAAGACTCTAGATTCTAAATCACCAGGGCAAAGTTTTAGGACAAGAACAAATAAAGAATAAACAGAATTGCTTATTCAAGGCAGAGATGAACTGACTGCTCTCAAAGGAGAAGGGGACATGAAAGGCCAGGGTTTTTTCTATGTAAAGATAGGACACCCCCTATTAACCTGGGACTTCCAAAGGGCCACACCCTCAAGGTAAGGTAAAAGGAGGAAAGTTGCATGGATATGGGGAAGGGAAGGGCTGAAGATGTAACTAGCTCTCCAGCAGACTTATGGCCCATAATAACATTACTTAGGGGAAAAAAGAGCCTCGAGGCACCTGGATGGCTCAGCTGGTTGAGCATCTTGAACTGGACTCATGCCATGATTCCAGGGTTGTGGGATTGAGCCTCACATGCTGTGTGTGGAGACTGCTTAAGATTATCTCTCTCCCCCTCTGTTCTCTCCTACTCATACACTCTCTCTATATAAATTAAAATAAAATAAAGGGGGGAAAAAAGAGCTTCAAATGCTAAAAATGGTTCCCCAGGTACCTGGTAACAGTAAATTCTCTCTGAGAAATTGACTCTCATCCTTGGCCACAAATAATTCTCATAAACAATTTTTTCAAGTTCAACAGATACTAAAGAATAAAAAATAACTAATCATACAAAGTAGCATGAACAAAAAGCAAAAACAAGGGAGAACAGAATCGGACCCAAGTGATTTTGGATACTGACATAATCAGGCACATCTTATAAAATAATTATGCTAACTATGTTTAAAGAAGCAGACTGTTTCAAAATAAACTTGAAAATATCTTCAGAAAAGAGAAAACTACAGTATATTGGAAAATGAATCAGATATACCACATTAGAGTTAAAAGGAGAATTAATGAACTGAATGACAGAAAAGAAGAAATTATATGAACTGCAACAGAGACAGATACAAAACACATAAAAAGTTAAGAGACATGGAAGATAGAGTGAGAAGGACAAAGAGATGTTCAAAGGCACAAGGTGAAGAGACAACAGCTGAAAATGTTATATAACTAATGACAGACAGCAATCCATAGATTCAAGAAGCTTAGTAACTCCCATGTGGAATAAACAAAAAGAGTTCTATACATAAACACAGCACAGTGGAAGCTGCAGAACACCTGAAGATAAAGAGAAGACTATAAAAGCCACCAAAGGGGAAAAAAAAAAGACAGATTATATTTAAAATAGCAATCGGGGTGCTGGGGTGGCTCAGTCAGTTAAGCATCCGACTTTGGCTCAGGTCACGATCTTGCAGTTCTTGAGTTTGAGCCCCGTGTTGGGCTCTGTGCTGACAGCTCGGAGCCTGGAGCCTGCTTCAGATTCTGTGTCTCCCTCTCATATGCCCTCTCTCTCTCTCTCTCTCTCAAAAATAAACATTAAAAAAATTTTTTTAAGAATGATGAAATAGGTATTTTTAACAAAGAAGTCACCACACCAGCAGACTTATATCAAAAGAAATTCTAAAGCAGTAGTTCTCAATAAGGAATAATTCTGACCCCTACGAACATTTGGCAACATCTGGGGACTTTTTTGGGTTGTCAAAATGTGGAGTGCTGCTGACATCTAGTGGGCAGAGGCTAGAAATGCTGCTAACAATCACACAATGCACAGTCTCCCACAACAAAGAACTACCCAGCCCCAAACATCTATAGTGCTGAGGTTTTCTGAAGCATATACTTAAGATTAAAAAAAAAAAAAAAAAAGGAATTCTCAAATGAAATCTTAAGACATGTATGGTGGAATGAACAGCAAAGAAAGTGATAAGTATGTGGGAAAAAACATACTTTGCATGAAATAATTATGATGTTTTATGGAATTAAAAGACAAAAAAATAAAATTAACTCCTAATAATGGTAATAAGTTAGAAAGAGGATAAATGAAAATAAATGTTCTAAAGTTACTGGATCATCTAAGAAAGAGAAAAGGTATTAACTTTAAACTTTACTAAGTAGGTGTGCTGTAATTAGGATAATCACTAAAAAAATAAAATAAAAAAGTAACAAGTTTATGTACAGTCCAAATTGATACAAGAATGAGCAAACAAAATGAGAAGAAATGATTCAAAAGACAAGAAGGGGAAGAAAAAGAAACATGGAACATGTGGATCAAAAGCATAAGGTAAGATAGCAGGTCTAAACCTATATGTTATCAGTAATCGTGTTAAATGTACATGGACCAAAAGTTCTCTGTTAAAAGTCTAGAAGACTAACACCCAAAAAACAAATAATCCAGTGAAGAAATGGGCAGAAGACATGAACAGACACTTTTCCAAAGAAGACATCTAGATGTCTAAAAGACACATGAAAGGAGGTGCAACATCACTCACCATCAGAGAAATATAAAACAAAACCACAATGAGACCACCTCACACCAGTCAAAATGGCTAAAATTAAAAACTCAGGAAACAACAGATGTTGGTGAAGATGCAGAGAAAGGAGATCCCTTTTGCACTGCTGGTGGGAATGCAAACTGGTGCTGCCACTTTGGAAAACATTATGGAGGGCCCTCAAAAAATTAAAAAAAGAACTACCCTATGACCCAGCAATTGCACTACTAGGTATTTATCCAAAGGATACAAAAATGCTGATTCAAAGGGGCACATGCACCCCAATGTTTATAACAGTGCTATCGACAATAGCAAAGTATGGAAAGAGCCCAAATGTCCATCAATGGATGAATGGATAAAGAAGATGTGGTATATGTGTGTGTATATGTATATGTATATATATACACACACATATATATACATATACATGTATATACACACACACACACACACACACACACACACACACACACACACTGGAGTATTACTTGGCAATCAAAAAGAATGAAATCTTCCCATCTGCAACTACATGGATGGAACTGGAGAGTATTATGCTAAGCAAAATTAGAGAAAGACAAATATCATATGACTTCATTCATATGAGGAATTTAAGATACAAAACAAATGAACATACGAGAAGGGAAACAAAAATAATACAAAAACAGGGTGGGGGTCAAAACATAAAAGACTCTTAAATAATAGAGAAAAAACAGGGTTTCTGGAGGGGTTGTGGGAGGGGGATAGTCTAAATGGGTAAGGGCATTAAGGAATCTACTTCTTTTTTTTTTCAATTTTTTTTTCAACGTTTTTATTTATTTTTGGGACAGAGAGAGACAGAGCATGAACGGGGGAGGGGTAGAGAGAGAGGGAGACACAGAATCGGAAACAGGCTCCAGGCTCCGAGCCATCAGCCCAGAGCCTGACGCAGGGCTCGAACTCCCGGACCGCGAGATCGTGACCTGGCTGAAGTCGGATGCTTAACCAACTGCGCCACCCAGGCGCCCCAAGGAATCTACTTCTTAAATCATTGTTGCACCATATGCTGACTAACTTGGATGTAAATTAAACAATAAATAAATTAAAAAATAAAATTAAGTAAAAATTAAAATAATATAGAAGCTGTGGTGTATACATATAATAGAATATTACTCAGCAATCAAAGAGAATGAAATCTAGCCATTTCCAACAACATGAATGGAATTCCATAATAATGGAATTATTATGCTAAGTAAAATAAGTCAGAGAAAGACAAATATAGGATTTCACTCATGTGGAATTTAAGAAACAAAACAGATGAACACAGAGGAAGGGAAGGAAAAATAATATAAATAGAGGGAGGCAAACCATAAGACACTCTTAAATACAGAAAACAAACTGAGGGTTGCTGGAGGGGAGGTGCATGGGGGGGATGGGCTAAACGGATGCTGAGCATTAAGGAGGGCACTTACTGGGATGAGTTATACGTAAGTGATGAATCACTGGGTTTTACTCCTAAAACCAGTATTATACTGTATGTTAACTAACTTGAATTAAAAAAAAAAAATCTAAGAGACTACAATGGCATAACTATTCAGTCATAAAAAAAGAATGCAACCTTGCCATCTGCAACAACATGGATAGACCTTCAGGGCATTATACTAAGTAAAATTAAGTCAGAGAAAGACAAATAACCTATGATCTCAGGTATATGTGAAATCTAAAGCAAACAAACAAAAACCTGAACTCACACAGAGAACAAATTTGTAAGTGCCAGAGTTGGGGGGTGGGAGTAAGTGAAATGGTGAACGTAGTCAAAAGGTACAAACTTCCAGTTAAATAAGTCAGGGGCGCCTGGGTGGCTCAGTCGGTTAAGCGGCCGACTTCGGCTCAGGTCACGATCTTGCACTCTGAGTTCGAGCCCCGCGTTGGGCTCTGTGCTGACAGCTCAGAGCCTGGAGCCTGCTTCAGATTCTGTGTCTCCCCCTCTCTCTACCCCTCCCCTGCTCATGCTCTGTGTCTGTCTCTCAATAATAAATAAACATTAAAAAAAATTGTTTTTAATAATAAATAAGTCAAAAGGATGTAATGTACAGCATAATGACTACACTTAATAATACCATTTTGCATATTTGAAAGTTGCTAAGAGCACAAATCTTAAAAGTCCTCATCATGAGAAAAAAATTGTAACTATTATGGTGGTGAATGTTAAGTAGATTTATTGTGACGATCATTTTGCTGAATCATTATGTTGTATACCTAAAACTAATATAATGTTGTATATCAATTATATCTCAAAAACAAAAAACAAAACACCAAACCAAACCAAACCCACAATGAGATACTGCTACATCTCATCCACCAGAAGGTTTCGACTTAAAGAAACAAGAAACTCATGTTTCCAATTTGGGCACTTAAGTGGATCAACAGTTCTCATACACTTCTGATGGTGTTATAAACTGCCACAAGATTGTAAAACCATTGGCGACATCTTCTATAACTAAACGTTCACATGCCCTGTGATGAAGCAATTATGTGTAGCATAGACATGTACAAGAACATTCATTAAGGGGAGCCTGGCTGGCTCAGTTGGTTAAGCGTCCGACTTCAGCTCAGGTCATGATCTCGTGGTTCGTGAGTTCAAGTCCTACGTCGGGTTCTATGTTGACAGCTCAGAGCCTGGACCCTGCTTTGGATTCTGTGTCTCCTTCTCTCTCTGTCCCTCCCCCTCTGATGCTCTGTCTCTCTTGCTCTCAAAAATAAATACACATTTAAAAAAAAATGTTTAAAAACGTTCATGAAGCACAATTCACAGTATCTAAAACCGGGGGGTGGGGAGAAGGAGGGGGAATCCAGGAGACTAGATTAAAAAAAAAAAAATCTGGGCGTCTGGGTGGCTCAATCCATTAAGCGTTTGACTTCAGCTCAGGTCATGATCTCACGTTTCGGGAGTTCAAGCCCCATATTAGGCTTTGTGCTGACAGCTCAGAGCCTGAAGCCTGCTTCAATTTCTGTGTCTCCCTCTCTCTCTCTGCCCCTTCCCCACTCAAGCACTCTCTCAAAACAAAACAAACAAACAAAAAAAAACCAAAAAAAAAACCACTAAAAAAATTTTTTTTAAAATCTAGCTATATACCGTTAGCAAGAGATACATTTAAAATATAAAGACACAGGGGCACCTGGGTGGCTCAGTCAGTTAAGTGTCCAACTTCTGCTCAGGTCATGATCTCACAGTTCATGGGTTTGAGCCCTCCATTGGGCTTGTATGCTGATAGCTCAAAGCCTGGAGCCTGCTTTGGATTCTGTGTCTCCCTCTCTCTCTGCCCCTCCCCCCCTTGTGTGCTCACTCTCTCTCTCAAAATTAAATAAACTTAAAAAACATAAATAAAATATAAGGACAGAGAAAATTGGAAAGTGAAAGCACAGGAAAAAAAGATGCCATTCAAGAAACTACCAAATTAAAGCCAAATACTATGAAATTAGACTTTAAGATAAAAAGCATTTCTAGAAATAAAGAGACAGAGAAAAGAGACAATTCTCCTGGAATATAAAATAACTGAAAAACCCACAATCATATAACAACTCCTTATAACACACAATCACAAGAAAATTGAAGGACCACTGGAAGAAATCAGTCCATAATTATATTGGAGGATTAACACATTTCTCAGTCATAGAACAAGCAGAGTGATAAAGATATAAAAGATTTAAACAATGAAATCAACAACCGTGACGTAATCTATAGACCTCTGCATCCAACAACCACAGAATACACCTTCTTTTTAAGCACACACTAAGCGTTTAAAAAAATTTACCATTGATTCTATGAGAGCAAAGTTGTATTGCAGATTAGCTCTTGGTTTATTAATTTGGGGACCAAAATCCTACACTTCTACTACTTCATGGAAAGAGACATTAAAGAATCACAAAATTGCTTCTCAAGTAAAATACTCAAAATTATGGGGCGCCTGGGTGGCTCAGTCGGTTAAATGTCGGACGTCAGCTCAGGTCATGATCTCACGGCTCGTGGGTTCAAGTGCCATGTCGGGCTCTGGCAGCTCAGAGCCTGGAGCTGCTTCGGATTCTGCCTCTCTCTGTCTCTGTCCCTCCCAAGCTCATGCTCTTTCTCTCTCTTCAAAAATAAGTAAACATTAAAAAAAACTTTTTTAAATACTCAAAATTATATCATTATTTAGAAAAATGCACTAAATATGAAAAATTTGAGATCCAAACTCATTATTTTTTAATAAACTCAGAAAAGTTGGGAGTCTTACCTTAGGACAAAAACTTCCTACTCACTGTGCCTCTGAATGGTTGCAGGTGATACAATGTACTAAACTTCCTTCTGAAGCACATTGTCCTTAGTCTTATTACCACAAAGCCTCTTTTATCAACAGAACGCTGTGTGTAATCCTGTTTCCTTTGGAAAATCTCATATATAATCTCATACATAATCAAGACCTCTTGGGTTTCCAACATCCAGACATTTTCAGTAAACTCACCAACTCAATCTGAACACACTGCCGTACTGTTTTGCTACTACCACTCTTCAGTTGTAGATCAGAACAGTCACTCTGTATTTGGGGGACTATTCATCTATCGTACATGAAGATGAGACCTCTTGTGTTAAATTCCTCCACATATACTGCTTAACTTAAGTTATGAACCCATCTGCTCTATTAGTTCAGACATATTACTGCATGGAATTTGGGGCTGTTATCTAACATTTTTATAGGCTGACTCCAGAATATTATAACCCTACACTGATGTATCTAAATTATCTTAAAATGTCTAATATGGGAAAAATTTTTATTACAGTATATTTACAAATTGTATCTATTCTCACATCCCACCGAAGAAATTAGATATTCCTTATAAATATATTTTCTCATAGTTTCCCAAGCTAAGAATCATTCCATTCAGTAAAATACTCATTTCACACTGTCTACAAAACAGATGATTAGAACATCTGAGCTCTCTGTAATTCTTAATCTGTTTTCAAAATGAAAATTTTTTTTCAAGCACCTGTGGAATATTCACCAAGATACCGCATCCTAGATAATAAAAAAAACTTTAACAAATTTAGAAGAATTATAATCACACAGGGTATGTTTTCTGACCATACGGAATCAAACTAGGAATCAGTAACAGAAATAAAACAGAAACATCATTAAACACATGGAAACTAAACAACACACTCCTAACTAAGCAACTGGTCAAAGAGGAAGCCTGAAAAGAAATTTAAAATATACACAGAAGTGAATAAAATTAAAATACAACATACTACGATTGTGGGAAGCATCTACAACAATGCCAAGAGGGAAACAGATAGTATTAAATATTTTCATTAACAAAGAGAAAAGATCTCAAATCAGTAATTAAGTTCCAGGGCACCTGACTGGCTTAGTCAGAAGAATGTGAGACTCTTGATCTCACAGTCAGGAGTTCGAGCCCCATGCTGGGTATAGAGATTAAAAAATAACAACAAAACAAATTAAAAAAAAAAAAAAAGAATGTAAGTTCCTCACTCAAGAAACTAGAAAACAAAAAAAAGAAACTAGAAAAAGATAAACTCAAAGGGAGCAGAAGGAAGGGAATAATATAGGAGCAGAAATCAAATTGAAAACAGGAAAATAAAGCAAAATCAATAAAACAAAAAGCTAGTTCTTTAGGCAGAGGATGGGAAGGATAGTCAATAAAATCTATAAACCCCTGGGAAGACTGACAAAGATAAAAAAGAGAAACACAAATTACCAACACAAGTAAGGAAATAGGGGGACATTATAGACCTGTGAAAATTAAAGGAAACCTCACTAAACTGGGGTTGGGTGGCCAAAAGGGGAGCTGTACTCACTCGATGTCAATCACAGGCTGGGACACGGGAAGATGTACACTGCATCATCTCCTACAAGAAACTATCTTTGCATCTCAGCTAATGAGAAACTATCATCACCCTGAACTCATGCTTTTCTCCAATGAACTTTCTTTCGAAAGTTGTTCTTTCGAAACAACCCCCTCCCAACCTCCTTCCCTCTCCATGAAACAACGTTCCTCTCCTGTGTGTTTGTGGGATGTGTCTATAGTTTTGCCATAGCTTGCATGCCCCAAATTGCAATTCTCTGTTATTCCCAAATAAACCCACTTTTGCAGGTAAAATATTGATTTAATTTTTTTTTCTTTTTTTTTTAATGTTTATTTATTTTTGAGACAGAGAGAGACAGAGCATGAATGGGGGAGGATCAGAGGGAGGGAGACACAGAATCCGAAACAGGCTCCAGGCTCTGAGCTGTCAGCACAGAGCCCGACACGGGGCTCGAACTCACGGACTGCGAGATCATGACCTGAGCCAAAGTCGGCTGCCCAACCGACTGAGCCACCCAGGTGCCCCTTGATTTAATTTTTAAGGTTAATTTTTAACCTCATTTGGTGAAGAGAAGTGAAGTCAAGGGAAGACCCCTAGTATCTCTGACGTTTGTAAGCAAACAGGTGCCAGAGAACTAACTGAGCTCACTACTTTCCTGCCCACTCTGGAGTTTGAAGTTTCCCCCTACATTCCAACTCTGCTCTCTACGTTTGGGCTCTCTGGGCTTTATCAAGGACCTACTTTAAGGATCTGTCTTTTCTGAGAATACTTAAGTGTTAGGCTTTCACAGTCTGACTCCTTTTTAGCACCAGACTGTTCCTACTGAAGTATGCTAACCCTCAGTCCCTTTCCTTTGAACTGGGCTGTTTATACTGGAATGTGCTGGCCTTTGGTCTGATTTCTTCTGGAATCAGGCTGTTCCTGATGAAAGTGTGCTGTTTAGGAATTTTTGGTTTTTGCTCTAGAAAATGAAAAAAAAAAAAAAAAAAACTAAAAAATGGGATCCTAGTCATCAAAATGCTTTGAGGGCATCCCTACTGGGACCCCAGCCCAATTTTATGCTTATTGTACTGAAAAAAAATTTTTTTAAGTTTTATTTACTTAAGTAATCTCTACACCCAATATGGGGCTAGAACTTACATCCCTGAGATCAAGAGTTGCACACCCTTCCAGATAAGCCAGGCAGGTTCCCCTGATTTTATATTTAAATACTATAATCCTTCCTCATGTACATTTCTAGTAAACATACCAATTTACAAGTAACTTAGAACCTCAAATGGCCATTATGGGGAACTTTCAATCTTTCCAAACTTACTTTTCTCAAATCTGAATTGAACAGCTATGGCTCTAAAATTGTGAAAACTGAGGGGCACCTCGGTGGCTCAGTGGGTTGTGTCCAACTCTTGATTTCAGCTCAGATCATGATCTTGCGGTTTCCTGAGTTGGAGTCCCGTGTCAGGCTCTGAGCTCATGCAGAGCCTGCTTGGGATTCTCCCCTCTCTCCCTTGCTCCCTGCCCCTGCTCCACTCATACTCTCTCTCTCTCTCAAAATAAAATTTTAAAATGTTAATAGATAAACAAATAAAATTGTTGAAACTGAAGGGGATGTTTTGATTTATATGTTGAAGCTTCCAACTGTTATCAGGAATCTAAAATTGCCTCTCTACAAATCAGAATTTCTAACTGAGACAAACCATTAAAGACAAAAAGGCCTCTGAGGCCTCTTTTCCCCCTCCCTTGTTTGTGCCTCAGAACTGCAGTAGCTAAAGCTCAGGCCCCACCTCCAGCACCATCCTGACCTCCTCCCCATGACCCCTACTGCTTCATGCTAATCCTTTCACCAAACTTCCTTTTCCCCTTGAATCTCCCTCCACTCCCTCTTCCTCGAAGCCTATCAGAACCTGTCCCTGTTAAAGTTATCTTTTGAGGATCCAAGTAAACCCTAAATTTCTTAGGTTCCCTAGACTAAGGCTGAATTGTGAGTCACAGTTAAAGAGATTCCTAAAGAGACAAAGGACTACCCCTATAGTTTTGCTAAAGAATTTAACAAAAATATTCAAATTCACAGTTTCTCAGATTTATATCAATTAGTCCACATGCTTGTTGGTAAGGGCCAGGCCAAACACTGGATGAAGCCAGCCTGATGGCAATATCCGGAAGGGGATTTAGAGAAAGAAACTCCTAACTTGGGCAAGACGCTAGAACACATGCTAGAAGTTTCCACTGAGCAACTATAGTAGCTTTTCCTAAGCCTGCTGATTGGAACAAAATTCAGGCTTGTACATAAAAGCCTGATGAACCTATTTATCAGCATTGCAATCAACTCCAAATTGTCTTTAAATTTTTTTTTTTTTTACTTTCCTGAGGTGCCTGGGTGGCGCAGTCAGTTAAGCATCCGACTTCGGCTCAGGTTGTGATCTCGCAGTTGAATTCAAGCCCTGCATTGGGCTCTGTGCGGACAGCTCAGAGCCTGGAGTCTGCTTTGGATCCCTCTCTCTCTCTGCCCCTCCCCTGCTCATGCTCTGTCTCTCAAAAATAATAAACATTAGACACATTTTTTTGACCTTTCTTTAAATGTTGAATCTACCTAGATAGCATTTAACTATGTTTATTAATGGGCTGAACCAGATCTTCCACGATGGGAAAATATATCCACTCCAGATTTAGTTAATTTAGCAAACCAGCTTGCTCATACCCCAGATGAGTCACCTTAAAATAAAGACTGCTAAAGTCCTCAAGTTTCAACTCTGGCAAATGAAGGACCCTAACCAAAACCCACCAGTTTCTGCTATTATTGCAAAGGGCCAGCACAATGGAAAAAAGTGTTAAGTGCTTCAGGAGCTTCAGCCCTCCAGCCAGCTTTTCCAATGCCCTCCTAATTCCCAATGACAGAGCTCCAAGAAACTACCGATCCTCCGACTTAACTGAGTTAAAGAAACCATTCTCCAGATTGAAGAATTCTCTCTGTCCTTCCAGACATGGGAGCTATACTCTTGGTGTTCAACTCCATTGCTATAAAGCAGCTCTGTCTCAGAGTACTACAACAGTTCAAATAGTGGAGTCGCTAATGAACCTCAACAGGTTCCTGTCTTTGAACCTATTCCCTTTTGTTTAGGCCCTTTGAGAGATACCCATCTTTTTTTCTCCTTTTGTTCCTCCACCCCTATTTATCAGGCTGAGATTTCTTAAAAAATATTATGCCAAAATTTCTTTCTCCCAGAGGAGGGAAATAATTCTAGAATTTGACAGCAGTAATCAAGATAGCTAACCAGGGGAATTAAATGACCCTTGACACCTTTTATTTGTTCTGTCTCTGATGGCACTATATTGAGTCTAGGGACACTAGTCATTTGTTCCCACTGCTTTCCTTTTCGTGAGCAGAATCTTCAACTGATATTGGCAGCATCCACAGTGCACCTCCTGTAAATATTCAGATTCCTCAAAACCTCTCCCCAGAATGAATCAATACCCTATAAATAAAGACATCCTTCAAGGCATCAGGCCCGTAACAGAATACAAAGCTCAGGACATCAATACCCTCTGCACTAGTGCCTGTAATACCTCTATTTTTCCTGTGAGAAAACCCAATGGCTAAGGATAGAGGTTTGTCCAGGACCTGTGCGAAATAATCATCATCATCATCCCTTGGCGCCTTGTTGTTCCTAACTCCCATATGCTACTGACATCCATTCCCACCAAAAGTAAATTGTTCACTGTAATTGATCTAGGTGATGATTTTTTAGTATTCCAGTTGATAAGGAAGTTTGTTTTTTTTTTTTGCTTTCACTTGGGAAGAACAGGAATACACTGGGACAGCAATGCCCCCAGGGTTATAAAGACAGTCCTTAAAAGCTGATTTGGATGATACGAAGCTTTCTGCAGGCTCTACTTTGTTACAACATGTAGATGATTAGCTTCTCTGCCGCTCTTCTCCAACCACTTCACAGGAGACAGCATCCACTTTTAAAACACCTGGCCATAAAGGGACATAAAGTCTCAAAAAAAAAATTTTTTTTTAAATACAGTTTGCCTAAATTCAGGTTTAGTACATAGGGCACCTGATCTTAGAACAAGAACTATATTTGGATCTAAGGAGGCTCCATGGCATCCTGAACTTTCCAATACCTAAAACTACACACCAATTACAAGGTTTTCTTGGACTGTCTGGCTACTGTTGAAACTGGATTCCAAACTTCTTTTGTATGGCTCAACCTCTACATGCTTTCCTAAAAAATTACAAGCCTGATGCTATTATTCAGAAAGATCAGAAGAACATAGCTTCCGAGACTTTAAAGAAAAGCCTAATAAAGCCCCCTGCCCTCAGACATCCTAATTATCAACTTTCCTTTCTCCTCTTGGCATGAGAGAAGGAACTGTCCTTTGAGTAGTCATCCAAAAACATGGGGGCCATCATCAACCCATAGGGTATTATAACCCATAACTGGACCCTGTGGTGGAAGATGTCCTCGTTGCCTCAGAGCCAAGCCATTCCTACCACTTCCCTTTTAGTTAAAGTCACTGAAGAAATAACCCTGGGATACCCTTTAACCATCCTTGTGCCCCACAAAGTAGAGGCCCTCCTGAATTCTCTCCTCACTCTCAGCACTTCTCAGTCATCTCACCTCCTGTGACATCCTGCTGCCAATGGCTCCTCATAGAACTCTTTCTGGCTGCAATAACCTTAACCCTGCTAGTCTTCTCCCTTCCTTCCCTGAAGAAACCCCTCATGACTGCTTAACGCTGACAGATCACCTTTCGACTCCCTGTGACAATTTACAGGAAACTCCTCTAACCACTGCAGATTTTTAATGGTTTACTCATGGTTCTTATTTAAAGGGTGAAAATGGTAAATATCATGCCAGATATGCTACTGCAACTCCTTTTGAGACGCAGAGGCAGCACCTTTATCTCTGGTTACTCCATAGGCTGAATTTTACACCCTTACGCAAGGCTGTACCCTAGCCAAAGGTAAAACTGCAAACATTTATACCCATAGTCCATATGCCTTTGGGGTAGCTCATGACTTTGGAATGTTATGGACATGGTGAAGCTTCCTTACCTCCAATGGGGATAAAACTAAAAATGGTTCCTATGTCCACAATTTACCAGATGCCATATTTTGCCAGCTGCTCTGGCTATTATTAAGGTTCCTGGACATTCCAGACTCAACTCTCTGGGTGCCAAAGTAAACCACCTTGCTGATATTGCCATGAAAAACACTGCTCTCAAGGAAACCAAAGCCAAACTTTTGTCATGGTCCAAAGGGATGTTCTCCCAAAATATCATTTGGGAAAACTAACAAGAGATACCCAACAATTAGCCCCAGGGAAGGAAAAACAGTATTAGAAATCTAGTAATTGTTGTTTTGATAAAAAGATGCTGGTTTGGACCAAATTAACAATCTGGTCCTACCAAAAATTCTAAATTCCTACTACTGTGCATGCATTAAACTATTGGTCTGCTGGCAAAATGTTATCATTCACAAACCAGTACTGGTGGAGAAATACTAATAAGGCTACAAAAAGTGCCTACCCTCATCTGTCCCGCCTGTCCAAAGTCTAATTGATGGCACAAAAACAGACACATAGACCAATGGAATAGAATAGAAACTCCAGAACTAGACCCACAAACGTATGACCAACTCATCTTTGACAAAGCAGGAAAGAACATCCAATGGAAAAAAGACAGCCTCTTTAACAAATGGTGGTGGGAGAACTGGACAGCAACATGCAGAAGGTTGAAACTAGACCACTTTCTCACACCATTCACAAAAATAAACTCAAAATGGATAAAGGACCTAAATGTGAGACAGGAAACCATCAAAACCTTAGAGGAGAAAGCAGGAAAAGACCTCTCTGACCTTAGCGGTAGCAATCTCTTTCTCGACACATCCCCAAAGGCAAGGGAATTAAAAGCAAAAGTGAATTACTGGGACCTTATGAAGATAAAAAGCTTCTGCACAGCAAAGGAAACAACCAACAAAACTAAAAGGCAACCAACGGAATGGGAAAAGATATTCGCAAATGACATATCGGACAAAGGGCTAGTATCCAAAATCTAAAAAGAGCTCACCAAACTCCACACCCAAAAAACAAATAACCCAGTGAAGAAATGGGCAGAAAACATGAATAGACACTTCTCTAAAGAAGACATCCGGATGGCCAACGGGCACATGAAAAGATGTTCAGCGTCGCTCCTTATCAGGGAAATACAAATCAAAACCACACTCAGGTATCACCTCACGCCAGTCAGAGTGGCCAAAATGAACAAATCAGGAGACTATAGATGCTGGAGAGGATGTGGAGAAACGGGAACCCTCTTGCACTGTTGGTGGGAATGCAAATTGGTGCAGCCGCTCTGGAAAGCAGTGTGGAGGTTCCTCAGAAAATTAAAAATAGACCTACCCTATGACCCAGCAATAGCACTGCTAGGAATTTATCCAAGGGATACAGGACTACTGATGCATAGGGACACTTGTACCCCAATGTTCATAGCAGCACTCTCAACAATAGCCAAATTATGGAAAGAGCCTAAATGTCCATCAACTGATGAATGGATAAAGAAATTGTGGTTTATATACACAATGGAATACTACGTGGCAATGAGAAAAAATGAAATATGGCCTTTTGTAGCAACATGGATGGAACTGGAGAGTGTGATGCTAAGTGAAATAAGCCATACAGAGAAAGACAGATACCATATGGTTTCACTCTTATGTGGATCCTGAGAAACTTAACAGGAACCCATGGGGGAGGGGAAGGAAAAAAAAAAAAAGAGGTTAGAGTTCGAGAGAGCCAAAACATAAGAGACTGTTAAAAACTGAGAACAAACTGAGGGTTGATGGGGGGTGGGAGGGAGGAGAGGGTGGGTGATGGGTATTGAGGAGGGCACCTTTTGGGATGAGCACTGGGTGTTGTATGGAAACCAATTTGTCAATAAATTTCATAAAAAAAAAAAAAGATATTGAAACTAGGTTGACACACAGTAAACTGCTGATTATGTAAGATTAAAAACAAACAAACAAACAAACAAACAAAGTCTAATTGAGAAAAACTCATTCACACAAGTGGATTTCATGTAGCTTCCCCGTCTCATGGATAAATCTCATGATCCAGTTATGGTCTGCATACGTTTTAGCAGACTGAAGCTTTTCCTTGTAGACAGACCAATGCTTTTTCTGTGTCTAAAATTCTGATAGAAAAGATTACCCCTACCTGGAGACCTCTTCTCAAACTTCATAGTGATTGGGAAACCCATTTTTCCAGTCAGGTGTTTCAACAAGTCTGTGCTGTTTGGCCAGTTTTACAACACTTCCATTGTGCATACCAAGGTTAGTCAAATATGTAAGTGGCGCTATTAAGACTCAAAACTTGTAGACTCTCCAAATACCCTGGCCAAAGGTACTGATGTTAGTCTTTCAAATTTCAGATCCGTCCTCTTTGACTCATAGATACTCACTCTGAGATAGTCACAGGATGCTGATACATTTGGCCCCCACCTCCTCTGACCCATGGTTGATAAAAGGAGATATACTCCAATACTGTAAATCCTAATTGCTTCTATTAAAAATAACCATGCTTTGGTAGAGCAATTTTTTCACCATGCACTCCTGGTGACCTTAAGCATCACACCTTGCAACCTGGAAATTTCGTCTACTGAAAAAGACACTTCCAGAAACACTCTCAACCTTGCTAGAAATGGCCTTACCAGTTACTACTAACTACCCTTGCGCTGCCAAACTCTAAGAAACAGACTCCTGGATTCATGTGACACCTCTAAAGAAAGCACCAAACCGTGACCGGACCTGCAAGCCATCTGGTGACCTGAAAAATAAAGATTTTCCCGGAATTGAAGCAGACAACATTGGATGACGAGTCAGCTTTCCCAAGACGTCTGCACGAGGCCTGTATACCTTTTTCTCACTGTTGCTTCTTCTCTTGTGGAAAGACAATGAATGCCCTTGTATGCATTTCCCAAAACCTTGTGAAGGAGGGCAACAACTTCTTTTGATTATGGCCCTTCAGAAACAGCCTCACTGTGATCCCATGACAAACTAATTTTTCACTTCTTCTAAAGAATTAGAAGATTCAGAATCCACAAAAGTCTTTTTTTCACCTGAACTAATAACTGACTCTAGATTCTTACCCAAATTCAAGGTCTCTGAGTTTGCAACCATAACAAACTGTAACATATTTGGTTCCAAACAGTCCTTTCAAGATAACAATGCTGTTTTAAAATGGCTTTGAGGTTTTATTCATCAGCTATTGCTTCATGTTTATACCTGCACTGTATCTTCCCAAATCCACTTGGTTAATTCTTTTAGTGTGTACATTCATAAATTTGACAACTCAGAAGAAATTATCAATTTTTTGAAAACCACAAACTACCAAAATTCAGCCATGAAAAAAAGTCTGAATAGTCCTGTTAAAAAAAAGAAAGAAAGAAAAGAAATTCCAGGCCTCGGTTTCACTGGAGAGTTTTATCAAACATTTCAGGAAGGAATGCCAATTTTATATAATCTCTTCCAGAAAAGAGGATGGAATTATTTCCCAACTTGTTTTATGAGGCCCAAGACATTACAAAAAAAGAAAACCACAGACCAGTATCTCATGAATTTAGATGCAAAAACCTCAACAAAGTGTTAGCAAATTGAATCTAGCAATATATAAAAAGAACATAACACCATGCTCCGGGGTGCTGGGTGGCTCAGTCAGTTAAGAGTCTGACTTTGGCTCAGGTCATGATCAGTTCATGAATTCCAGCCCTGCATCAGGCTCTCTGCTGTCAGCACAGAGCCTGCTTCAGATACCGTCCTCTCTCTCTGCCCCTCCTCTGTTCATTCTCTCTCTCTCCTAAGTAAATAAACTACAAAAACAAAAACAAAAAACAAAGCACCATGGCCCAAGTGCTATTTACTTCAGGTATGCAAGGCTGGTTCGACATTTATTTTTTTTTTTAATTCTTTTTTTTTTTCCAACGTTTTTATTTATTTTTGGGACAGAGAGAGACAGAGCATGAATGGGGGAGGGGCAGAGAGAGAGGGAGACACAGAATCGGAAACAGGCTCCAGGCTCCGAGCCATCAGCCCAGAGCCCGACGTGGGGCTCGAACTCCCGGACCGCAAGATCGTGACCTTGCTGAAGTCGGACGCTTAACCGCTTAACCGATTGCGCCACCCAGGCGCCCCGCTGGTTCGACATTTAAAAATCAATCAATGTAATCCACCACATCAACAGGCAAAAGGAGAAAAAAATCATGACTGCATTCCAATCGATGCAGAAAAATCTCATTTCATGAAATTTAATCTCATTTCCTGGGGAAAAAAAAAACTCTCAAAAACTAGGAATAGAGGTAACTTCCTCAAACTCACAAAGAGCATTTATAAAAAAACCTACAGCTAATATCAGACTTGATGAAAGAATGAATGCTTTTCCTCTAACACTGGGTACAAAGAAAGGATGTCCATTCTCACTACTCTATTCAACATAGTTCTGGGAGTTCTAAATGGTGCAATAAGGCAAGAAAAAAAGAAGTAAAATGTATTAAAAAAGTAAAATGTATAAAATAATTGGAATAAACTGGAATAACTGGAAAAAAAAGAAATAATACCATCTCTATTTGCAGATGACTGTGTACATAGAGTATCACAAGGAATATTAAAAACATAACAAGAATAAAAAATCATCACTCCTAAAACTATGTTACAAGGTATAAAGATAAATAAACCAAAGTCAGTTGCATTTCTATATCCTAACAAGAAACAAGTAAAAATCAACACAATGGAATTTATAATAGCTCCAATGAAAATACGCAATATTATTTACAATTGTTCTAAAAAAACCTAAACACTTAGGTATAAATCTAACAAAACATGTACAGGATCTGTACACTGAAAAAGACAAAACACTATGGAAAAAAGCAAAGGAAATTAAATAATTGGAGAGATTTACTATATTCAAGGATTGGAAGATTCAACCAGATATCAATTCTCCCCAACTGACATAGACAAGGTTATTGTAAAATTTATACAGAAAGGGAAAGGCCCTAAAACAATTTTGAAAAAGAAGAATAAAATGGAAGTAATCTTTCTTTTTGATGTTAAGGCTTTCTATACAGAGTAATTAAGACAGCATGGTACTGACAGGGGGAGAGCACATAGATCAATGGAACACAACAGAGAACCAGAAACAGACAAATATGCCCAAATAATTTCTGACAGAGGTACAAAAGTAATGCAGTGGTGCTGTAATTGTACATCTGTAAGCAAAAGCAAAAACGACCCTCTCAAATCTACACAAAAATTAACTTAAAATGGATGGGTTTAAATGTAAAACATAAACAAAACTAAAAACTTTTAGAAGAAACAAAAAATCTTTCAATTTGGGACTAGAAAGAATTCTTAGACATCAAAAGCACAAACCATAAAAGGAAAACTTGATAAAATGGACCTGGTCAAAATGTAAAACTTTTGGCTCTGTGAAAGACCCCGTTAAATGAATGAAAAAGAAAAATCATTCTTCTACTCTCCCATACCATCCAAGCTGGAAAAATCCAAATAAAACTCACCTATGTTTCTAAGTTACCCTATTGGAGAATCTTTATTTACCAAAAAGAAAGGAGAATCTTTCTTTAACAAAGAATGTCCAAGATGTTAGATAGAGTATCTCCAAGGTAAGAAAGAATTATCAAAGGCACCGATGCACATACACACACACACATTCTTAGCTTATCCCTGGATGAACCCTGAGTTAAGTTTTCATGTCAAAAAATATGAATGGTATGGGGGCGCCTGTCTGGCTCAGTCAATAGGGCATGTGACTGACTCTTGGTCTCAGGGTTGTTAAGTTCAAACCCCTCACTGCAGTGTAGAGATAATTTAAAAAATTGAATTTAAAAAATATATGAATGGCATGAAGATCAAGCTGTTTTAAAAAGGTATTTTGTAGCCAAGCCTATTTGTAATTTCTTCCATATCCTCATTCATCCTCATCCTATGCCTGGAGACAACAGACTCTGGAGTTTTAGTGGATATTATGATGCAACTCACAGATCCCTTTTCATTAGTAAAAGACTTATTCCCCAGCTGCTGGAGTACAGCTGCTAGCAGACAGTGTTCAGTTGTTGGCCCTCTTAGGAACTGGCTTGGCTGATGAGTCACCTTGCCTGAGGTCACACACACCCCTTCTCAGGTCGGTCAAGATCCAATGACTGGTGCATGCTGGGATTTAAAGGCCTGGCTGCTCCCTTCCCCTAATTCTGAAGAGCTATCTCAGCTTCAAAGCTCTCTCTAGGGGGTCAGTTGAGGCCTTCCCGGAGACTGAATCCCAGTCCCACTTCTCCTCCCGCCCAATCCTGCTTCTTTCTCTTCCTTTACTTTCCACAGGTTGTAATCCCAGGAAGACTCCCTAATAAACCTCCTACACGCTCATCTCCATCTCAGGGTCTGCTTCCCAGGAAACCCAAACTGTGACAGAAGTCAAACTGCTAGAAATGAAATCATGTCTCTAGCCTTACTAGCTGTGTAGAGGTTATAAAGGACAGTAGGTTAACATGAGGTTTAAAGATATTAAAATATGTAAAATGCTTAGAAATGCACCTGGCACACAGTGGACACTCAATAAATGTTAGCTGTCACTATCATCATTGTTTTCCCCATTCACACCCAGTTAAAATATACAAATTTCTCTACATCATGAGAATTACTGATATTTATGAGCTGGAAAAGACCTTAGAGATCACCAAGTCTGACACTCTTAATTTCCAGATGATGAACATCAAATCTAAATAAGTAACTTAGTAACAAAACCAGAGTTCAGACCAGGTCTTCTGAACGCTTCCATCATTCTTGTTATCAGGTAAGACTGCCTCTCAATCTACATATACTTTGTAATTAAATGAAATTCACCAATTACTAAGTCCCTCCCCTTCACTTTCCTGACAAAATTGAACCTCAGCTCTCTTCTGAAGAACACTACCTCTCCTATAGCTCTCTCCTTCACTCATACCATAAGCCTACAGATAGGGTGTGTGTTCCCTTTGCTTTTCATCAGTACTTCCAGACCACTGTCCCTTCAAAGTCCTCCCCTAAAAGCGTCCAACTTCAAGGCTCATAGCAACAGACCGTCCTTATGGCAGTCACGTCCCCTCATTTCTTTAAGACGTTAGCCTGCAGACCAACCTATTCTTTCTAATACTATTCCTGATATAATCTGTGGTATTCTCAATATGCAACATCCAGTAACCTTCCACACGCAGACCTCTTTTATTCTTCTCCAAAACCCTGTCTTCTACCCTCTTCAGCTACCTGCTCCTGTGGTCATACCCTACAAGGTTTCTAAACAGGCATTTTGGGCGGGACAATTCTTCCATGTGCAGGAATATCCTGTTCTCAAACTCAAGTATCTATCTGAGATATCACCTACTTCCAATTCATTACCTCTACTATTTGGACACTCAACAATTCTTGGGACTCCAAACGAACCTATAATCCATGAGCCTACTACTATTTTCTCCCCTGCTCTTCACACTATCAAGTACCTACTTCCTTCCTTATACAGCTTAAATTTCATGGCTCAGCATTATAATCACTGTATCACGCACACCATCAATGCCCTTGTCTTTTCCTTCTTCATTGTAGTCCTTAACTAAATATCAACCCTGTTAACTCCCCTACTCTACACGTGTAACCTGAATGCAAACCATACCTGAACTGGACTGGAGAAAAAATACACAACTGAATTTAACAGTCTCACTTTAAATTCATGATCAAACTTCAAGTGGACTGACGGAGTGCCTTGGCTGGTTAGGTGTCTGACTTCAGCTCAGGTCACGATCTCACAGTTTGTGGGTTCAAGCCCTTCATCAGGCTCTGTGCTGACAGCTCAGAGCCTGGAGGCTGCTTCAGATTCTGTGTCTCCCTCTCTCTCTGCCCCTCCCCTACTCATGCTCTGTCTCTCTCTCTCTCTCAAAAATAAACATTAAAAAAAAAAAAACCTTCAAGGGTACTGTTAATGATCTCCAGCAATTCTGCTACATATCCGTAGTCCATTTACATTTCTCACTGTCCCAACAGACAGACTACTTCACATGTTCTCCTTGTTTCCTATCTTCTCAAAGCATTTTATTTCACTGAAAAACAAAGAAGTTATCAAAAGAAAATTTTCAGAGTATCTCATCCCCAATCTACCCACCTACTCTATATTTACTTTCTTTCTTACTATGAATGACGTACCTGTGCTAGTATAAAATAAATTTTTCCACCTGTAGACTAAATCTCGTTCCCTCTCCTTAAGGACTTCATCCCAAAATTGACTTCTCTTTCCTGTATCATCAAATTTTCCCCTTCTATTGTATCATTCACATCAGTGTACCAACAGACTGTTGGTATTCCTCCCATCTCAAAAAGTAATAATAAAAGCAAAGCTCCCATGACCTACAAACCTCTCCAGCAACTTTATTTCTTAGCCCTCTTTGCAACAAAACTCCTCAAAGGAGTTGTCTATTCATTTTGTTGTCAATGAGTGTCCAATTCTTTTCTTCTTCTCTTTTTCCATGTTCTCTTGGATCTAATTAGATTTTTACCACCCCCCCCCCCACTGAAATAGTTCTTAAGGCTGTCAATAAATTTCATGTTGCTAAATACAGTCAATTCTTACTATTTGTGGTAGTTACATTCTATAAAGTTGCATGTGCACAGAATTGGCAAATACTGAACCACTGCTCCAGAGGGAATATGGAGGTAGGTTCCTGCAAGCTCCTGGGCACCTTATTTGCATCAACTGGTCAACATATAACCAGTGTTCCTGTTTAAAGATACCTTTTTAGTATATATAATGTTAATCCATTAACACTGAACCCAAGAACAGCAAAACTACAACTCATGCTTGAATGAAACTTATTTAACACATATATTTTCTCCATAAGGTACATCACAGCCTCCTTGCACTTAGACAACACCCAGTACAACTCCGGGAGGCCATTTCAAACAGCACAATCACCAACAAAAAGCAAAAAAATGCAAAAAATATGGCACTAACTAGACTACAAAAAGAACTGTTTATAGTATGAGAGCTAAAATAAGACAAAGCACTGGCGTCTTGTTCGATGTCAGCTGGAATGGTGTGCATTAAATGACTCCATTTTTTCACCGCTCTGGGCATGTATACTAATGACCAGAGAAGTCCTGGATTGATTCCAGGGTTACAAATAAATTTTATCAAGTAGGCAAATCTGCAAATACAGAATCCTTGAATAATGAAGACTGACTGTGTAAGGGTTGCTTTTTATTCCTTATTCGACACGCTAGCAGAATTTTACATTAGACCATCGCCTTATTCTTAATTTCCAAGATTCTAATTTCTCTTGATTTTCCTCTTAACCTCACTGACCAACCTACCCCAGTCAAATCCACTGACCTCATCTATGAGTATACAAGACCCCCAGTAATCTCATCTAGTCTCATGACTTTAATTACACTTATGTTACAAAGATATTGTCCCACAGCTCTTGGATGCTCTGGTCTGTTTTCCCCCTATTTGTTTTCAGTGTGTTTAATTTCTGCTGATCTATCTTTAAGTCCACTGATTCTTTCCTTGGCTATGTTAAATCTGCTAACAAGTAGTCCTAAAATATACTTCATCTATATCAAAATTTAATTTTAGCATTTTCTTTTTTATTAAAAATTTTTTTTTTTTTTTTTTTCGGGGCGCCTGGGTGGCGCAGTCGGTTAAGCGTCCGACTTCAGCCAGGTCACGATCTCGCGGTCCGTGAGTTCGAGCCCCGCGTCGGGCTCTGGGCTGATGGCTCAGAGCCTGGAGCCTGTTTCCGATTCTGTGTCTCCTTCTCTCTCTGCCCCTCCCCCGTTCATGCTCTGTCTCTCTCTGTCCCAAAAATAAATAAACGTTGAAAAAAAAATTTTTTTTTTAAAATAAAAATAAAAAGGCAAGTCCACTTGTCCCCACCAGCTCCCTATCCCTCCTACCCTGTTTTATCAGTCTCCACAATACATACTATGAACTGATATCTGTTTTATTGCCTGTCTCCTCAAAATTAGAATGTAATTTCCATAAGAGCAGAGACTTCTGTTCACTGCGATATTACTGTATTAGATACTGTTTCCTTACAATATGTAGAGTCTAATCAAGTAGTCAAGCCACAAGAATTTGAACATAAAGTCAGTCACGTTATTTTTCAAAATCACTACAAAATTACTTTATCACTTGGAAATGTACTTATTCTACAACACTATAAATATGCTTCTAAGGAAACTTGAAAAACATTCACATCTCACCAAAATAACTGAAATACACACGTAAGCCAAGTGAATTTAAACATCTCTGTGGAGGGCGCTATTAACAGAAAGATAACTGAAAGACTCCATAACTGTTTTTCCAGCACCTTCTGGAGTAGATATAATTATTCCACACAGATACAGCCAAATAATATAGAAGGATACATCAAGCTGGAAGGATTAATAACCCTTTAGGGCCCTGGCTCTCAAAGGTTTTGGTCTAAAGACCCTTTAACACTCTTAAAAACTGAGGACCCCACAAAATTCTTATTTTATGGGCTTTTAATCTACTAACACTTACACTTAAATTAAAACAAGGGACACCTACAAGACTCAGTCGGTTAAGCACTCAACTCTTGATTTTGGCTCAGGTCATGATCTCATGGTTCATGAGATCGAGCCCACGTTGGGCTCCATGCTGACAGCACAGAGTCTGCTTGGGACTCTCTCTCCCCCTCTCTCTGTCCGTCCCTCCCTTGCTGTCTCTCGAAATAAATAAGTAAACAACAGCAAAAAAAAAAATCAAAAAATTTAAAAATATTTACCAGTTTATTTTAAAATAATATAAATCTATTACACGTTAATATAATGTTTTCATTTCTATAACTAAACTCCACCGCCCTAAATTAGTGAGAGAATGGTATTGTTTTATATTTCTGCAAATTACCTTAATGTTTGAGTTAATAGAAAACGGCTGAACTCTCTTAGCTGCTTCTACCTTAAATATGTTGCCATATGTTGTTTTGGATGAGATATATGAACAAAGTCTGGCCTCACACATACATGTAGTTGGAAAAAGGAAGTCTGTTTTAATAGTCTTTTCAGATAATTGTGGATATTCTTCGATACCACATTAAAACTCAACAGGTTGTTTGCAATGTACACTCTGAACGTTGCACTGCATATTCTGTTAACATTAAAATCCATTAGTCTACCTTGTACTTTGACCAAATCTTATACTCATGCATGATTTTGTACACAAGTTTGCAACTAAAAAGTCTATAACTACTGGAAAACTGTCAAGCTCGCAATTGTGAATACAAGTTTTCCAAAATTCTAATTTTTGCTTGAAAATTCACATCTTATCGCTGACAACAAATAGTTGTTTCCTTGAAATGGATCAGATGCATGGATCAGACAATTTGAAATTTGTAAAATGTCAATTCTATAATATGCATGCCTATCAATTGAAGTTCTCTTACATATACACGCCTATTTTCCAGTTAAGCAGAAATATTTCCTATCTATCCATAATAAATCTATTGAATTAAAGATGGCTTGCCTCTTAAAACTATTCGTCTGTTTCAAGTTAGCTCAAAGAGCCAGTTAATTTTTCATTTTTCTCACATAGCAACAAAATCAGTCTGAAAAAAATCTAAACAATCATGCCCCACGTAAAATGAAATCTACTTCTTCAAGTTTTGAGAAGTATATACATATTAAAACAACACTAAATATACTTCACATGAAAGAAAATAAAACTGAGTGATCTTAACAGGATTTTTAAATCCAATCTACCTTCCTTCCATACATTTCAACGTTTTACAGTTCTTTCTGCTTGGTTCTTTTTATGAAATATTCCTAATTAGCTCAGTATTTTTGGTTGGGAAAGGCCTTACCTGTTGAGCAATATGAGAAATATGAGCTCCCTGAACTGCAGAACCCGGTTGCGGTGCTGTCTCTGAAGTGTTACTCTTGTGGGAATCTTCCATAATCAACTATAAGAGGAAAAAAGTCAGTTAAAAGATGCTTCCTAACTTCATTTTCAAGAAATCCTAAGACATTTCTTTTCTTTTTTTTTTTTAATTTTTTTTTTCAACATTTATTTATTTTTGGGACAGAGAGAGACAGAGCATGAACGGGGGAGGGGCAGAGAGAGAGGGAGACACAGAATCGGAAACAGGCTCCAGACTCTGAGCCATCAGCCCAGAGCCCGACGCGGGTCTCGAACCCACGGACCCCGAGATCGTGACCTGGCTGAAGTTGGACGCTTAACTGACTGTGCCACCCAGGCGTCCCAAGACATTTCTTTTCTAAACATGTACTTTTTCAGAGGAACAGACGAAGCTTTTCTATGCTATAGGCTGAGCTCAATTTATCCAGACTCAATATGTTCTGACGCTCTGTTCTGTGTAGAAATCTAACTATAAGATCTCAAGAAATGGCAAATAAAAAGTGCTATAGAATATGTATAACATACTGCATAGTTGTATAAAAACTGGCAACATGGATGTCTGCATAGAAGAGAATTGGTAGCTATGGAACAGTGATAGTAAAGACTTTACCCTGCATACTCTTTTTCATTTTTAAAATTTTGACCCACATGAACATGTTAAAATTTAATAAATGGCACATATACATGTAAATCATTGTGACTACATTTTCAAATGTTATCCCACTCAAGAAGTATGATAGCCTTCTGGGTGCCTGGGTGACTCAGTCAAGTGTCTGACTTCGGCTCAAGTCATGATCTCATGGTTCATGGGTTTGAGCCCTGAATCAGGCTCTGTGCTGGCAGCTCAGAGCCTGGAGCCTGCTTTGGATCCTATGTTTTCCTCTCTCTGCCTGCTCACACTCTGTCTCTCTCTCAAAAATTAAATAAACCTTTTTTAAAGTTAAAAAAAAAAAAAAAAAAAAGAAGTATGATAGTCTTCCTATCCATGGACACAAGCATCCTTCTCCAGTCTAGGGAACAGTTTTCTCATTGCACATATACTTCTTTACAGAGAATTCACTGAGTAAAAGCTGAACTAAGTAAGTAACACCATACCTAAGTAGGTTCTAAAGATCTAGATAATCAACTACAGGATATGCAGGCTTGGTAAGAATGAGAATGAATGGGTTATGAGAGATGGGATATGTCAAATGGGAAGAGAACCACTTAGAAAAAGACTGCTGGGGCGCCTGGGTGGCTCAGTTGGTTAAGCATCCAACTCTCGGTTTCAGCTCAGGTTCAGGAGTTTGAGTGCCGCGTCCGGCCCTGTGCTGACAGTGCGGAGTCCACTTGGGATTCTCTCTCACCCTCTCTCTCTCTGCCACTTCCCCACTGTGCTGTCTCTAAGTAAATGAAAACAAAAGTTGTAAACTTCCCCTACATATAATTTTGTATCTTGTTCCCACTTACCACTAGTATTTTCTAGATTTTAAACTGAAACATATTTAGGGGCGCCTGGGTGGTTCAGTCAGTTGGGCACCTGACTTTGGCTCAGGTCATGATCTCACCATTCGTGGGTTCAAGCCCCGCATCGGGCTCTGTGCTGACAGCTCAGAGCCTGGAGCCTGCTTCAGATTTTGTGTCTGCCTCTCTCTCAGCCCCTCCCTTGTTTGCACTCTGTGCCCCTTTCTCTAAAAAATAAAAATATTAATAAAAACTGAAAAGAAAACTGAAACATATTAAAGGCTACACAATATTCCATCCAGTGAGTAGATATGATTCATAATTTTTTACCAAACAATATTGTGATTGATATCTTTGGTACATAAAGCTTTTCCACAATTAAAATTATTTCTATAGGATACATTCCAAAAAAGAGAATTGCCTGATCAAAGGGTTTGAATATTTAAAGTTTTCTGAAGGAATTACACTCTATCAGAACCACATGAAAAAGCAGATAGGTGAAAAACAATATATTGTTTTACATTTCTTTTAATTCTCTATTAGTTGTGTGAGATATCTGTTCATGTTATCTGTCCATCCATCTACCAGATTTTAGTTTTTCTTTTTAGCCTATATTTCTTAATATAAATTTCATTCTATCACGTGGATATAAATATTTTTCCAATGTGATTTAACTACGATTACCTTAAAACTTTTAATTTTGGCAAATTCATCTATTCCTTCCTATGTTGTTTCTTCAATTGCTTTTAAGGTCACATACAGTCCCTTCTTTAGGAAGAGCATAGTGGTTTTTAATCTCCACTGATACAAGCGTATCTCCGCGGACTAAATATACAGACAGCATCAAAAATGGAATGATCTATTTTCTACATACTGCCTCTATTTTTTTAAGCATTTTATTTTTAAGTCATCTCTACACCCAACATGTGGCTCAAATTTACATCCCAAGATCAAAAGTGGTATGCTCTACTGACTGAGCCAGCCAGGCAGCCCTAAAATGCCTTTTTTAACACTCCATTTCAGAAGACGTAAGTTAGAATGCAGAAAAAAAATGTATAGTGCTAAAGCACTGAAAGAAACTATAAAAGATGTTTAAAAACCTTAAATTACTGGAAATGATACTTTTCTGTTTCACTGTGACTCACTGATTTTTCCTCCATAACGGTATCATTAAGAAACCCTATCTCTAATGGAAACTAACACAATCAACAAAACACACATTTCCTAGTAAAAACCACTACAGTAAGCAAATAAGATTTTGGACAATTATTACAACCACATTTCCTATGGAAAATAAGATAGCCTATTTTCTATAATTTTTTAAAGAGTAATCAACTAAGGGCACCTGGGTGGCTCAGTCAGTTGAGCATCCAACTCTTGGTTTTGGCTCTGGTCATGATCTCATGGTCTCCTGAGTTCAAGCCCCAGGTGGGCTGGGCCCTGGCAGTGAGGAGCCTGTTTGAGATTCTCTCACCCTCACTCTCTGCCCCTCCCCCCACTCACAAGGTCTCTGTCTCTCTCAAAATAAACTTTAAAAAAATTGGGGCGCCTGGGTGGCTCAGTCAGTTAAGCAACCGACCTCGGCTCAGGTCATGATCTCACGGCTTGTGAGTTCGAGCCCCGCATCGGGCTCTCACTGACAGCTCGGAGCCTGGAGCCTGCTTCGGATTCTGTGTCTCCCCCAGTCTCTACCCCTCCCCTGCTCATGCTCTGTGCCTCTCTCTCAATAATAAATGTTAAAAAAAATAAAAATAAAAAAATAAAGAGGAGGGGCGCCTCGGTGGCTCAGTCGCTTGGGTGTCTGACTTCGGCTCAGGTCATGCATGATCTCACAGCTTGTGAATTCGAGCCCCGCATCGGGCTTTGCGCTGACAGCCCAGAGCCTGGAGCCTGCTTTGGATTCTGTGTCTCCCCTCTCTCTGTGCTCCTCCCCCACTCATGCTCTGTCTCTCTCTCCTTCAAAAATAAACATTAAAAAAAAAAAAACCCTTTATTTTTAATAAAAAAAATAAAGAGGAATCAACTAATCTTTTTTTCCAAAATGAAAACAGCTTTATAGTTCCTCTCATTGTAAACAATACATACTATATATGTTTAATGTTAAGAGTATAATCTTTACTCACTTTTGAACTATTATTCCTAAAATTAAAGATTAACCATCCGTTAAAAACTGGTTCCTCAACACAGAATAAACTGTATGTGTACAAAGGCATTTTCCATGAAAGTAGCCCCCAGCAGCAGATGGATGCTTAACATTAGACAAGGGTAAGTAGGGCAGAATCACAGGGGGGCAGTGAAACACAGTTTCAAAAGTGCCATCAATGGGAATGAATTTGGGGAACTGAAAAGGCAGCAGGCTGTGATCTTGCTGACATATAAAGAACGTAAGAGGGGTGCCTGGGTGGCTCAGTCAGTTAAGCGCCCGACTTCGGCTCAGGTCATGATCTCGCAGTTTGTGAGTTCGAGCCCGCGTCGGGCTCTTGCTGACAGCTCAGAGCCCGGAGCCTGCTTTGGATTCCGTGTCTCCCCTTCTCTCTGGCCCTCCCATGCTCATGCTCTGTCTCTCTCTCTCAATAATAAACGTTTAAAAAAAAATGTAAGTAAAAAGCAGGGTACTTTTAAGAAAATTTGCAAAGAAAGGAATATTATACACTAGGCACTAAACTAACAGCTTTTTAAAGTATCATTTCCTGAATGCCCTATTTGAGAGATACGTAAATTGAGGCTCAAGGAAACTATCATTTACTATGGATCTCATGGTAAGATGTGAATACAAGACCTGAAACCGTAACTATTTAATCCAAAACCCACGGGGGTTTTTTTGTTTTGTGTTTTTATTCCACACTGCCCCTCTTCCTCTCACATTGTCAATCTGTCCATCTGGCAAACACCTACTCTTTTCAAGTTTCATCTCAAACATTATGTTCCCAACTGCTCCAGGTCCTTTCTTCCTACTTCACTGTGCCCTGCGGTTATTTCTAACGAGGTTACTTAACACTGGGAATTCTGTTTATTGGCATGTCTGATTCCCCCAGTCTTAAGGTGCCTAAGGACAGGGCCTGTATCCTGTGAATGCGTGCTCTACCCAGCAGAGACCCTCATGGATGCAGTAAACAATAAACATCAACAAATACAGTTAGTAATCTCATTTGATGAATGAAGAGGGTCTTAGCTTCCTCACCTATAGAGAATATTGAACTATGATAAGCTTGAGGGCAAAAAGGCTCTTGCTCGACATCTCCACAAGTGAATTCATGATCTCCCCTCAAAACTGTTCCTATTAGTCATACTGCATTTCTTTCAGATCTTCAAATGTGTCTGCCTTGCTTTCTCTCACCTTCAGGCTTTCACACATGCCATTCCCTCTGCCAGAAGACACTCCTTTTCTTCTCTTCATGTGGCCTACTCCTTTGAGTTATTTATTCTTCCAAGCAAACTTTCATTACTCCCTCAGACAAGTCTAGAAGCTCTGGCTACCTCCCCATAGAACATGTTACCCCCTCTGCTCATGGCACTTATCCCAGTACTGTAACGGCCTGTTTTCTGAACAGCACCAGAATGCAAGCTCTAGGGAGCTAAGGACCATATCCTGTCCCAACACAGCACTAATACCTTGCATATTTATTAAAGGTGAATAGATCAATGTCTTTAGTTGGGGTTTATCTAGCTATAGATGAAAATAATGGTTAAAGAAATATATTTAGGGATGCCTGGGTGGCTCAGTAGGCTAAGCATCGGACTCCTGATTTCGGCTCTGCACTGACAGCATGGAGCCAGCTTGGGATCCTCTGTCTCCCTCCCTGTCTCTGCTCCTCCCCTGCTCGCTCGCTCTCTCTCTCAAAAATGAATAAACATTAAAAAAAAAATACATATTCAGACAATTACTTCAACTCAGCTTTAGACTCAGGACAATTCAGACACAAGAAAACATCCTACTTTAGAGTTAAAAATTCATTATAATTAAGTAGGATGATATGGGAAGAAAAAGCATGTTGAGACGGGACTACCACCTACTGGTGATATAACAGTACTGTACAGATGTATACATCTGTATACATCGCAGACCAAACAGAACCTCAAAGGATTAACTACAAATCATAGAACAAACACATTCAGCGTTAGGACAACAGTACTGATTCCAGCTGGGACACCGAGGTAACTGCACATTATAAACTCCATCGGAAAAGGAGCATTTTAATGAACCTGCTTATTTCTGCCGGTAATGAAATTCTCGAGACAAAATGCATTTTGCAACCTAAACCTAACATACGGACTCTTATCACAGCCCAGGTCAGTCTGACAAAGATGCTTGCCAAAACTGTGCTGAAAAAGCCTCAGAAGGGTATTCTCAAGGAGTATTACAGCTATCCCCCTGCTTACTGAAAATGTGTGTTCCATCACTTCACTTTTACAAAAAACCCACACGAATACCTGATTTCGCTAACCAAAAGAAATCCGAAGAAAGAGGATTTTCACTTTCAGGGAAAAAGAAGAAAAGCGAAAACACCATTCAGTGTGTGTTTCGCAGCCTTCCCCCAGAACTACACCCAGCATCTCATGTCCGTGGCTTTGAACTCTTGTCTGTGAGCATCCAGACTTTACCTCGATTTACTTTGTTAGTAAGACGTGTCCTAAGGGAGCAGAAAAGCCTGAGAGATTCTTTTCCGGGTCTGGAACCACTGAAAAAAATTTCCGCATACATTCACGGTAATTGCTTCTTCGCTTTAGGCCACTTCTCCCTGAAGGACAGGTTTCACAGGAATGCTCGGATAGCTGAGGGAACCGGTACTAGCCCACTGCTCCTCAAAAGCTAACCAAATAACCATCATTTAACACGGACAATATAACTTTAGAGCAGATTACGCTGCACGCTCCACCGTGTAGCTGATGCCGGGAGATCTCATGCTTTGTTTTTTGCGATAAAGGAGAAAATCAAAAGGACCGTTTCCTCGCTTTGATCCTGCCTAAAGATAAAAAGAGGAGCTTCTATCACCCCACACCCTCCTTCTCGCTCATCAGCTCCACCTTTCCGCTACCGTTTTGTCCGTCTGTGTCATTACTGTACCCCACTCAACTGCAAGCTCCCCGAAGGCAAGGGCGGTTTCTGGAACCCTCCACCGCCAGCGGCTGGGCCTGGCACGCCGAGGGCGCCCGGAGCGCTCTGGGGGACCCCTGGCGGACCTAAACCGGTCTCGGGCAGCTGGGCGGAAAACGCTCGGAGGCCAAGGCCACGCTGCCCTCCGCGCCCCATTCCTAGACCTGCGACGAAGGGCGCTCGCCTAGGGCCGCAGAGGGGCCGCTTCAGAAGCGAAAGGCACCCCCGGCCGGAGGTCTCCGGTTTTATTTTGGTTGAGGGGTGGGGGCCAAAGGGAGACTGACGACTGAAGGGGAAACAGCCGGGCGAGCACGAGAACCGGAAGCGCGCTCAGCGCGGGGACAGCAGGCAGCCCCTCCCCCTTCCGCCGCGCGCCCTCCGCGCCCCTCCCCCACCGCGGCCGCCGCGCGCGACCCCCACCCGGCGCAAGACCCGACGCGGCGTCCCCTCCGACGCCTAGTCCCCGCGCCCTGCCGCTGCCCAGGGACACGGGAACGCGTCGCACCCCCGCCCCCTGCTTACCTGTGGCTGCCGCCTCGCCGCTGTCCGGGGCGGGAACTTCCACTCCCCCCTCCCAGGTGGATCCGAAATTCTCTACCCACTTCTCCACGCCCTCACGCGGCGGGGTATGTGCCTCTCCCAGGGATTAGGCGGAGCGGGGAGAATCTGTGTCACTTAACAGCCAACTGTCCTAGGCTACCGTTTCCTCGGCAGTCAGGGCCGCCACTGGCGGCATGATCTACACCAGGCCGGGGGCGGGGTAGGAGAGGGGGGCAAAACTGAGTAATTGAGCGTGGGGGGGTGAAGTTAAGGCGGTCCCTCCGCGCGGGCCGCCGTCCTACGTCACCGCGTTGCTCACGTGACGCGCCGCCATCTTGTGCCGGGTTTCTTCCGAAAGCCTGGCGCACTTCCGGAAGGTGCTACTCCGGTGATAGTTGCCAAAGGTTTCCCGGAGTCGTTTTTCCCTTCAGGAAGTCTGCCTTATTCCTCCCTCACCTCTGTTTTCGGAGACCGGCGACAGCTTGCTGGCGTCGGAAGGCCGCTCGGTGCGAGGCCGCTCTCATCGATTCGAAGCGTCGTTCTGAGCTCAGCTGCTGCTTGGTCTGGGTTGGGTGATCGGGTCCCGAACGGTCGTCCTTGGCCTTGATCCACACCTCACCTGTCCGGGTCTTGTAGAGAGAAGTGACTTGACGCGTGGAGGTTTGCCCTCCTCATCTTCTCGTAGTTTAGCCGGACTCTTTTTCTTTGTTTTTTTTTGTTTGTTTGTTTTTGTTTTTTTAACGTCTATTTTTGAGACAGAGAGAGACAGAGCATGAACGGGGGAGGGGCAGAGAGAGAGGGAGACACAGAATTGGAAGCAGGCTCCAGGCTCTGAGCCATCAGCCCAGAGCCCGAGGCGGGACTCGAACTCGCGAACCGCGAGATCATGACCTGAGCTGAAGTCGGACGCTTAACGGACTGAGCCACCCAGGCGCCCCTCCCCGGACTCTTTTTAACCCCAATTGTGTTGAGCTGCATCCTTTATCCCATACGAAAGAATTTTCTCCAAAGACTGGTTGCACACGCACCCACGATGCCGGCAGGGTGTTTTGAGCGCCACTTCGCGTGGCACCTGAAACGGATTTACCCCAGCTGTTAGAAGGGAGCGTTGTAAAATGTTACGCTGTCGTTTTAATGCATTACAAAAACTTAAAAATATTCTCAAGTGTGTCTCTACCTTTCTGGAGAAGGGATTATGCATTGTTCTGATTTGTCTCTTTATCCGTTTCCTTGCAAAATACTACTTTATGGCTTTATTGTGATAACAGACAACAAATGATGCATCTTTTAGTGTGTGCTTGACAAAAGTCCCGGGATGTTCTGGAGTTTTACTAGTGTGAGATCTAGTAGGAAACTGATTTAGTGGATAGAGCCCGTCCTGGTTTTGACCTTCAAGACTAGATAATGTGATTTAAAACTCGAGAGTTACTCTGCCAGACACTTCAAAGAGTTCACTAACGTTTCGCTAATGCCTTTCATTCAGCAAACATTGTTGCCTACCAAAAACAGGTGTCTGCCCTTATTTTAGATTTTTGATTAGGCAAATTACCCAAATCTCTCTAAGCTTATCTTCCTGTTATCAAAATTGGGGAAAATATAATATTCAAGCCTTGTTCCAGAATTGTTCAAAGAAGCAAAAGGTCATCTCCCATAGAAAAGCAAAGTGTCCTGTAAAAGTAAGGAACCATGAAGAGGTTCTCAGACATCAGCCTTTCCTGATTAACAAAACCCAGCGCCCGTCATTCTTGAATCCAGAATATTAAAGTCTAGAAAGCTGGCTGTAAGTTTACTGTTCTTTTTGTGTTGGCTGTTTCTTCCTTTGAACTCAGAATGCCTAACAAATGCTGATTGGCAAAAGGGGGTGGATGGACTGAAAAAATGTTACCATAAAAACAAACTAAGTTGTACACAAACCTTCGAACTGTGCATGGATGGACTGATCCACTTCAGCTCCTCTTCCACTTGTAAAGCATCTTAAGCTTAGATACTATGTTGTGCAACGTGCCGCTCACAAGTATTTCCACCACACTTGTTTCTCACGGAAGTGCCACCTGCTGTACCTACCACTGCTCTGAACTTTGAGAAATAACTGCAGATGAAGAAAAAAAGAAGGCTTGGTTACGCCACACACAGTACTGAGTAGTAAGAATTTATAAACCAGATGGACAGGTCTTTGACTTTAGAAGTCAGGAAGTAAAGTGAAATGAAATAACCTAACACTCAAGAGCCAAAGGCAATTGTCCAAAATAAACTGGTCAGGGGTGCCTGGGTGCCTCAGTCAGTTAAGCGTCCCACTTCAGCTCAGGTTCATGATCTCACAGTTTGTGAGTTGGAGCCCCACATCAGGCTCTGTGCTGACAGCTCAGAGCCTGGAGCCTGCTTCACATTCTGTGTCTCCTCTCTCTGCCCCTCCCTGGCTTACACTCTGTCTCTCTCTCTCTCAAAAAGGAAAATGTTAAAAAATTTTTTTGAGGGGCGCCTGGGTGGCGCAGTCGGTTAAGCGTCCGACTTCAGCCAGGTCACGATCTCGCGGTCTGTGAGTTCGAGCCCCGCGTCAGGCTCTGGGCTGATGGCTCGGAGCCTGGAGCCTGTTTCCGATTCTGTGTCTCCCTCTCTCTCTCTCTGCCCCTCCCCCGTTCATGCTCTGTCTCTCTCTGTCCCAAAAATAAATAAACGTTGAAAAAAAAAATTAAAAAAAAAATTTTTTTTTGAATGTGGGGTTGCAGTTTAATTTTTTTTTTAATTTTTTTTTTCAACGTTTATTTATTTTTGGGACAGAGAGAGACAGAGCATGAACAGGGGAGGGGCAGAGAGAGAGACACAGAATCGGAAACAGGCTCCAGGTTCCGAGCCATCAGCCCAGAGCCCGACGCGGGGCTCGAACTCCCGGACCGCGAGATCGTGACCTGGCTGAAGTCGGACGCTTAACCGACTGCGCCACCCAGGCGCCCCGCAGTTTAATTTTTTTTTTTTTTTTTTAGTGTTTTTATTTATTTTTGAGACAGAGAGAGACAGGGCATGAGCAGGGGAGGGGCAGAGAGGGAGATACAGAATCCAAAGCAGGCTCTAGGCCCCAAGCTGTCAGCACAGAGCCTGATTCGGGGCTCAAACTCACAGACCATGAGATCGTGACCTGAGCTGAAGTTGCTCGCTCGATCGACTGAGCCACCCAGGCGCCCCATAAAATTAAAAATTTTTACATAAACTGGTCAAGCCAGTGGTGGCACCTCTTCGGCTCTTCTGGTGCACTGTTTTCTATTAAAAGGGAGAGACATTATATTAAAGGAGATGGGTTTAAGTAATACTACCTGTCCTGTAAAGTTTTGTAGATTAAATGAGTTTAATACATGTAAAATTAGAGCCACTCCGGGCACACAGGAAACACTAAATAAATGTTGGATATTAATATGGAAAATGCTGCAGTGTAACTATGGAAATTTAGTTAAAAACCATTAAGGGGACACACACCTTGAGAAGCTTCATTGGTTAGCAAAAGGATGGAGCTGGAGTAGAGGACTTGAGAGCCATGAAACAGCATTTGGAACAATCCACCTCTCAAAAGGCAGAAATTACAAAAGCTAGTAGATGTAGGCTTTATGGTCTAAGCAATAGGTTTGTGTTTGTCTTCTTTTGTGTTTTGTCCTTTTTCAATACTCAAGGCTAAACACACAGGAAAACCTAACCCCCTGCAGGGGGTTGTAGTTCCTACAACCATACTATTTCAGATAAATCAGCCCTGAAACTGTTTGCTGCTTCATGTTAACTGTGCTTGAACTGAACATCTAGAACTAGTCTATGAGCCCTGAGAGTGGTGGACAACTATCCCTCTTACTTTTTATGGAAACTTCTCACAGTCAAATCTATCTTACCAATAATGGGCACCTGACCCAAGCTGGCCATCAGAGTCTCCCCTGTGGAATTTGTCTTTGGCCAAAAATTCATCTTTCTCTAGATAAATGGACCTAATGCTTGGGAGCTCTGTAATGAGCCTCTTCCATCTGTGAACAATGCAGAGCTAAGAGAGCGAACCAGTGGCTTTCTAGGCCCCAGTTCTAGAACTTGCCTGAGATACAGCTGCCTGCCAAAGCCCTTAGGTTCCACAAGCCATCCTTTGTCCTTGAAATAAATAGCACTTTTCTATTTAAGCTAGTTTACTTTGGTTGCTGTTCTTTCTAGAGTCCTATCTAATACACCTGGGTGCAAGAGAAATAATTTCCTTGTGACTTCGTCCCCTTCTCTGCACCCCATCACCTTAGTCCATGCCGTCATTACGTCTTGCATTATGTATTGTGATGGCCTCCTAGCTGGTGCCACTAGTAAAAGCTTATAACGGCTAAGAATTGGTTATTGTTGTGTAGTTGGATTGTATAAGCAAACTATTCACCTTCAAGATTATTACTAACCAGTTGCAGCAAGTCAGCTTGGAACTGAAGTTCAGCTTATTGGAGGAGCCTTCTTTATGTCGGTCACAGCAGCCTGCGTCATGAGCCTTTGTAAGCCCCTTGGTAGTGACACCAAGTGGTGCTATGAGTCATATCTTAACCCCCCCTCAGAAAAATGTGTTCATTTGAGAACAAATCCCTGGCCCTTCTAGGATGGAAGAAGCCTAGTGTTATCAACTCCTGAAGAAATAGTGTCCTATTATTTCAGTATTGGTGCGTGTCAATGTTTAGTTGAAGATTCAGAGACAGCAGTAGCTAAATAGGCTTTGGTAAGTGGGAGTCCATACCACTGGGCCCCAATATAGTCTCCACCTCTGCCACTGTGGCTACTCCATACATATGCCCGTTGTGCCGATTCTGACATGCTCAGTGGCTGGCTGACATCAACTGGCCAGGTAATGTGTTTATTTGGACGTTCAGTGTCTTGCCCACGGTGGATGCTTTTTAGTGGGCGTTGACATGTGATGCAGAGACCTCTACCCCAGACCTTATTGTATCCAGTCTTCCAGTCTTTTTCCTTTCGAGACACTGACCGACTGGCCAGGCCATTTGCCACTGACCATGAGTCCATTTATATTCTCACATAGTACACAGAATGGGTGATCATTTTAAAATCTGCCCATTAGATACATTTCCCTTGCAACAGAATGGCCATCACCCACCATAGATCAAATTTATACTCTTCCCCCCAGGCTCCATTACAGCCATAGGTAGGTGCAACTGTAGTGTGAAACGTGGGTTTCTGGGGCGCCTGCTCCTGCAGATGGCTTGTGTCCTCTGATCCTGCTTAGGCTTGATATCACGTGTGACATTTCCTTCTTATGATGGATTGGTGCTGGGCCCATCTGACTTTATGACTTGCTGTGTCTGACAGAATCCAGTCAGTGATGGACAGTTCCAGACGCGTGGTCACCTGGTGCCCCCGGGCAGGTTTTCCATCTCTTATCATGGCCTAGTAGCACACTCCACTACAACTGGCATGTTCTTGCTCCAGAGTTTCCACTGGATCTCGCCATCAACTACGCACCATTTCTTTTTCCACGACTGTCGCCTTCACCACCATTGGTCTGCCATATCATCAGCTCCAAAGCTATATACTTAAAGCTGTCACCTGATATATTGTGCACAGCAGTATTACCAGGGATGGCATGTATGTCTCCACCACCTGAAGAGGCCTAGCCAGGGCCATGTTTCCTTCTTTGAGAAAGGGCACATAAGATCCATTCATTTGCTGCTGTTGTTGTTGTTGTTGTTGTTGTTGTTGTTGTTTTAAGTAAGCTATGCCCAACATGGGACTTGAACTCATGCCCCTGAGATCAAGAAGTGCGTGCTCTATTGACTGAGTCAGCCAGGTGCCTCAGTAATTTGTTTCTATGTCAGGAGATACGTCAGCGTGCCCCTGATTGCTAGACCTCTGACTCTTCATAGTTTAATTTCCCATCCTCGGGATCTCCTGCAGTTTACCAAGACCTTCAGTGTACTAATTACATCTTGTTCCATCTGTTTCAGAGTAATGTCATGTAACATAACCCTGGGATAAAATATACTTGTATATTCTTATCCCTTCTACATGAATGTGAACTCCTTCTGATTCCCCTTTCTAAAAACTTTTAAAACACCAAGGGGCGCCTGGGTGGCTCAGTCGGTTGGGCATCCGACTTCAGCTCAGCTCATGATCTCACAGTTTGTGAGTTTGAGCCCCGTGTCGGGCTCTGTGTTGACAGCTCGGAGCCTGGAGCCTGCTTCCCATTCTGTGTCTCCCTCTCTCTCTGCCCCTCCCCTGCTCATGCTCTGTCTCTCTCTTATCTTTCAATAATGAACAAACGTTAAAAAGTTTTTTTTTTAACTTTTAAAACACCAAGATATAATTGCCATGTAAAATTATATTAGTTTCAGATGTACAACATCATGATTTGATATGTATGTATTGCAAAACAATCACCACAGTAAGTCACAATAGTTAGCATCCATCGTCACGCATTGTTACGATTTTTTTCCTAGTGAGGAGACTGGACTGGAATAGAAAAGGACATATTTGTCAGTCAATGGCTACATACCGTGTACCTGAGACCATATTCATCTGATCTAGCAAAGGTATCAGACTGGGTACAACGGCTACAGCTGAGGCTACTGTTTGATTAAGCTTGGCCTGGTAAACTGCCATCCTCCAGGAGTCTGTAGAACCAGACTGGTATATACCAGACCAGGGACCATTACCTCTGAATCCTGACACACTTACAGGTGGCACTCATCTCCCCACTCCCCCCTGAGATGCAACATTAATACTGTTATTGATTTATTATCTGGCTGGGTCAGGTCCAGAGGCTTCTCCGTTTCTGGACTTTTGGTTCGATTCCATTGATTGATAGGTCTATCCTTTGGCCGGTACCCTAGCTTCATAGTAGGTTTTGAAATATGGAAGTGTGAGTACTCCAACTTTGCTCTTTTTCAAAATTGTTTTGAGTTTTCTGAATCCCTTGCACTTCCATATGAATTTTAGGATCAGCGTATCCCCTTCTGCAAAATAGGCATCTGGGGTTTGGATAGAGATTGTGTTGAATCTCTAGATCAATCTGTGGAGAATTGCCATCCTAACAATTTAAAAGTTTCCAATCCATGAACATGGGGATGACTTTCCATTTTAGATCTTCTCTAGTTTCTTTCAATGATTTTGTAGTTTTCAGTATGCAAGTTGGTACTTTCATTAAGTTATGATGTATTTTATTCCTTTTGATGTTATGTTAAATAGAATTGGTTTTAAAGTTTTTTAATTTTTTACAGTTGATTTACTTTGAGAGACACAGCACGAGTGGGGGAGGGACACAGAGAGAGGGAGAGACAGAGAATCCCAAGCAGTCTCCACACTGTTAGCACAGAGCCCAACGTGGGGCTCAAACTCACTTACCGTGAGATCATGACCCAAGCCAAAATCAAGAATCCAATGTTTAACCAACTGAGCCACCTGGGCACCCCAAATAGAATTGATTTGTATTTATCTATTTATTTATTTATTTATTTATTTACTTATTTGTTTATTTATGGTTTATTTAGTTAGTTTGAGAAAGACAGAGACAGTGCAAGCAGGGGAGGGGCAGAGACAGGGAAAGACGGAGAATCCCAAGCAGGCTCCAGGCCCTGAGCTGTTAGCACAGAGTCCGACAGGGGGCTTGAACTCACAAAACCGCTAGATCATGACCTGAGACAAAACCAAGAGTCCGATGCTTAACCAACTGAGCCAACTGGGTGCCCCAAATAGAATTGGTATGTATGTATGTATGTAAAGTTTATTTAGTTTGAGAGAGGCAGAGACAGTGTGAGCAGGGGAGGGGCAGAGAGAGAGGGAGACAGAATCTGAAGCAGGCTTCAGGCTCTGAGCCGTCAGCACAGAGCCTGATGCGGGGCTCGAACTGACAAAACTGGGAGGTCATGTCCTGGGCCAAAACCAAGATGCCAACACTTAACTGACTGAGCCCCTAGAATTGATTTTTAAATTTCTTTTTTAGGGGCGCCTGGGTGGCGCAGTCGGTTAAGCGTCCGACTTCAGCCAGGTCACTATCTCGCGGTCCGTGAGTTCGAGCCCCGAGTCGGGCTCTGGGCTGATGGCTCGGAGCCTGGAGCCTGTTTCCGACTCTGTGTCTCCCTCTCTCTCTGCCCCTCCCCCGTTCATGCTCTGTCTCTCTCTGTCCCCAAAATAAAAATAAACGTTGAAAAAAAAAATTAAAAAGTAATCTCTACACCCAGCCTGGGGCTCAAACTTGCAACCCCGAGGTCAAGAGTTGCATGTGCTACCCACTGAGCCTGCCAGGTGACCCTACGTTTCCCTTTAAGTCTCGATATATATGTAATAGCTGATTTAAGCCTTTTGACTGCTAATTGTGACACCTTTTGACTGCTAATTACGGTTGGTATCTATTGACTGATTTTCTTAAGTATAGGGCATCCTTTTCTGTTTATTCACCCTTCTAATAGTTTTATTACTGGAATGAATTATGTTGCTTTACAGAGTGATTTTTATTTCAGAAGGCAGTTAATTTGAGAGGACTTAATTTCCAATCTTTTTCCTCTGTCATGGACAACGGCCGAAATTCCTGCCTCTTTCCATTTCTAGCTGCTTTTTTGTTTTCCTCCCCCCGCACCCCCCACCCCCACCCCGGAACTCTGGATTTTTCTCCATATAATTTAGTTTAGTCATCAGCCAAAGATTTTGACACATCTTATATGCAGATTTGAGGACTCCTACCTTCTGGGGCTCTCTCCCTTCACAGATTTCCCACCTAACTACTCTGACTTCCCTGACAACATGGAACTCTATCCTTTTACACCTTAAGCCAGTAGGCAGTGGTTATCAGTCAAGTTCCTTGGAATTATGGCAATGTCCTCAGAAAAATCACAAACACACAAATGTTACCTATTGCATTTCATCTTTCAGAAGTACTCTCCCATTTCTGTCTCCTTGTGGTCATTTCCCAGTGCCTTCAAATAGGTTTAAAAATATATATACATATATGTATATGTTTTTTTCAAATTTCAAAAATTCCATCTATGGGAGGATTACTCTGACTAAATTATTCCACTATTATGGAGACTCATGCTATTGATTTTTATGTTTACCGTGTATTCAGCAATCTTATAAACTCCTTTGTTTAGGGGCGCCTGGGTGGCTCAGTCGGTTAAGCATCCGACTTCAGCTCAGGTCACGATCTCGCGGTCCGTGAGTTTGAGCCCCGCGTCGGGCTCTGGGCTGATGGCTCAGAGCCTGGAGCCTGCTTCCGATTCTGTGTCTCCCTCTCTCTCTGCCCCTCCCCCGTTCATGCTCTGTCTCTCTCTGTCTCAAAAAAAAAAAAAAAAAAAAAAAACCAAAAAACTCCTCTGTTTAAAAATGCGTAGATCCTCTTATATTTTCTACATAGACTAGCGTATCATCTCCAAATGTTTTTTTTTTCCTTTATATCCCATTCATATAGCTCATTTCTTTCTCCCTAATTACGGTAGCCATAATCTCAAGTGCAACGGCTGAGTGGAAAGTGAGCATCCTCATCACAATTTTGCCTTTCATAGTAGTGCTTCTGAAGTGCCATCGGTAAGTATTCTTTTTAACTATAGGTTTCTGATAGATGTTCTATCACTTTAAGAAGTCTCCTATTCCTTCCTTGTTGGATTTTTTTTTCATTTGTCAACGTTGACGTTTATCGTGTTTATCTCAATCTATTGAGAGAGATGGTCATAGAGTTTTCACCTTTAAGCTGTTGCTAAGATTTCTTCTATAAATAGGATTTTTCTAATATTGAACTATCCCTGTTCTGACCCTCTTCAAAACCCATCTGTTATTTCTTACCCACTACTGGGTTTCGCTTGCTGGGGTGGAATATTGTTTTTCCAATGCAGTTGTCTTCACATGCGTCCACCGAAGTCTCTCCTAACCCACGTGCTTTTTTTACAGTGTGACTTTGCCTCTCAAGACGTAGAGTCCTCTCCCTTGAATCTGGGCTGGGCAGTGGAATGCAGCCAAAGTGGTGTATGACCTCCAAGAGTGGATGAGAAGTTTACAGCCTAACCTGCTCTTGCCCCTGATGTCTCCTTTGAGAATCCAGCTGCTTGCTCCGAGAATCCCAAGCTAGGAGGAGAGGCTACACTGAAGTAAGTGCTTTGGGCAACAGTCCAGCTGAGCCTAGTCTTCGTTATCAGAGCCTGGGCTTCAGATGTGAGTAAGGATGCCTGGATGATTCCAGCCCCAGGCTGTTCCAATCACCTCCAGACATTGGAGCTTTTGCAGCCAAGCCCAGACATTTTGGAGTTGAGATGTCATTCCTGCTATACTTTGCCCAGTTCCTGATGCATAGAGTATATAGGTATCACTGTTTTAGGCCACTGAATTGGAGTGGTGTATTACACAGCGACCGAAACAGATTTTATTTATAATTTTCATCTTTTCATGGGTGAGACTGATTTATTTGAAAACTGCCTTAGTCTGGTTTTGGTATCAAGAGGAGTCGGGATGGCTTTTTCTATGTGAAACAGGGATTCTCTGCCTTGTGAATTTGTTAAAATTCAGATTCTCTTATTCTTGAATGAATTTTCTATAGTTTATAGAAAAGTATCCATTTTTTTTTTTTGTCCAAAAGCACTATTTATTTTTTATTTTTTTTTTATTCATACAGAGTCCTAACCACTTCAGTGGCGGGAGGAGTGGGAGAGGTTCCTTTTTCAATCCAGGGGCCTCCATAATGTTGGTCTGTTGTTACCAAACACACAGGCAAGCGGCGTCATGGATTTGGTAAACTAACTACATACAATGTTTAGTCTCCTTCTGCTAGAGCAACAAGGTGAGTATCAATCTCTGCTGTAAGAATCCTGAATTTAGGATTTTCAACTGTCACCACTCCGACTTCTATTTCTGAAGGTTTGCAATCAATTGATAGACCAGTAGACAGGCGTGTAATTGTAGTTTTCCACTGTGTTCAAATGTCCAATCAAATTTCTTGTTGACTCTTTTTTCAAGGAAGCTGGTTGATTCAGTTTGTTTAACTCCTGCTGCAGTGGCTTTAAACCCACAGTAGTAACCCGCAGGATCACACTTGTACACCTGAGGGTCTTGTTCTTCATCTACACCAATTAAAATCATACAACCACCAAGAGGCCTCATTTCAGCATTCTGTGTGTAGACCTGAGAAACAGCAGCAATTCTTTGGCACAGCGTGTCCACAGGCATCTCATAGCCATACTTGTACTTCCAATTAGCTGCCTCATAGCGTGCCCTCTGTACCTGGGATCTGCTGTCCGCTGTCATTCCTGTCATCACACAGCCAATGTTTTCAGTGATCTTGAAGAAGTGAGTCACTGTGCTAGGATCCAATAATTTGTCAGGTACTTTCTTCTGTGTGGCAATTACTGCCCGGTCTTTCCCTCTGACAGCTACTGATGTAAGGCCACCCTGGTTAATAGCCTTAAAAGCATATTCTACTTGGTAGAGCCGGCCCTCGGGTGAAAAAAATGGTAACGTGGCGATCAAACCCAGCGCTGGAACCACGGGATATGTTGGCGCACCCGCCATTTCAAGCACTGTCTCTGAGTCCCCCGAAAATGATCCATTTCATTTAAAATTCAAGTTTACGGCCAAATTATAATAATCCCTTAAGATTAAAAAAAAATACCAGAGTTGTAGTTATATTTTTTGTTTCCTACTAGTTGTGTGTGTGCAAATATTATTGACATTTTATTAGGTTATTTTTAAGAAATCAAATTCTTGAACCGTATATTTCCCTTGTTTTCTATTTATTAATTTGTTTTCCTCCTTATTTCCTTCCATCTTAGAGGGTCTTTTCCTTTGTTTAGTTGAATACAACTTAGTGTTTGTTTCTTAATAAATGGAGTTAATATAAATTTCCCTTAGATCTGCTTCTTAGGAATTCCCATTATTTGCAGATTCCATGTTGTGTTGTCAGCTGTGTCATACTTATTCATAGAAATGATCTCAGAAAGGAGTGTTCACCTTCATAGGTTGAGAACGGAGATTCAGAGAAGTGAATGAGGTCATTAGACCTCTATCAACTTCCTACTATCAGAATCTTGCCTCTACCCTTGTAGGGGGGTGGGAAATGCTTCCTCCCCTCAAAGGCTAATCCTTCTACCCATACTCTGAATCCCTGCCCCTCCTGCTTCCTCAATGGCCTTGCTTTGTCTTATCCTTCATTGCAGTATTTGGAACTTTTCCCTTTCTACTGACTCTTTTCCCCTGATGCAGGAATATTTTATTTCCTCCATCTTTAAAAAAAATTTTTTTTTTTTAACATTTCTTTATTTTTGAGACAGAGCATGAACGGGGGAGGGGCAGAGAGAGAGGGAGACACAGAATCAGAAGCAGGCCCCAGGCTCTGAGCCATCAGCCCAGAGCCCGACGCGGGGCTCGAACTCATGGACCACGAGATCGTGACCTGAGCTGAAGTCGGACGCTCAACCGACTGAGCCACCCAGGCTCCTCTCCTCCATCTTTTTTAAAACAGCCTCCCGTGACTCCTACACACCTCTTTGAACTACTGTTCCCTCTTTCCTTCCTGTGGGCAGAAACTTCTGGGAAGAGTAGCCTTCGTTCAGTCACACTTCCCTCCTCTCCTGAACCAGTTTTCTGGCTTCTGCCCCCCACGGCGGCAAGTGAAACTTCGAAGACCAAGGTCACCGAGGACTGCTCCGTTGCCAGATAGAGCACATGCTAGTCAATTCAGGTTTTACTCAGCCTCGTTGTAGCTTTTGGCATTGCTGACCACTCCCTCTTTAAAACTCTTCCCTACGACTTCTTTGCCCATGTTCTTTCTTGGTTTTGCTACCTCTCCAGAGATTGGCTCTCCCTTCTTCCTCCGCCCATCTTCGTAGTTGTTGTTTCCCATAGCTGCATTACCAACCCTTTTCTCCCTCCACATGATCTTTCTTGGCAATACCATCCACTTCCCCGGCTTCAACTACCACTTTTAAACGGATGTCTCCCAAATATCTAGTTCATGGTCACAGCTCTCCTGAGGCAGAGACCTCATGTTCAGCTGCCTGTTGGACCTCTCCGCTTGCATGTGCCACAGACCCTCAAACGAATATGACCAAAATGGAGCACCGTCTTTTTCCCGACATCTATTCCTTCCCTTTTGTTCCCTACCTTGGTAAATGGCCCCACATCTACCTGACTCCCCAAGTCAGAAACCCAGAAGTTGTTTTGGATTCCTCCTTCCTTACCTGAAATGCCCAGCAGTTGAAATCTTACCGTCTCCCAAGTTTGCATGTGTTGCCTCTTGTCTCCGTCCCGTCACCGCCTTCATTGAAGTCCTCTGGCTCGATCACCGCAGTTCCCGCAAAGGCCTCCTGACTGGTCTCCCCGCCTTGGGTCTTACCTGGCTTTCCCTGCGCACATGAATCCATTTTCTACATGACCACCCACCAGCATAATTTTCTAGGTTGCAAATCTGAGCATGTTATCCCCTTGCTATCAATCCCTCACTGGCGCTCTTTAACTCCCTGGATAAAAGTCCAAAGTTCCTAGCATGATACCCAAGGCCCTTGGTGATCTAGCCTTGGATCAAGCCCCCATGGATAACGATCTGTAACTTTCCCCCCGTCAAACCCTCCATCCTAATAACGAATTGTAGCTCCCAGAGAACGCAACTCTGCCTTTCTGCTTTGTTGTCTTTATCTGGCTGTCTCATCCTTCAAAACTCAGTTCAGGGGTTACCTCCGTCAGCATGTATATTCCTCATTATTCTCCCTCATCATTGGGTTGGGTGCCTGTCCTACCTGTTCCCACTGTCCACCTCTACTCATAACCCTTAATATACTGTACTGTTTTCCTGTATCCCCTCCAAAGCAGGGACTTAATTTTCTCTAACTTTGGTTCTTATTGCAGTGCCTTGGGCCTAATGGGTAGGCCTTCAATAAACGTATGTTAGGTGAAAGAATGTTCCCAGCTGCCTAAACAGCTTGGATAATCGTTCAAGGACCAGTTTTAGCGTTGGAGAACATGCACAATTTGATGGGCTCCTATCAAGTTTCTTGAAACCAAGAAATGAAGAGCAAATGACTTACTGCTTTAGTAAAGGCTGAAATCCAGCCCAATCACACATGAGGAAAAAAAAAATACAATTTATGATCCATAGTTTAAAACTAACCAAATGCCACATGGGTAGGAGGAAAACTAAACTTTCGTTTTTCCTGAAAAAGGCTTCTTAGTTTTTTTCAAAATGACTCCCTTTTGTTCCTTGATCTGTCTTCCGGTAACAGCAGTGATTTGCAGTAACTTTGGATCTCTGTGTTCATTTTCCTTAGACCACTCCAGCTCTCTGTGGTTTTGCTACCTGAAGTTAAATTTAAGATGTATCAATTCCAATTTATCCATCCTCCCAATGTGTGAAGCATTAAACACAATCAGGCATCAATATTTATTAACACAAGACAAAGGAAACACATTCAATGAGTTAATAGAACACTGTCCAGCCAGATGTTAAATTTAAAAATGTATATCTAGTCTAATTTCAAATAAATAAAAAAACTTTATACATAATTACACAGTACTATAGTTTGAATTTGACACTGGTAAATACCTTGACAGAAAGTAAACAAAACATCATTTAGGACTAAAAAATTATTCTCATATCTTTACACTCTCTTCCTGTGGACAAATAACATGGCCCATCTACATATACCTAAACCGGAAATGTTATTATGAATGATAAAGAAAAGGCCTATTGTGTATCTGGAGTAGTGCAGCTTCTTGCTCCAAATACTCTTGCTTTTACATCAGAGCAGACAACGAAAACAACAACACTAAGGCATAGGTCATGTTGGAGTTTGAGGGTGAGGTGATAACTCCTCATTGCTTTAGTCTAAAAGATTGCTGCGTATTCAAGGAAAGTAATTTATTTGGCCAAGATATTGAGCACCATGCCTGGGGCAGAGACCTTAACAAAAAACCTAAGGCCTCAGGCCCTTTGTTGATTCAACAAAAGCATTAAGCAAGCACTGCTCAGGGACTAAAGACAGGAGAAACACTCGGATTACCAACAGACAGGCAATGGTCCCTAAACAGCCTGAGGCAGCACAACTTCAGGAGGAAAGGACTTGGTGGTTGTGGCGGTCTGGACGGGGGCCCTTTGTGAGGCAGGAAGTAAATAAAGGCTGTGGATTCACACTGATGCCCGCTGGCATGCCGGTCATTCCCAGGGTCTCACTGATGCAGGAGATGACATTTGTGCAGCTCTAAGAATCCCTTGGGCTTAGGAATTTTCCTGAGGCAGCCCCTTCCTGATCTACCTCAATTACTTCTGCTGAGAGGCAGAAAGAGGTTCAAAGGCTTTCAGATGAATGGATTTCTCTTAACTGGAATGGGCCTTGCTATTAATCTAGTTTTCTTTTTCACAGGAGTAAACACCCAGACAGAATGTGTTCCAGAGTTTTGGCTAGGCTGTTTCTATCAATAATGGCCTTTTGGGTCTGTCCTAAGACCTTCTACCACAAAGGTTCTACTTGACGTGGAAAGAGCACAAGCATTGCGTCTTCAAGAGGGAGTTTTCTTATTCAAGTCTGTAACAGACCAGGCATTAAATCTGCAGATGACCCCACAAACACCTCTAGGCTAATGACTGGACTCTCTTCCCCTTCCCGAGGACACTTCACCACAGTTACTAATGAAGTTCCCAAAGACACAGCTCAGCTTTCTTTCTTCCACTAGCATATTCTGGCTTTGAGGGATAGGCAAAAGATCAATAAAGCAGCCACAAGGCAGAGAGCAAAAACTAGAGATAAAGCAGAGGTCTGAGGAACTACAAATCCAGATAATCAGATTCTAAGTAACTGGGCGTTGACCATACTCTGAGAGGAATGGAGTATCTTATTTGAAAGAATGAGTACAGATCACTTCTGTCCAATATCGTAGCCCCTGGCCGCATGTGGCTACCGAAAACTGGAAGTATGGGTAGTCCGAATTGAAATGTGCTTTTAATACACACTGGATTTCAAAGACTTAATAGGAAACAAAGAAAATAAAATATCTCACTTTTCATACTGATTCCACATGGAGAGTATACTATTTTTGATATACCGGGTTACAAAAATATATTAAAATCAACTTCGCTGGTTTCTTTTACTTTTTAAAACGTGATTACTAGAACATTTAAAATGACAGACGTGGCTCCCATTATAATTCTAGCAGACACCCACAGTTGTATAGTGACAATTTTCACAGCAACCCAAAGGATAATACTCTGCCTATTTTTCTCTTAGAACTTGTGGATTACGGAGATAGAACTCTTTAATCTTCAGAAATCCCCTGCTTTGTTTAGTGAGTTCCTGAAAACTACTTTAGGTGAAAATTACTTTCCAAATAAGCGAGCTGTTTTTTTTCCGCAAACCGAACCGTAGCTAGTCTACTGGGCTTTCTTGTCCCAGCGTTAAGTGCTTTTTTTGGTACATCTTAGAACCTCTTCCGTCATGTGTAAACTAATTTCATCCAAAATGTCAAAAAAGAGATCTGGAACTGGAACATGCCTTGGGGTCTGCCCTCAGTGGAGAAAGAACTGGGAGGAAAAGAGGCTTGTGTAAAAGGGAGGCAAGAAAGTGGCTTTGAGCCACGAGACTGAGGGCAGCCCCTGGGAGTGCCACCATGGTGAAGGGTCTGGGCTTTGCATTATAAACCTTATTTTCAGGGTAATTACAAGTCTTAAAAATTGTTTAAAAACATATTTAGTTTACATGATGTTACAGTGGGGTAAATAATATGTATTATTAAAATAGTCTAAATAAATATTTACACAATAGACCAGAGTGGGTCAAAGAGAACCATTCTGATTTAACAAGTTAACTCTGTTCACTTGGAGCTTTTTTTTTTTTAAATTCTTAAAAATATTTCTGTAAGAAAAAAATAATAAAATTCAACTATATTCAAATACATGAAGTATCAGACCAAAGAAAGGAAACCGAGCCAGAGGCCAAATTCAGTCCCATGCTCAGTCCACTTGGCCTGGGCACCACAGTTATTTCAAAAGAGTTTCTTGCACACATCAGACTTCCCCTATTTCAGCGTAAGCCTAGCTATCTTGGCAACCCGAATCAGTCAGTTTTGAGATACGGAGTTATGTCGCCTTTGCGGTTTCACGTGACTGTCGATCCCAGTGCCTTCCCAGCCTGTCATTCTTGTTCCTAAAATCCCTGCCCTCATGAACTGGAAGAACAGAGGACGCTTTTCAGTTTTCAGAAAAGAGAAGCTACATGTATAAACTGTAGACGCAGTTGACAATGGGCCTGGAAAAAGAGGAAATCCTAAATTCTTACATCGTCACTCGAAATTTGAAACACAGTTTCAACACTGGGGGCCACAGTGAGTTATCGTGGTTCCTTAGCATAGGGTGGGATCTAATGAAGCTTAGCCTTTTCATTAACATTTTGATTTTTAAACTGAGATTTTCAGCTTGTAGGAACAGGTTGAGTTCTTAAAAGCTTAAGCCGATTCTGGGAATGCAAGCTTTGAAAACAAACAGAGGCAGCTTTAGTTTATAAAACACATCAGCCAACAGACATAGTACAATGTGCAGCAAAACCTGTGATCGATTTGCACTTTTTAGTTACCTATTCAATTACACTGCATTAAGAGAACATTGAGATGCTCTCCAAGGAGAAATGTTTCTACTTTAGTTGTTAGGACTATACAAGCCAATGTGTCAGTTTTTTTAGCTGAATTGTGTGTGTCTTCTTATTTACATGTTTAAAACACTGGTCAAAATGTTTTCCTGTCAAGAAGTATATATATAGAGTAACTCTCATATTCAGTGGGTTATATCTGATTTGCTTATGGGTCAGCGGAAAGTAAGCTGAGTATCCGTGTTAATAAAACCCGCAGAACGTCCAGCTACGGTAAAACAGCAGAATACAGTACAGAGCGGGGAGCTGTGGAACTCCGACTACCCCCTTCGTGTGAATTCATTTAAACTCCCTTACAAAATTCTAAAACAGCATTAGATAAAAATACAAGTATTTACAACAGATGAAAAAAATGCAACATGCATGTAATTGCTTTAGTAACGTGCTGCTCACGCTATGTCAAAGCTCATGACTAATGGGCTGTTAACATTTTTTTCATTTGCTACCACACAACTGCCCTTGCCTGTGTGTCCTGTGACTGCGGAATCCCACAGGATGAGATGAAGGGTATAATGTAACCATCTCAGCTTATTTCACATCATTTGAAAGCTTGCTCCTAGTCGCCGGTCTTTGGTCCTTGTGGTTTTTCAGGACGGCCCCCTGCAAGCCCCACAAGGCGGGTTACATGTTATAAGCCACGTAGATGGGGTCTAACTGGTCAGCCAGGAAGCTGTCCCGGAGGTGCATCCTCTGCTTCTCTCCTCTGGAGTTGATGGGGATAACACCTGGGTCCACCACAACCACGACGCCAACGATGAGGTAATGCTCTTCCAGGACCACATTTGTCACTAAAGGAACCAGATCTAGGGCTTCCTGTTCAGAGCCACACAGTTCTACGACCACCACGAGCAAGTTGGTCCACGTGAACACGGCACTGAAATTCCAATGACACTCAGTTAACCTGTCAGTCCATTTACCAGTCATCTTTTATAGTACCTGCCCAAAACCTGTCCCCGTTTCCCTGAGGATTGCCTTCTCTCTTGGATCCAACCAGAAGGCTGGCAGCCATGTCTGTAATATACGGCCTTGCCCCTGTGATCACAGTAGATCAGCTGAGCCATCCACAATCTCTTGGGGGTTTGGAAATGAGATTGGAAGTTGGTCAGCTGGTCACGTGAACTGGCCACATGTGAAAGGTCTGCGGTAGCCAGGTGTCCAAAGAAGCATAGGGAACGGCTCTTCAGGGGGGAGAGAAAGAATGAAGTGGATGCCCACATGGCTCTAGAAAGTGAGAGGACAGTGATTCCTGATGGCCTTCCCTTCCTTTGTTTCTACCTTTCTTGAGACCCAGAGAGACTTTGAGGAATCTCTGAGGTAGCTAGGTATTCTTTCCATTAACTCTCTCTTTTGCTTAAGTTTTTGTCTTTTTGTTTTCTTTTTGCAGAGTTTCTGTTATTTACAACAGAAGAGTTTTGACTAAGATAATATTCTTAGGGCCAACAGGAAGGGAGTGGACCTGTCCTTATCTGAGCTTAAAGTGCCCCTACAGGTGTCTCTTCCATCATGCCATAAAAGTGCCATAAGGTAGAAAGTTGCCTTACATTGAGTGGGACTACTGGATTAGGCTTGTGATATGCAGTGTTAAATGGCTTTAAAAAACAGATTCCATCATTAAAAAAGGTACACAGCCTTTGGTTTCATTAAAAGTCAAAGGTCTAAAATTAGAGGTTAATCATGGCACCTCACTTCTCTGTATTATTCTTATAACTCACGGGCATTGTTCAGGTCTGGGGACAGACTCTGAGCAAAGTGAATGAAAATACTGACAAAGAAACATCTAGAAAGCATGAGCAACCATGAAAAGAACTGTGGCAATTTAGCATAGGTAAAAAACAAAAAACAAAAAACAACCAAGGAAGGACATACTACATTAAAAATGTGGAAAAGGGCGCCTGGGTGGCTGTCTGTTAAGTGTCTGACTTTGGCTCAGGTTATGATCTCGCTGTGTGGGTTCGAGCCCCACATCGGGCTCTGTGCTGACAGCTCAGAGCTTGGAGCCTGCTTGGGATTCTGTGTCTCCCTCTCTCTCTCTCTCTCTCTGCCCCTCTCCCGCTCATGCTTTCATGCTCTGCCTCTCTTTCTCTCAAAAATAAACACTAAGAAAAAACTAAAAAACCTGAAAAAGAAACTGTAAAGATTCTGTATTATCAAGAATCCAGAATGAAAGCCAGGTAAAAACTAAAGAGTTTTAATTTTAAGGAATTTCTAGTCAGTATGAGGCGGGATGATCCTTTATCAGGGAGAATGTGGGGGAAATTCCTACACTGAGAAGGAAGTTGGATGAAATAATAATGATGCTTTTCATCTGCTTATCATTTGACAATTTGTGAGGCACATTCTCATTTGATCTTCACCATAATTAGGAAACAGCAGAGAAAGTATTTTACATGAGAAAAGCTGCCTGGTGGGGGAGCTGGGCCTTCAAGCTGGGTCTTTTGAACTTCCAGTCATGGTTCTTTCCACCTTATCACACCCACTTTCTAGAGGCAGATGACCAGTTTGATCGCTTCCAAAGGTAAGAGTCTATCCGTAGAAAGGACTCAACCCCACGATGGTTCTATGGAGCCTGTCTCAGTGTCTCCACGGCCTCCTCTGCCACAGCAGATGGCACACCAAGACAGGAAAGAATCGGTCCATTTATTTTCTTACTCCCCTAGGAGTTCTACGTCTGTAGGTGCTATTGGGTACAAAAGGCTGACTACTTAGATCAATTTAATGGACGCTACCGCTGAGGTGGGGAACCTATTCCGTGCAGGGGAATTTACCATTCGGCAATGCTCCTGTGGATCCGGGACACTGAGGTCTCAATATCGATCGGGTGGTATCGTAATCCTCTCAGCTCCAGCGTTTCGTCCAGAGCTCCCACCACATATAATGCATCATGACGCTCTGACAGAAAGAAAAAGAGAAATTTGGTTCATCAGACATAAGGAGTACGATGCAATGGTGGAGTTCAGGGCACAAGGTCAGACGGCCCGCCGTGTCCCCTGACTCCACCGCTCACCAGCTGGGTTAACTTTGAGCAAATTACTGGAGTCTCCGGTCCTGTTTCCCCCTCTGTGAGACAGGGAGAACTCTAAATGGCTGCTGCGAGTATTAAATGAGATAGTCCATGTAAGGGAGTTCCCATGATGGCTGGCACATTGTAAGTGCTAAAAAAAATTAGCCATTATTACTATTATTGCTGCTGCTGCTGCTGCTACCACCTTTACGTCCCAGGAATTGTGCCAGTGCTGGGAAGCAAAGATGACAAAACACAATTCCTGCCCTGAAGACACTTACTGTCTAGTGGGGAAACAGACACACAACAAGTACTGCATTGTGATGTGGTGGGCCCGGTGCGGGCATAAGGTTTGAGGTGAGCAGAGGACACCCCCGCCGGAGCTCAGCTCGAGGCTTCCGAGAAAGAAAAGCCGAAACCAGGCTGAGCTTTTACGGATAAATAGGAATTAGCCAGTGACAGCTGGGAGAGCGGTGGGGTGGGGGGTGGAGAAGATTTGAGAGGGTGAAGAAATGAGCACGTGTTGTGATCCCCAGACATCTTCAAGGAGTCCAGGTAGAAGGAGCAGGATCACAGAATATGGAGAGACTAGTCCTGGTTATTAATAGGCTTGTCATCCAGCTGGAACTTGGAAGAAATCCTTTTTTTAAAAAATTTTATGCACACACTGTATATACGTAAGGCTACATGGTTTATGTCTATATAGAAATTGCATTTTGAAGCAAGAGATGATTTTGCTAAGTCTATTGAATATAATATTTTCAGGAAAAGGTAACATTTCTGAAAAATTGAGCAAAACAAAGTGTTAGAAGCTGTTGGGGAGAGAAGGATGAGGAGGTCCAGCAGGGTTCCCATCATATGAGAAGAGCTCATAAAGACTTTGACTGCTCAAGGTCACAAAGCAAATGGCAGACAGAGGTAGGCTTCAAAGCCAAGGGACCTGGGAAGGATAACTTCCTCTTGTCCATGAAACTCGGAAGAAACTGTGGCTGCTGGTCTCTATGGACCAGGCACAAGGAGCTTAGGAGAAAGGAGTTGGCTCTAATTCAGGCCTGTAAAGTCCAGGGAGTTATTTGTATCAGTTCTTGAAATGCACGACACAGCGCTGCGCATTTCAACATGGCCATTAATGGCATCAGGAAGAAGAGCTGAAGGCAGGCAGCAGGGACGCCAAGACAATCAACTAAGGAGAGGGTAATGGGGGGCTGCCTACACCAGAGCCTTGCCAAGCAGTCTGGTATCTAACGTGAGGTGCCGAAGGGACAGAGCACTTCAGCAAGACGGCTCCTCCACATCAGGGATCAGGCTCGATTCGTCTGCTCCCAAAATGGGATGTGGGAGTAGAAGAGCTACAAGATGAAACACCTGTCCTAGGAGCTTGTGCAGGGGTAGGATCGGCTCCATAGGGGCCGAGGGTACACGGTCTGCCAGGGGCACTCGGTCGTCATCAGGCATATCTCCACGGCCGTCGGCCATGCTACCCCGTAGTTCAGAGATGCTGACGTGGTACCCTGGCGCCTGCATCCCAGGGACTCTTCAAATGAATATAAATTCATGTATGGGTTTAAGAATGGCAGAAGGGAATAATGAAACACACACACTCCACAACGGAAAGGCAGGCTGAGGAAGGCCAGCGGGAGACACTGGCTGAAACACAAAGCAGGTTGAAGGGTGAAGCGTTGCTGAGGAAGCTACCTCCGGTGGCTGCTGTGAGCTCGGTCCGGCGGACAAAACCAAGGTATCCTGTCCGAGCCCAGAGTGTCTGCGCAGCATCCCCAAAACTGAGGCGAGTGTTGAAATGATCGGCTTGAAGAGTCTCACTATCATAGATGGTGTAATAGCCACTGGCTGTGTGGGGACTGTTCACCCAAATCTACAACAAGAAAAAGGCATAGGTCACATTTCACCAGGAACATAGAACTGTATCAATTCAATTCTCTTGGGACAGTTTTTTTTTTTCAATTCTCACTTTTATGTTAACAACAACAACAACACAACAAGAAAGGCAGCTGACGCTTACCAAGTGTTTCCACTGTGCTAAACAGAGAGGTAAGTACTTTATATGCCTCATCCCCATCAATCATGACACACGTGACAATACAGTTACATACTATTATTATTCCTATTTTACAGATGAAAAAATGAGTTAGGGAACTCGCAGAGGATGCGGAAACTACGAGACTCCCACCCAAGCCTGTACACAGGCTGCAGCTACAGCTGTACAGGCCGTGCTCTTAACCACGACGCTACACTGCCTCCCTGGCTGGCTCGTTTCTCAACCACGTTCAGAGCTCCACAAACGCAGTGGGGATCGTTTCTGCGCTTCTGAAACTCAGGTATAACACCCTCAGGAAAACACTACAGGGTATTTGAATTTACAATGTAAATATAGCAAGAGCTAAAAATGATAACACTAGTATTTCCTGAGAACCCGTTATGTGACAGGCACTGTTCCATGTGCATAACAGATCTAGGTATTCATGTATTTAACTGTCACACAATTTCATTAGGTAAGTGAGATAGGTGCAATTATTATTTATGGATGAGAGAACGGAGGCTCAGAGAGATTAAGTAGCTTGCTCAGTAGTTAGAAGCTGGTAACCGGCAAGCCCAGGCCATCTGGCTCCTGAACCTCCGACACTCCTCCCAGTAAACTACGGGATGCAACATCAGTGCCCCTCAGATATTTGAGGGACGAGAAATTAAGTCTTTTACAAAATCTTTACAAAAAAGAGTCTTTATACTAATACAAAGATACATTTTAGAATAGAATATAAAATTTTAATGAATTTTAGGGGCACCTAGGTGGCTCAGTTGGTGAAGCATCTGACTTTGGTTTTGGTTCAGGTTATGATCTCACGGTTTGTGAGATGGAGCTCTGCACAAATAGCATGGAGTCTGCTGGGGATTCTCTCCCTCCCTCCCTCTCTCTGCCCCTCCTCCGCTCATGCTCCCTCACTCTCTCTCAAAATAAATAAACTTAAAAAAATTTCCATGAATTAAAAAAATTTAGTATTTGTGGCTCCTTTCAGTTCTACTACTTAATAGGTGAGAACAGTAGGATTTGTTCTATTTGGCAAATAGGATTTGCCATTTTCCTTTTCAGCTAAGGGAATGTCAGTGGAGAAATCTGGGAGTAGTTCTAATCTGGGTGCCTAAATCTTCTCTGCATCCTGGCCTCAACCTCCCTCTTTTTAGTCTCGAGCCTGACGGAGAAAGATGGAAGCTCTTTAAAAGACGAAAATTCACAGTGGAGGAAAAGCTAAATCCACAGTTTCACTGACTTCTCGAATATGAACCCTAAAGTCTTTACTGCCGACTTTTCAGAGTAAAGATAAAAATGACACATACCTCTCCAAGGTGAGAGTCTCCTACAGGCCCTTTGGTCTCAGGATTAACAATAACCACTTTCACTCCAGGTAAAATCTGAGAATCAAAGGGAAAACACAAAGACTAAATCAAATCTAGTGATCCCTAGGAAATGCAGTCACCCCCCCACCCCTCTTCTAGTGAGGTGAGGGAGTGCACAAAGACAGGGGCTAATTGATGTGATGCTCCCTGGACTGTCCTCAGTGGAGACTAGAGATACAATAAGATTCATCCTCAAAAATAAACCAGGGAACCAACCAGTCTACCTTCTCTTCAAAGGGTTGAGAAATTGCGGCCAGAACCGTAAGACTAAGGATCTGTACTCATGTGACTGCTCCTTCTCATGACCTATTCTGTTCACTGGTGTGACTGCAGTAAAACCCCTTAAAGCAGAAAGGGCAGCAGGGAGGGACTGTCCAAGAGGCTTGGCTCTGATCTACAGTGAAAGCCAGTTAGAGGAACTTGAAGAATAAGAGAGGACGGTGGCAGCGTAGCAGGAGAATGGATCCTGACCCTGGGATCATGAGAGACATCACATGCTTGGGATCTCCCTCAGGAGAGACAGGAAGAACAGGTGTTGGCTGTGAGAATGGCTCACAGCTTCTCTGGTTACCCATATTCTGTCCCTTAAACCTCCTTTTTCATCGTGGGTTTCTAGAGTATGAGGTTAGTTGAGAAGTGCTACACTGATTATCTGGTCTCATACACCTAAGACCTCAAGGAAGGAAGAGAACAGATCGTTTGCGCGGGTCTGGGCCAGGCACTGTGCAAAAGCTTCTGAGGCTCCCAACCACTAGCTGAGGCAGATGGAGATCTGACAAGATGGTAAGATCAACCCAACTCCACTCCAAAGAGGTTAAATGGAAGAGAGAAACTGGAGTGAGCACCTCGTGGGCTTGATCCGCTGCTTGATAGGTTATGCAGGATTCCTTTCTTTCTTTATAATTTCCCCCTCTGCCTTTCAGAATTACTAGAAGGAATTCTGAGGCATCATCGCTATGTCTTCAAAAGGGTGAGAAACTTGATAGCTTAGGCTGATGTCTGATCACCCTTAGTAAATTGTTCAGAACTGCTCCAGACTTAATGCTGTGTCCCTTCAAAATTCCTATGTTGGGTTGCATGTAATCTACCCAGATCCTCAATGTGATGGTATTAGGACCTGCAGCCTTCCATCATGTGTGATAATACAGCAACAAGACGGCCACCTATCAACCAAAAGTCCCTCACCAGAATCTGATGGTGCCTTGATCCTGGACTTCCCAGTCCCCAGAACTGTGAGAAGTTTCTGTTATTTATATGCCACCCAGTCTATGGTATTCTGTGACAGTGGCCCAAATGGACTAAGACAATAGCTGTGTCCCTCCTTGAACATTTTAAAGCATCATTCTAATGTAAGAAATCTTATTCCCATAGACACTCACTCTATATATCTGTAATCTCTTCGTCATTTTGATTTCTCTCTCAATTTTAAATACATGTATGTCTTCCCTGATCTTCAACCACACCTCACTACTCCCCCCTATTTTTCTCCTCGTAACATTGACAAAAATAGAGTTGCCTCTTGTTCATCTCTCCACCTTGAATATAACGAACAGTGAATTTTACTAATTTGTCAAGTAAGAATAACACGTCAGTTGGATTAAAAAAAATCCGTGGATGAACACAAGGGAAGGGAAGCAAAAATAATATAAAAACAGGGAGGGGGACAAAACATAGGAGACTCTTAAATATGGAGAACAAACAGAGGGTTGCTGGAGGGGTTGTGGGAGGGGGGATGGGCTAAATGGGTAAGGGGCATTAAGGAATCTACTCCTGAAATCATTGTTGCACTGTATGCTAACTAACTTGGATGTAAATTAAGAAACAAAAAAATCTGTGGAAATTAAGAAAGTTCGAACCTAGAATTCTTCGTATCTATGTACCCATACGAATTTCAAAGTCTTAGTGGAGTTAAAATTATTGAATCATCTCCAGATTTCAATTAAGTTTTTCCCCAGGTACTAATCTATTATATAGCTTCAGTGTTCTTTAAAATGAACCACTTCCCCGGGAGACCACCTTCCAGTGGTTAACAGAACAAATTACCTTTCCAGACTCTGAGAGGAGTAAACTCTGAGGGGCACCCCTTTCCACAAGACGAACCCTGTAGAAGAACAATATTTAATTTATAGATATGTATGTGCATATATATATCTATCTTTAAAAAAATGGCTGCCCCACGTCTACTACAGCTATATATTCTATATACTGCCCTCCTGAGACCTCTATTTTGTCTCTCCTTATGCTAGAACAGTTTCTCAAACTCGGTATTAACATTTTGGGTCAGAGAATGTTCGACTATAATTTTTTGTGAGGGGCTATCTATCTTGTGCATTACAGGATGGTTAGCAACATCCCAGGCCTCGACCCACTAGATGTCAGTAGCAACTCCCTTGTTGTGACAACCCAAACCGTCTACATTGTCAAATGTCCTCTGGAGGGCAAAACCTCCCCAGGCTGAGGAACACTGCACTAGAGAGATGATCTACCTGTGCAGGCTGGGTCAGGGTCACGGGGACATCAGTGAACACAGCCAAAGTCAGTGGGACCTGGGAAAAATGTCCCAGAGCCCTTTGGGACTCCGTGGGATAGAGCTAAAAGCCTATAAGCTGATGAGGAAGAAGGCTTTTATTCCCGGGGTTTGGATAAAGTGTTGTTTCAAAAACTCTACTCTGCCTCATTTATCTTGTCTGTTCCACCTTTTATTTTTAAACTCCCAGAGGAAAGAGTGTATCCATTTTGGTTCATATCAAATATTACAAAACATTTTTACACAGACAGGAACAAAGTGTTACATTTAAATATTAACGAACAGCGCAGCTACCGTGATAAAACTTTCTCCCTACAAATATAAATCTTAATCAGGTATTAATAAAAACTAATTCCTTCCCTCTTCCCAACCCTCCCTGGAAGATACAAACAAAAGGAATGCGGGAAAAGTGCTGGCTTTCTTGAGGCTCAGAATTTTTTATGCCTAGAAGCTCCAATAGAGGGGCGCCTGGGTGGCTCAGTCAGTTGGGTGTCTGACTCTTGGTTTCAGCTCAGGTCATGATCTCACAGTGAGTTTGAGCCCCGCATCGGGTTCTGTGCTGACAGTGTGGAGCCCGCTTGGGATTCTCTCTCTCTCTCTCTCTCTCTCTCTCTCTCTCTCTCTCTCTCGCTCCCCTCCTCTCTTTCCCCCTCTCCCACTTGAGCTGTCGCTGTCTCTCTCAAAATAGATAAGTAAATGAACTTAAAAAAAAAAAAGCGCTCAAATAGGGAGTGAACATAATAAATATACTGTACCTGTCATGTCTCAATGATTTCAGATCTACATATACAGTAGTTGGATCAGGCCCTGAGGTTCCCTAAAGAAAAATAAACCAATGTATTGTTCACTTAAAATTTAAATGAATTGATTTCCATATTTCACATTCTCAAATCAAGAAACAGATAATTTAGCCATTTACATGAAAAATCCAAACTCTATTTTGAAAGTTCACCCTCTCTTCAACCAGATGAGGTGGGTTTGCAGTCAAAACCTGAAAGAGGCTCATGGCCTCGTGTTTCTCTCCCTCCCTCCCCTGAGAGAGTAGGCCAGGGGCCCGGTCACAAGGGCTAGAACAGCCCTGAAAGGTTAGCAGGCTGAGGAGGATCCTCATCCCTGGACTCCAGGCAGAGATGACACAGGCCAGCATCCATGGGATTCTCAAAACCAACACTGGCCCAAGTGGACAGTGATGGGGCTCCATCATGATCAGGCTACTTGAAAGTCACTTGCCTGTGGTCACAGAAGCCCTGAAAGCACCCACCCCAGTATGCCATCTTCCTTTACTCTCACTCTTGTCCACGCCTATATTTACCACATTAGCCTCCAAGCTACATAAAATCAGACTTAGTTCTTTTCTGTTATTTACCCACCAAGAGTAACATGGCAAAGTTGCCATCTGGCTGGAGAAAAGAATACAGGTTTATTTGTGCTTCCTTTGTTTAAAAAAAAAAAAAAAAAAAAGGAGGAGACAGAAAAACAGAAGGTAAGATATTAATAAAACTCAAATAAGACTCAAAAATCTTCTTGATTCATCATCATGTACCATTAAACTACTAGAGTAAACACTTATATTGGTGCTCAATTGCTGGGCATGGCTCCAAGCGTGTGCACCTAGTAACTCATTGATTCTACAGAATGATCCCCGTGAAGAACAATACTATTATCTTCATCCTACAGGTGAGCAAATGAGGCAGAGTGAAATCCAAATGATAAGCTTGCAGTCCCAGAGCAAGTAAGTGTAACTGGGCTCATGCCAGGCTGTCTGGCTTTGAAGCCTCTGCTGTGGGGCACCACACACTTCTCCTCCATTTGTTATCAAGGAAGATTTCATGAAAGTCACCTGTAAACATATCGCTACATTGACTCTTGATCCAAAAGTGGTGCTGACAGCCCGAGGGGACAGACCAATGTCTTTGAAGAGCTTGGAGAAGGACTGCTGGAGGGCAATGCGGGGCCGCTCCTCGGCCACAACCACACACGTTCGGATGCAGGAGAGGTTGATTCCTCTGGTCTGTAAGACGCCAATGGCACAGGAGCTCAAGTTAGTAGGATCAGGAAAAGAACTGAATAGGTAGGGCCACTGCTCTATCTCTTTGGTCAGGAAAACTCAAGGAACTGTGTCTTCTCACCTCAAGACACCCAGAGAAAAGACAAAAATTTTTAGAAACGCCAAGGCATTCCACTAAAATCACTACCCACTGGTAAATCTGTTCATTCTCTAATTCTTTCTGCTTTTATCTAAGAATCTTAGGTTCTTCAGCAATTCATTTTTATACCTCTCCATTTCTGTGCTTTAGATGTCTATTTCAAAATGGAGAGGTGGTACTGAGAGAAAAAGAAATCTAGCACACTGGAGATCAAATCTTACCTCTCTCTCTCTTTTTTAATGTTTATTTTTGAGAGACAGAGTGTGAATGGGGGAGGGACAGAGAGAGAGGAGACATAGAATCCGAAGCAGGCTCCAGGCTGTCAGCATAGAGCCCGATGCAGGGCTCGAACTCATGAACCATGAAATCATGACTTGAGCCGAAGTCGGATGCTTAACCGCCTGAGCCACCCAGGCGCCCCAAATCTTAATCTCTTTTTTTTCCTTCTTAGGGTCATAATTCTTTATTAAATAAAAGTCAGTGTTTTTGAACTCTCTCCTATGCTGGTCAGATGTATCATCCCTGGATACAGACATAAACGAGTTGACCCTTATCTTTGGGGCAGTCTCCAATCTCTAATATTCTGAGGTTGGAAATTCTTTTGGAAAAAGTCCTATTGGAGGTCCCAGTTGTCTTTCACCTTTACATGAAGTCATTTTCATTCAGCTTCCCGACTCGTTTCACCTTCTTCTCCATAAAGGAAGAGTAAGATTCAACTTTGAAAGAGTGCATTACATTAGAAAAGGGAAGAAATAAACTTCCCGAGGTTTACAAAATATTGACTGGCTAGCAAAGAACAGGCAGATACGCCTGTTAACCCCTACTTAGGTATCATCATGACTGGCCCATTTCTATAAAACCTCCCTGGACTGGCTACTTGGAGTTGCTTCTTACCTTTAGCACCTCCACTTGGTTTCCAAGCCCTTTGGTGCAGAGCTCCATTACTGAATAGGAGCAGAAAGTGTCCCTTATTTTGTATTGGTTGACAGTGGAGAGCCAGAGGAAAAGGTTGTTTTCTAACTCCATAGGAGGAATTAAGATGGACTGGTGACCTGAATAGACACTGCAATGAAAAAAGGCAGCAGCTGACATTATCAATTCATCCTAGATATCTCGATGTTTTAGAACACCATCCACTCAACAAATATTTACTGAGCAGGAAGAGCAGTGTAGGGTCATATTAGACATAAAGGTTGAAGAGTCAACCTTGTTCCTGTCCACCTCACAAGATACAATAACTAAAATAATGCAGACTGTGGCATGGACAGTAACTGAGATGTGAAGATCATAAAACAAAGAGCAAGTCATTCAAATCAGGAAAGCTGGGGCAGGGGATGTTTCGCTGAGTAGGCATCACTTGAGCTGGGGCCTAAAGAATGACCAAGAATCTGACAGTGGCTGGAGGAAATGGGGGTGATGGTGAGAGCATTCCAGGCAGAGGAACAGCATATGCAAAGGAAAAGAAGCCCAGATGTATGTATATGGTGTGTTTAAAGTCATCAGAAATAGCATCCTGGTATGAAATCCTATAGCACAGGATGCATGAGGGAGTGGTGTGAAGTCTGGCCAGAAGGGTTGGGGCCAAACTGTAAAAAAGTATAATTATTGTATGAAGGAGTTGAGACTTTACCCAGCAGGCAGTCGCTACAGCTTTAAGCTGGGGCAAAATTAGCACCATGGAGAGAGACTGGAGACACAGACACTGATGACAGAGACAGTTACAACAAGTGAGAGATGATGAGGGCTTAAATCCCGACAGTGCAGCCAGGATAAAAAGAAAGGAATGTCACATATTATATGTATAATCTACTGCCATGAATCCTCAACTTCTTAAACCTGTGTATAGATCTGAATCCCGAGGAGCCCAAGAATCCTGTATTTATAAAATACAGGAAATTGTGGTTGCTACCTCTGGAGATCTAAGTTAGTAAGTCTGGAGAAGGCCCATTAACTTGCCTTTTTAAAGACCCCTATGTGATTCTTATGTACAAACAGGTTTAAGAACAACTGAGCCACAAAGGACAGGACACTTAATTGGATGTGAGACATACAGTTGAAGACAGTGCCCACGTTCCTAGTGGGCATTATCTAGGTGCCCCTAAGGTGAATGGTCCCATCCTAACAAAGATGAGGACACACAAGAATGCCAAGTTGCAGGTGTCTGTGAAGCATTCATGGAGATGTCCACCGGGGAGATGAAAATGCAGGGCTGAGGTACGGTTCCCTGGGAGGAGTGGGGATCTGCTATTCCATAAGACACAATCTGGCCAGGACAGGCATGCCACTTTCCAGCCACACGCTGTCATCCAATCTCATTATATTCCTTCCTGCCAAACCTAGGGGGTGCGTTCTGGCTGTCAAAGCATGACATATTTCACCCAAGTATCACTCTTCTACTTGGCTCTGCTTCTAAAATGAGGATTACAGGATGGAGCAGAGAGCAAGTAATAAGATCACTGACATACAAGAGTATGAGGCATAAAACTAACAGACAAGAAAGAAAGGGAGTATAAACAAAACTAAATGAACTTTGGAGATCCTATTTAGGTGTACACATTCTGGAAACATCAGCATTTTATTGAAACATTACCAAATTAAGGGAGCAGAAGGAAGGAGGAGATGGTTATAGCCCCAAAGACATCCCCACTCAGTCCTTCTTTGCTCTTCCATTCCTACCTGCAGAGACACCAGAGTGCAAAGCCAAGTCCACAGTAAGGGTCAAGGCAGATGGCGATCTGCCGAGAAGAATACAACTCACACTGGAGCTTGACGGCTCTACAAAGAGCATTGACTGCAGAGTGGGACATCTGGAAAGTAGGGAACATGGAACAGGATGGAACTGGCATCCCACAGGCAGAAAAAATCTCTAATGACAGTTTTGAAAAATTTTAATTTCCCCCAAACCCCTCCAAATGATGTACATTTTTCATTGTTTCAAAAAGCCTATCTAAGTCTAACATATTCTTGTTCCTTAGTCAATATCGAGTTCTATGAAATACGAATCTATGGCTTCATACTGGCTTTAACTGTGACTCTTATTATCTATTAGCTTCTAGGCCAGGTTTAGAACACTTCGTAACATAAATTCCTCGGGATAACTTATTCCGGAAGAGCCAATGCTTTTATTTAAATATAGCAGGGACCTTTGATCCTCCGCCTACTGGTCTCTGGTCTCTGGAGGCCAGTTGGCCTCCACATCTGAAGTCCCTGTGGCAGTGGTCATCTCTATTTTTGCAGCCCTGGCATTTTACCAGCATCCAGAGAGTGAGTGAGTACATATTCAGACTACTTTACCTTCACTCCTGTAAGCATGCCAGTTGTGGACACACTAAAATCAAGATATGCCAACATCTCAGGAGTGGGTGGTTTATACAGCTGAGGTAACCTTTTCCTGGGTAAGTCATCTGCAATGAAAAGAAAAAAAACTGATGTCAATCAGACCCAGTGGAAAGTGAGTATCAATGCTCTTCAACTGGCTTTCTACAGCTCTGCTACGGACAAATACAGCTTCTGGGATCTGCTAAGGCTTTGGCTTCTCGTATTTAACTGAACAGTTCATGTATGTCACTCCTAGAGGTGGGTTGAGGTTGAGGACACCAGTAGGTAATATAAACAAGCAAATCTACATCAGGTAAATGTATTTACTAGAAGGCAAGTGAGGAGTAATGTAACACGGCGGTAGAATACACGAACCAAGAAAGCAGGTCACTGGTGTTCAAATCCCAGCTCTGCCATTTACCACCAACGTGACCTTGGAGTTATTTAACCTCTTTGTGTCTGTTTCCTTATCTCTAAAATGGGAATGATACCTACCCTCATAGCAACTGTTAGGAAGTAAATTCACATAAAGTACTTCTAAAACAACTCAAAAAGCTTTAAAAGCCTTAGTTGTTAATCATGCTGTTTCCAATTTAAAGTTCATTATTTACAGATTAGTACATGCTACATTAATCATGGACTGCTTTAAAAGTCGTGTCTTTTTCCCCCAAGTTAACATGGTAGATTTTTAAGGGTAAACTAGAATTAGGGAATTATCTTCCTTTGCTCATTTATTTATATACCTCTCCCTTCCTCGCAAATTTGCTTTGTACAGCGTGTCAAAACCAAGGATGTCAAGGATGTCTCTGGCCCCAACCATACCTCTTTAATGGTTCCTGTGGCTTTCTGGATCAAGAAACAATTGACTCTGACTTTTAAATCTCTGTATCGTTGGACACCCATCTCTAGTCAAACCAAAGACTTTATCTATCACCTTCAGCCCACTTTTGTATAGGGTAAGGTCACTCATGTTCCTAAAGAAACCTTCCTGTTGTCTGTATCAGCCCACAGCTCAAGTCTTCCTAAAATGTGACTGAGTCCAATAACCATAGGAGATCTTTCTGCGTCATGAACATCAGCACAGGCCATTTGTGTTATATATTGTATACAACTGTGCTTATGTCCTTAAGTAACAAAAGCAAAAAACTCTAGGTCAGCACCTGGCACACAATAACCACAAATACATGCCATTCCTGCATTTAAACCCACATAAATGTTCCTGAGATGGCTACCATGTGGTACGTACCAAAAACAGGTAGAGAGGAGACTTCTGGGTAAGAGGCTGGGAATGGAGCCAAATAGACGGGGTTTGAGTTTTAGTTCCGCTCCTTATTTAACCTCCCTATACCTCAGTTTTTCTATCTGTAAAATAAATGAAACTCACCTATCTAATAGGGTTGGTGTAAGGATAAAACAAGGTAATGTATGTTAGATGACTGACACATCCAGGGCTCAATAAAAGATGTTATTATGATTATGTGCAAGGTGCTTTACGTAAGTTATGTCATTTAATATCTACAACTCCATGAAGTGGTTATCACGACTCCCACTTGACAGTTTCGCCCAAGTTAGTGGGGATACGCAGAGAGTAACAGAGGATCAGGATTTAAATATCGCCCACTCGACTCCAGAGCACACTCTGCTTTTCCCTTTACCATCATTCTCCAGATATCGCCATGTCTTATCCCCACCCACTTTTTTAGCATGAATGCCATCTAAAATTCATGCGCTTCATGGTTTTTAAAGCACTTTCATGTTATGTTGCACTGGATATTCTCAACAAATATGTGAGTCAGGTAAGGGTAGGTGGCATTTTAGGAAAGGGTAATCTCAGACAAGGTTATACAGAAAATAAGTACTGAGGCTCGAACTAGAACCAGGCCTTCTGACTCCTAGTCCAATGCTGTTTTAACTGTGTCACACCTGGAAGGCAAGGATCAGATCGTCTCAAGACTTTAAATGGCCTTACATGTGTACAGAGTTATAGTCTGCATAAAAACCTAACCACCGTTTGAGGATGTCAAGAGTAAGAGCGAGACACTTTCTGTCTCAAGAGCTCTTAGCATATTGTGATCTGCATCTTTGAGTCTGGTTGTTGTAGCATCCAGTCTTTTGGGAATGCAAGTGAACCGGACATGAAGTTTCGCCTCTGTCTTAGCAGGTGGAAAGTGTTGCAACCTAAGAGTTGTGTAAACATCTTTGGCATAAGAATCTGGGAAATTTCAGGGAGTGAGTGTTCTTGCTCCTTTGACAGTTCTGAGGAAATCTCCCTTTCACCTGTGTCAATGATGGTTGGCCACGTTTTCACGTCCACAGCTGCCGCTGCCTCTCGGGACCTCAATAACCTCATTAAGGTCTGTGTGGTGAGAATGCAGGCTGCTTTGCTGACCTAGAAAACAAATGACAGAAATAAGCACCCAGGAGGCTTAGCCCCCATGTGGCACCATAGATTCTGGCTGCTGCTAAAAGCAACTCACACTGGACTAAAAAGCACACCATACTGGACAGGACAGTATTTGTTTTTCAAAGAACACACAATAGGACAATGGATGGGTGTTTCCCTTACATTTGTCTTCCTGGAAATGTGTAACGCTGAATTGTCTCAGAAGGATGGACTTGTTCACAACAAAAGTTATTGTGTACAACAGTGATTCTCAAATATTTCATTGTTATAATCTCAGCATGGGTCCAAACATCTATTGATTTCATGAACACTATGATAAAGTAAAAATGTGGATTTTGTATGGCTCAGGGAACGAGAGGAGTCAGAGGATCATCTCTGTAGGAGTTCGTGTTTGCTGCAGTCTGGTGAATGGTGAAATTTACCCGACCTAGAACATATCCTGAATTTGAGGGACGTGGAGATGTCACAGAAACGAAGCTCTCCTTCACACCTACACACAGAAATGCAAAGCGACCAACTTCCCCCTAAACTGTCAACAGAAGGAAACTGCCCTCCCTGCTGCTCTGGCCTACTTTGCAGAATGCAAAGAGGGCATTTTGCTGAAGTGAATTTTGTAATAAAATCATCTATGGTGAACACGGCCTTTATACTGCAGGTTTCAGTTGCTGACAGAGCAGCAGTTCTTAGAGAAACAAATGTTACACAAATTAGAATTCTGTCTCTTTGCTGAAATGCAAATTGCGATATGATGCAATACAGATTTATGTTACCTCCTTCAATTCGCATAGCCTCTAGAAACTTGTCATCTCCAGGGCAAGATCTGGGTACCTATTAATACTATACCAAGTGAATTTATAAAACTAACCAAAATAAAAATGATCCATATAAATTTATGGCATATAAAATCACCTTGTGCAGAAAAAATGAGAACATTTTTTAAGAAGGGAGGAAAAAAACCAAGTTTTATGGAGAATTACTAACAACAGCTTCCTCCTTAACGTTCATAACAACACAATTCTGTACCGCACCAATGATACTTTCCACATTCTTTCACTGAAATAATGCTAGTCGTTTTGGTCAGATAAATGAAAAGGAAGGGATTTTCGGGAGACAGATTTGACTTCCCACTTAACAACACTAGAAAATTAGCAACGATCCTTAACTGTCTCTTGATTTTATGAGATGAGGACAAGGCACAATACACTTGGTACTTACATCAACAATCATGCGGACAGTGGGCAACGTGGCAGTAAGGTTCTGAGCGTGAGGAGGCCGGACAGTCACAGGTATGCACCCCGCATACAGGCAACCATAGAACGCAGCTATTAGCTCGATGCCTGCAAGACAGAGACACTTAGCTGCCCACCATCGCTGAGAAACTAAATTTAAGGCAGATCTTCCAAAACCAGTTTATTAAATCATGTGCCAGATAGCTTCTTTGGATCGTGATTTCACGTGATAACAGCAGAAGAAGTCTTTTAAATCAAGGAGGAACTGAATGTAGAGAAGGAAGCATATAAAACAATTTCAAACATACCGAGAAGCTAAGAATAATTAAGAAGAAAGGTAGTCAGAAGTAAAGAAAACTCTTGAAAGACACCTGAGGAAGATATTTTGAGGTCATTCTATTTGATATTACTTAGGAGAAGTAACTACTAAGTGAGTAGTTACTTTGAGTGAGTAGTTAACAGGGAGTGCAACTCTGAGGGAGGCAAAACGTGACTCAATTTGAAGACTGAACTACCAGCACACGCAGAGTGGCCTCCTCTGGAAGTGCTCTGGTCCACCACCATGTCATTCACTGGTAGATGGAAGACAATCTCACAGGAACACCAGAGGAGGGATTCTTTCACTAGATGACCTTTTAAGAAAGCTTCGCGTCAGTGTAAATAAAATAGCAGAGTAAGAATCACAGAACAAAATGAACTGAGGGGGACAGAAGACCAGACAAGGCCAGATGTATGAGAGGGGTAGGTGAGAGAAGAAGAAAAAAAAAAACCAACTCAAATATTTCACCCAACGTTCTGACTATTTACACCAGACTGTTACCAAATAATTCCGAGTACCTCTCACCATAAGAACATTATTACACTAAATTAGAGCGTGGAATGTGAAAGCAGCAATAACTGAGGAATACTGAACATCAATCGGGATATAAAGAACGCAAAGTCAAAAGAGTTCACACACAATATTCAGGAACTGGGTGCAGTGGTTCCATTCCTGAACACTCCTAGAAACAGAGCACCTCTTTCGAGGGTTTCCAAAAGTCAGAAAGTCTTCACTAATTCATTTGATATTTACCATAGCACCAGGAACTAGGCTAGACAGTGGAAATACAAGAGCAAATGCAGCAGACACAGCCCAGCAGACCCACGGCACTGCACAGCTCCAGGGGGCGAGGCTTGGTTCTTACGTTGGCCTAGGTGCCTGGGACTCCCGGAGCTGCGAAGTGCACAGCCTGCGTGGGCACAGACGGCGGCCCTGACTTCCTCAATTCTTCTATTTTGTAGTCTGGTAATGGACCTCGAGTCTAGTTTATCAACCCAACACCTACCAGGTGGATAGAGCAACACCACGTTGTCTCCTGCATTGAGATGCCCCTTATCACCAAGAACTGACGCAATCCTCTCTGCTCGCTTGTGAAGCTGAAGGCAACTGGCTGTGCACACTGTAGTTCCCTTTAAATAGAAGAAAGTATAAGTGGGTCAAAACTCAGGAAACAAAACGGCGACAAGCACAGCCAACTCAACATTATATCGGAAAGGCTTGTGCCTTGGTCGGTTGTCTATAGCAAGTTATCCATACCAGTGAAAATTCCCTTGGTATTGAACGAAAGAACGTGTGGTATTTTTTCTTTTTCAATGCTTGAAGGTATTTAGGGAATATCAGCATTAACCTAATTCAAACATACGTATTTATAGTCATTTTTTGTTTAAGGTAGCTTCAAAAATACATAGGAATTTTTTATTTAAAGGGGGAAATAAGAGTAGAGGGAAAATAAAGGAAATAAAAGCAGAATGAGGGCGGGAGCGGGGTCAGGACAGTAACTGCTGGCCACGTGGCCATGTGCGTTTGTTGTGCATGACACAAATTTTGCTCTGAGTTTTCTAACAGCAAAGATGTAAACAAGACAAGGAACAGTGAATCAGAGTCCACTAGCTAATAATAAAGAGGAGCAGATCAGAAGATGGCCAACTATTCCCGATCCAGAGAATAATTCCTCCTGCAGGTCTTCATCAATTCCTTAGTGTCAATTCAAGTTTCACTGAGCTGGGCTTTGGGAACCCCTTTTGTGTGTAAAATAAAACACACGGATATGAAAGCGCGTGAAATATGAATGTGTAGCTTAGTGGAAAATTACAAAGCAAGCCTCTGTGTGAGAACCAGAATGGCATGAAAAAGACCACTGCCAGCAGTGCAAAAGCACCCCCAGGGATCTCCTTGGTCTAGTCCTTCTTTCCTTCCATATACAACCACTACGTTTGACTTTTTCATCTTAATCACTGATTTCCTTCTCTTTATAGTGTCACTACCCATGAAGTATTTGATTTTATATAAATGTAATTGTGCTGTATATACTTTTGTGTTTTGTTTCTCTCTCAAGATTATCTTAAGAGTCATCTATGCCCTAGGGAATGGTGTAGTTCACTCATTTTTGTTGCCGCGTGGTATTCCACTGTATAAACATATAACAATTTATTCATTCATTCTGCTGCTGCTGGATAATATCATTCTCATACATGTCTCCTCAGGCATAAATATGAGTTTTGGCAGGGTGCAGACCTAGAAATGGAATTGCGGGGTCACTGGGTACGCCTATCTTCAACTTCACTACATAAAACCAAATTATTCTCTGCCTATTGTGCTAATACCACCCTATCTTAATTATTGTAACTTTATATCTCAAAAAGTCTCACAAGAAAAACAAGTTTTCCTGAGCTATTTCTTTTAAAAATAACTTTTATATTTCAGTAATACAAGGGGTGCCTGGGTGGCTCAGTTGGTTGGGCGTTTGACTTCGGCTCAGGTCATGATCTCACAGCTTGTCAGTTTGAGCCTCGCGTTGGGCTCTGTGCTGACAGCTCGGAGCCTGGAGCCTGCTTTGGATTCTGTGTCTCCCTCTTTCTCTCTGCCCTTCCCTTGCTTGTGCTCTCTCTCTCTCAAAAATAAATAAACTAAAAAAATTTTTTTAAAAAACTTCATTAATATAAAATAGCACATGTTCAATACAGACCATCTGGAAAATATAGACAAGTAAAATATAGGTCAGATATAACCACTACTAACATTTTGGTGTATATTTTCCTGGTTTTTAAAAAATGAGTTAGGTATTATATGTAAATTCACATGCAACATTAACAAAAAAATTTACCATATTATACTGTCTGCCAGAAGCTATAGGGTGCATTGGTTAATTAAGGATGTGGGCTCAGAAGCCAGCTGGGTTCAAATGAAGAGCTCATTTCCTAGTCCTACCACTTACCAGCACTGTGACCTCAGGGGAGTTTATTTTATGTCTCTGGGCCTCAGTGTCCTCAACCTCAAAATGACCTATGAAATATATAGCACCCAGAACAGGGTCTTCAGTAGGTACTTGATTATTTTACTGAAGTTTTTTATAAACTATTTTTGCTACTTATACATCATGAATATTTTCTGCATAATCAAATATTCTTCTATGGCTGCATAGTATTTCATGCCATAATTTTATATGCTATGTTTTAGTCAGTTGCCTATTGTTGGACATTAAGGTTTTAACCCTAAAATGGATATCCCTTTGGCAAAAGTCAGGGTTAAATTCTTAAGGCCATCTTACATCTTACAATATTCTTCTTTTCGGTCCATGGTACAGCAGCAAACTAAACCTTCGATAAAAACAGTTTTCTGGGCATGAGGGAACAATGTGATACGGTTATTAAGCTTTCTGACGGTTTGGGCTAATCCAAGGTAAAATACTAGACTATGCGGAATAAATGGACTAAATATATATCATTTCTCTAACCAAGAAGTAAATTTAAACTTATGCTTTCTAACAAATACCTGGGGTACAGATTTCATGTGGCTATAGCTTCAACTGTAGCCCAGCTTGGGAGTGGAGTGGGGAAGTAAGCAGGATTGACATCTTCTTACTGAAATGGGGACCCTAATGAATCCATGTGATTGGAGGGAAACCCACTTCACACAGAGGCAGAGCAAGCAAATCCCAAAGTTTTCTACCAGAGAGCAATGGTTCTGACGATTTTTAATGACTTTTCATTAAGATGCACAGCATGTTCTCCCTCATTAAGTCCTATCACTACATAATCTCTGTACAAACTGTATAAAATATATCAGAATCTAGGGGGGTCTGGGCAGAAGGGGACCCTTTAGATAAGTCCCCAGGGGATTTCTTTCTTTTTTTTTTTTTTTTTTTTTAATTTTTTTTTTTCAACGTTTATTTATTTTTGGGACAGAGAGAGACAGAGCATGAACGGGGGAAGGGCAGAGAGAGAGGGAGACACAGAATCGGAAACAGGCTCCAGGCTCTGAGCCATCAGCCCAGAGCCTGACGCGGGGCTCGAACTCACGGACCGCGAGATCGTGACCTGGCGGAAGTCGGACGCTTAACCGACTGCGCCACCCAGGCGCCCCCCCCAGGGGATTTCAATAGGCCCTCCAGTCTTCCCCCTATGGTGGCACATAATGTTATATGCATGGTCACAGTAATTTCAGCCTCTGATTCAGCCATAAAACAAATATCAGCATCTTCCCACAGAATGTGTAACTTAAAAATATAATATTCTGATGAACCATCTGTTATAAAGTAGGAGTTAAATGTACTTTTGAATAATTGTCAATTTGTTTTATATCTGTTAGCAATAAATCGCTTAGGTATATAGTAAACATAACCTTGTTTTAGAAAATGTTTCTCTAAAGTCATTTTCTTCCTGGGGGAAGTCAAAAAATTAAGAGTCAAACTGGGTAAAAGAAGGCATGACATAATGCATCCTATAATCTGTAGATCCATGGAGCTGCATTGCTGGCCCAACTGTTCCTATTGGAACTGAATAAAGGCGACTTGACTGTAACACAAGGAGAGCCAGCATTAAATAACACTCCAGGAGGTCTCGTTTCAACCTTGAAGTGATTGCACAATTTATCCTCATATGTCAAAACAAGGAGGAAGCAGTAACTCCTTCCTGAGAGTTGACAATAGAAATTTTCTGATGAAAGAGATCACGAGTGCCTAAGATCCTACCCCAATGTTCATCTGATTAGATATGCAATTGAATTTTTAATACCTTGGCATTTAACAGCATGAAGAGTACATGGTCAGGGGTTGCCTGGGCTCGCCACTGTAAAATCTCGGCCAGAAATTGGTGCTGAAGTTGTAAAACAGAAACAAAAATCAGGGTCAGTAATTCTGTGAAAGTTGGATAATGCAGCTTCCATCTACCACCTGTCCTTCATTTGTTTATAAAAATCAACACATCTGAACACTTACCTTCCTCACTAAGTCATTCTCTTCAATTTGCCCAAGATCCCTTCCTGCAGCTTGTGCTATGCGTTTTCCAGCAACCAGATTCCCAACCATCACAGAAGCAGGGCCTACACCTGTAAGAAAAGGCAAATATCAACTCTCTGGAGATGGTAATTCAAACTACATCTTCCCGAAGTATTTCCAGACTGATCCAAACTACTTCAAATATTCACTCAACAATATAGACTGAGCATTCTTCTAGGCACTGGGAACACAGCAGCACACAAGACAAACAGCTTGTATTCTAGTGGGGAAAGGCAACCAATAAATACATACACAGATAAATAACGTCAGGTAGTAGGAAGTATTAGAAAAAAACAGAAGAGAAGAGACTGGGATTTGCAAGGTTGGAGGGGAGCAGGTGGGCTCCTGTATCTTGGGTATAAGGGAGTTTACTCTCAGGTGACAGTAGGTTCCACTGGTTCCTACTGACAAATAATTTCATCAGCTCCAATCACAGTATGACCCTATAAGTGGGTTCTTCAGGAATCTCAGAAGTGCTTTATTAAGAGTGAGTAATGACATCCAGATTGTGGGACATTCTATAAGACAACTGGCCTGGATTCTTCAAAAACTATGTGTTTAAGAGAAAATAAGGCTAGGAACTTCTAAGTTAAAGGGCAGCCTAATGCAATGCATGACCTTGACTGGATACTCAATTTTTAAAAATCTGCTATAATACACAAGTGAAGAATTCTGGATACAGACTGTATTATTAGATGATAGCACTATATTAAGGTTAAATATTTTAATAGGATAATGGCATTGTGGTTGATCAGGAAAACTTTAGGAGAAGTTTTTTTTTTTTTTGCTTTGGAGATGACATTACTGAACTTTTTAGGGGTGTAGTGTCGTGATGTCTGCAATTTATTTTCAAGGAGTTCAGTAAAGCAATGTTTACAACTGTTGACACTAAGGGGGAGTTTATAGGTGTCACCGTGGTATTCTTTCAACTTGTCCATAGGTTTGACACTTCCAAATAAAAAGGCAGAACTCTTCCTCTCTTCAAGAAAAAAGTGCTAGGATGCTGTATGCCTTTTTTGATGGTCACTTGAAGACTGTATCGTATTAAACTAGGCAGATGGCTAAAAGATAATAAAACTTATTGCCAGCTAAGTTTTGAGTAATGCTAATGCTACATATGAATTCATATTAAATATCTTTTATTACCCAGATCTGTTGATCCTAAATGTACTGGAACAGCTGGAACAAAATCACTAAACTTATACACTTTAAATAAATACTTGGGGAAGTTTGGATAAAGGATGTTAGGGAATTTTCTGTACTGTTTGACAACTTTAAGTGGGAAATTATTTCAAAAAGAAAAGTTAAAAGATTTTTTCAAATCAAATTAAAAAACTCAAGAAGCATAAAGTACTCCAACACTCTGCTGAAAAATTTTTGTCTACAAAGTATCTACCGCAATTTTCAGTAGAACTCCTTCCTACGAAGAAGTGTAACTAGTTACAGATAGATCATATTGGAGATAGCCTTTTATATAGACAAGGACTCACAGTGTATCTGACTGTGTTAGCTACCCAAACCTGAAATTAGACTATAAAAGTTATAAAGGTGTACCTTTAAAAAAATTTTTTTTAATGTTTATTTATTTTTCAGAGAGAGAGAGAGAGAGAGAGAGAGAGCGCGCGTGCAAGCTGGGGAGGGGCCAAGAGGGAGACACAGAATCTGAAGCAGGCTCCAGGCTCTGAGCTGTCAGCAGAGTTGGACGTGGGGCTCAAACTCATGAACTGTAGATCATTACCTGAGCTGAAGTCGGACCTTAACCGACTGAGCCATCCAGGCACCCCAAGGTGTGCCTTTTTAAAAGTGAATTTTTCAGGGTAATTTAAAACAAAAAAATAATTCAGCAGCAATTTCTTGAGGTCCTTCTTGTGCATTTCTTAAGTCTAAGGATCACAGAGAGTGAAAAATAACCAACAGCAATAATATCTAGAAGGCTAATTGCTGACACCTTGCTATACCTGTAAATACACCTTCTGATTTTTTCCACAAAATTATGTATATTTCCTGTGGCAAAGCTGTTAGTCATCAATCCCAACATCTATTCTCCTCTTCTTCCTTAGTAACAGACCCCCCAGCTTTAAGCTGGATAAGTAAATGCCTGGAATTAAGACTACATTCTTTTGTGGGAGACAAAATATATGAGGAAATAATATGTACAATTTCTAGAAAATATGTTTAAATTTTCCTTGCCTTTGTTCCCCCCACTTAGCTGGAATGCAAGAATGATGGCGGGAGGTCAGGAGGCCTAACCGGGCCCTGAGGTGATATGCTGGGATGGCTGTGGCAGACTGTTTTATTTTCTTATAATCCTTCCTTTCCTTCCTGTTGTTGCTGTGATTACATAAGAGGAGCACACCTCTCTGCTCCACTGACTCTGGACATGGTCTGACTTGTTTTGGACAATGACATGTTAGGAGACATGACACAAACAGAAGCTTTAAATATGCTTGTATGGTTTGGCTTGCCTTCTTGCTTTTGCCATCTGCCTTGAGAAAAATATGGCCCAGTAGCTACTGGGCCCATGATGAGGAGACACAAGGAACAGTTCTGTTCCATCCAAACCTAATGCTTTCATCGCACAGGCAGATACCATGCCTCTGGGGGCTTAGGAATAAATTTTTTATGTAGGTTTTATCATTTAATAAAGTTGATTGAAATCTGGCTAGCAAAAGCAATGTTTTAAGCACCTACTGTGCCTCTAGGTGGCAACTTTTAAACATCTACTATGACATAAAGTTTTTGTTAAAAGAATCCTATATTAAATGCTCTTTAAAATGGAATTTGACAGGGCACCTGGGTGGCTCAGTTGGTTAAATGTCTGACTTCAACTCAGGTCATGATTTCGTAGTTTGTGAGTTCGAGCACCAGGCTGGGCTGTGTGTTGACAGCTCAGAGCCTGGAGCCTGTTTTGGATTCTGTCTCTGTCTCTCTCTGCCCGTCCCCTGCTCATGCTCAGTCTTACTCTCTCTCTCAAAAATAAAACACTAAACAAATTAAAAAAAACAACAACAGGATTTGACAATTAAGAGTGACAATTAAGAGTACACTTATTGTTACGAACACTGAGTAATGTATAGAACTGATGAATCATCATATTGTACACTTCAAACTAATATAACACTGTATGTTAATTGTATTTCAATTAAAAAAAGATATTTAACACATTAAAAACTACTTAAAAAAATGGGCTTTTACTCCTATGACAAATGAACGTAGGACTTCAGTAAACCAGGATGTGAGGAGCTGTGTGTTCTATGCATCTGCCAGACGCTTGGGAAGGCAACATAGAAGCACTTCTTATACATTTCTTGATGAATTACGTTCAGAAACTTATTTCCACAAGCAGAAACTGGTAAATACCCATATATCCTTTAGCTCCATACCTACTGTTACTAAGATAAGGCTAGCTGATGAGCTGACAATCATATCTAGATAAACAACTAGGACATCATCTTCAGCCACCGGACGACTGAAGTAACCATCGTAGAGCAGAGTGTGTTAACATTTTAATAATGGTAGAATCACGTCTAGAATAAAAATGTTCTAGAAAGTGGCTTACTTTATATTTTATTATTGTACATCATGTTTACCTTTCAGCAAAAGCTGTCTTACAGAAATATGATTAACTGCCACACTTACCCTTCCCTTCCTAAACTTCCCACTACCTTCTCTCTCCCCAACACATCTGGAGCTCAACAAGATGATGTACACTCTGTTTGTCTATGTGTGCATGCACGTGCAAGTGGGTGAGTGGGTGGTGGTGGCGGGTTCTGTAAAGGCCAGATTTTTTGGCTCTTGATTGTTTTCAGGCATTCAGGAAACTAGGATCCTTTTATTAACTTCTCCATTAAAATAAAATAGCATTAAAACCTAATGATTTCATGTTGGGTGAACAGATATTTCAACATGACTGACCACCAATCAATTACTCCTTCCTTTAGCCTCCTACTCAGCCCTTTAACCTCAGAAAGTAGGCAAAAAGGTGAAATGGATTATTTTCCATATGGCAATTCACACATACTTACTTGCATCTTGAATTCACAGGAATATGGCAAATGCAAAATGCATTATTTATCTTGTGCTTACAATCCACAAAATTTCAAAATTAAGTTATCTTGCTCCCTACAGGTATTATAGGCCTAAATCAGACCCCTAAAGCTTAAAAGGAATACGGGATGACTCTAGGTAAGTGATTCCCAACAGAAAGGCAGTATAACAGTGATTCAGCGTGTGGATTTTAGAATCACAACTGGTGTGAATCTCAGCTCTGCCATTAACTAGCTACATGTCTTTGAGCACAATTCTTACCTTTTCTGAACTTTATTTTCCACAGCTCGGGGCTAACACTTCAGGATCACGTATGTCCAATGCTTAATCTGTATTTGGCTTTTGCTGAACACTCAATAAATACTAGCTATTCTTATTATTATCAGAACCTTCTCTTATAGAACTTGTTTTATTCCAGTCCCACCAGTGGGATTTTGATCATCTTGACCCCATCTTTATACACCCAGGGGACATGGAGGCACGCTACTGAGAATTACTCAGAAGAGGAAGCCAGGAATAAAGTCAGAGAAGGCTATTCTGCAGGTTCTCAATCCTCCCTGCTTTTGGTCATCTAATGCTATTCTTGTGTTACTAGTCTTTGTAAAGTCCAAATCTAGAGAAAGAATCACGCTGAAAAAAGTCAGCTTCTTGAAGTTCTAATTTTAATATGATGTTTTCAAAGCTAGCATATTACCTGGTTGCTTTTGCCGGGGTTTTGGCAAATTGGTCACACATGTATGTGGGCACATGAGGATATTGCAAGGATGTAGAGATCCCTCCAGAAAGAGCTGTTTCGTCTGAGATATATGGATCCCTCCCAGTGGAGTTTTTGGCAATGTATTGGCAGGCACCAGAGCGAGACAATAAACACCCACTTGATGAATGCTATCGATTGCCTAGAAAGATACAAAGAAAAATATTCAGTGAGATTAATTTTACTACATTTGACATCCTCCTAAAATAATCCATTATTCTACTCTAGGATTTTTCCTTTTCTATCCATTCTGGGTCTAGAATCCATTCTAGGTCTAGAATCTGCTAGATTATTAAGATCTCATACACCTGAAGTTACCTAATTCTTTCAGCAATGGCAGCGATCAACAGAAGAGGGGTAAGGTACGATCTAAATGGACAGAAGTGGATACTGATTTGTAAGCCTCAGTATGTTCTCTCTTGGATAATGTCCAACACCTAGAAATTTGTGTTGGTTATGTTATGTTATGTTATGTTATGTTATGTTATGTTATGTTATGTTATGTTATTTAAGAGTTTATTTTTAAGTACTCTCTGCACTTAACATGGGGCTTGAACTCACAACACTGAGATCAAGAGTTGTGCACCCTTCTAAGCCAGCCGGGCACCCGATTTGATTCTTTTAATATACAACATAGCTCAGTTCAATAGAGGCAGAGTATTTTTTTTTAATTTTTTAAAAATGTTTTTATTTATTTTTGAGAGAAACAGAGACAGAGTATGAGCAGGGGAGGGGGCAGAAAGAGAGGGAGACACAGAATCTGAAACAGGCTCCAGGCTCTGAGCTGTCAGCACAGAGCCCGACGCGGGGCTCGAACTCATGGACTGTGAGATCATGACCTGAGCTGAAGTCGGATGCTTGCTTAACCGACTGAGCCACCCAGGTGCCCCAGAGGCAGAGTATTTTTATTATGGACATGAAAAGCACTGGAAGTGGGCCCCTGCTTAAATGGTTCACAAAGTTACCCACAATCCCATCTGCAAAACAATGGGGTGAGGCTACTACACACTGAACCCCAGAGGCCACTGGCCTCCTCAGTGCACTTCCGCTCCCAGCCATGCACCTGTGCCCTCGCTGAGCATCAGCTGGCTTGCTTCTACACCTTTTACGTTTGTGCTTGTTCCTGTGTTCACATAATTTAACTATTATATCAATTGATAAAACTGAGCATAAAAGGACAGAGAGAATTACGCTTTGGAAAGACTCAATGAAGGTAAGCTCCTAAAAAACTACTGTTGATAGACACAAGTTAATTCTAAAAGATTATGTATTCTAGCCCCTTTGCACATACTTGCATTCTAGTCTAACAAATGAAAACAGAAACCAAAACCATGCAATGTGATGTGGTTTATGGAAGAAGGTTGACTGGAATGCAAACTGGTGTATGCATATTCATGCTACTCTCTATCAAATGAAGGAGGATATGTATGTTTTGGGTTAAAATTTAATACTTGAAGAATTTCTCATTTTTATAATTCTCTGCTTCAACCACCTTTTAAAACGCACTGGGCGTGGAGCCTGCTTAAGATTCTCCCTCTCCCTCTGCCCCTCCCCCTCGCGTGTGCATGTTTGTACACGCTCTTCCTCTCAAAAAAATAATAATGAAACTGACCAACTATTAATACCGGTTCCAAACATACCAGCCAAGAGAACTCTACTGTATCACTCATAAGTCTTTCTGAAAATGAGATACAGCCTCAGAAGAATGGACCAACAGTCATAAAAGACAGACAAGGCCTTTTATTAAAACAACTTAATAGGGCAAAGGAATAAACATGAATATCATATTCCTCAGAGTATCCTACTAATCAACAGAGACAACTGGGAAATAGAAAGTCTGGCAGGGTTCCTACGTCTCTGGGTTTAAGAATATACAGAGAGTTAGCAAATGTTATTACATATAGCCTAGATTCCCCACTGAAAATACACCATCTGGCAAGTTATCTATTGACTACTTTCTTTAAAAGGTGCTGAGTTAAGTATTTCGTTCATATTATATATAGATCTGGAGTTAACCTCTGGGCTCTCTCATCTACCAGAACATACGGCGTCCTTACCTTTCTTGTATAGCTCCAAATGCTCTAGGCTGAGAAGCTATGGAGACTAGGGAAATAATGCCCTTTTATTCCATGACCAAATGAGACCCTGAATGACTTTTATAAGAATTTGGATTAGTAACTTAGCATGTAATTTTGCAATAATTCCTGCATATAATTCCTATACTTGCTTACCAGGGAAAACTAAGAAATACCTTGGGCAATTTCCTATCATAGGGAAAAAACATCTAATTCATCACAACATTCTACCATTATGCCTCACAATTTATTCTGAATGAAATAAACATTTTATTTGAAAACATGAATGATATGAAAAACACTCTCTATGCAAGTCTGATTCTTAGCCATCTTTCAGAGATCAGCCCACCCCCACTCTTCAGTCTTTTCTGTCCATCCCATCCTCAGATTTTCTTTCTTGTCTTGTCACTACAAACAGCCTAAGCTCTGCCAGCTGATAATTCAGAACCACAGACCTCGAGAATAAAAAGAAATCTTAAAAGTTATCTAGTCCTATCACTCATCTCAGGCTTGCATTATTTCTACAACATGACTACTAACTGGCAGTGAATACATCTAAACACCCCAAGTAGACAAGTTTATAGATGTTGGGAACACTTAAAATAACATAGAATTTTCTTTGTGAAGGACAGTCCATGTTTTCTTTGGATCATACATTTATCCAACAAATATTTGCTGGGCCTATACTATGCTGGTGTGCTAGCATGACTATCAGGAGAGGAGGTTCCAGCCTTCACGGGCCTTTGACCATGGCTGATGCAGCAAACAATAACTGTGGAATGAAAGGGAATGTTACTGAAAATAGTGGGTCTCTCTAAACTCCTTATTGGAGATTATGCTTACAATTATTTTTGATGTTAATAATCACTATCGTTATTTACTGAATGCACACAGTATACTTCAAATAATCTCATTTAATCCTTCCCACAGCTCCGTAAGATCGTTTTAGCCCCACTTTATGGGTGGAGAAATAAACTCAGTGAGGTTAAGTAACTTGCCTAAAGGTGCATATCTGGTACGGAGAGGTGCTGGGATTCAAAGGCTGTAATTTCAAACTGAGGACTAGGCTCTTTTCATCATTCTACGCCTCCTACCCACTCTCCCCCCGCCGCCCCCAACTACTAGTGACATATCCCTTACAAGGAGCCCAGATCTTCTCCTTCTCCAGTTCTCTAACTCCACAGGCAAGCTCCTTCAGAGCAAAAATGACATCTTACGTTTGCTGGGATCCCTGCACACTAGGCACCAGGTTACACACACGTTGTTGACAAGTGGATTGATTTCTGTCAAAGATGTACTGCACACGCGGTCAGTTTAAACTTTCACGGGCAGTGAACACTCAGGAACAAAAAAAGTGAGAGAATTTGCTGAGGCAGGTCAATTCAATTGTTCTTGGCAACCTGAGCAGGACAATCCTATGTAGTCCGGAGGGAGAAATGGTACCGATTATATTACTTTGCTAACAGTACCCAGAATATCTGAGCAGTTACTGGCAAGAAGAAATACGATGGCATGACTGGCCCAACAAAGAGGAGGCTTCATCAGTGGCTGCCACCACCTCTGACAACAAAGCCAACCTGCTCCGACAAATAACCCCAGGCGCGCTCACCTGCAGCACACGGCTCATCCACTGGAAACTGTCTTCCTCTGAGGCGTCGGGTCTTTGTTCCGCAACCACCACGATGCGCTCATCATAAAATACAGACACAGAAAACACAGCAATTCTAAGAGAGACAGATCAAACACATCAGGACTCCCTTCACAACCAGTCCTATTTGCTTTGCTCAGTTGGAGTTACAGAGAGGAGTTGTCCCCACCACACTACCCAGAAACGAGTGGTTTCGAAAAGAAAATGCCACAGTCATTACCATCAAAATGAGGACTCAAAAAACATGTACTAGTAAGCACCACCGGCACGAACGTTGGGATGCAGTGGTAAGCAAGACAAAGTCCCTGTCTTCATGGAGCTTGCACGTCAGAGACAGAACAAATAAATATAAAAATAATGTCATGTTGTATTACACCAGGAAGAAAGGCAAGGCAGGGCGAGGGGCAGAGCGGTATGCGGGGCGGCTGCGCTCCTGAAGGCGGGGTGGTTGGGGAGCGCCTCCCTGAGGAGCGGACACTGGAGCAGAGACCTGAGTGAAGTGAGGACGCGAGCCATGCGAAGATCTGGAGGAAGAGGTTTCCGGGCAGAAGGAACGGAAAGCGAAAAGGTTCTGAGGTAGGAACGAGCTTGGCAGGTTTGAGGAACAGCAAGAAGGCCAGTGTGCCTGGAGCAGAGTGGTAAGCAGAGAGTGGTGGGGAGAGGTCAGAGCCAGGCCAGGGCAGGCAGGGGGACCTGGCAGGCTGAGGGGAGGGGGATGTTCTGAGTGAGGTCTCCGCTCGAACGTCCCCTTACTAGCGAGGCATTCCCAGACCACCCTAGAGAAACCGGCGAGCGCACTCCCACCCCCAGGGTGTTCTTTCTAGGTGGCCCTTATCACCATCTCACATGTTCTCTCTGTCCCTGACTTTGTAGTTACTCTCGGTTTCCTTCAGTGAGAACGTGAGCTTCACAAGGGCAGAAACCTGGCCTGTTTTGTTCACTGCCACATGCCACACTCTGAGCATGCATGATAGTGGCACACGGTTGGCACCCAATAAATATCTGTTGAAAGGATGCACGAAAGAACGGGAAGTCACCGGAGAGCTGAATGTGCCAGCACGCGGGACCATCTCCCTTCCTTCCTTCCTTCCTTCCACACATATTCATTGAATACCTACCGTGTGCCAGGCGCTGTACTGAGTGCCGGGGATATAACGGTGACCAAAGACAGAAGGTCGAGTGCCCCACGGAGTTTACATCTCAGAGGAAGCCACGTTATTATAAACACTACACGTTTTAGGAACTGGTTCTCTACTGGTTTCATTAGTTTTTCCTACTTCTTAAAAAAACTAAAGGGATACCAGGAATGCTTTAAGGATACATATCCATGATTGTAAATAAACTACTGGATAGACATCAACTACTCAAGTATGTACCAAATATCTTTTCTTGTATTAATAAGCAAAGAAAAGAGGGTTTGTAGTTGACTTTATCCATGGAATTTGAAATTAGCACTTAGGTACTATGTCAATCTCTATGTTAAAATGTTATAACAATTTAGAGATGAGTTATAAGAGAAACAGTTCTCAGATGTACAATTCCTACAAAGTAGCATCTATCTTAGATGATAGTCTGCATGGCACTACTTCTATATTGATGGAATGTAAGAAGTTCAACGTTTTAGAATTCTCCTCAGTATTCAACAAATAGTAATAATTAAAAACTGAAATACAGGATATGGTTATATCTTATTCCTCTTAATTTCAGCCAAACCCAGCCATGTTGAGATAAATATTTAAAGCCCAATTCCTGCTATGCTTAACCAAAAAAAAAAAACCCAATCACTTACTCTACAGAATACAACTCAAATTACCCTGTAAAGATACATTTAGATTCCACTGCAAGTGCTAACATCTGAATTTTGTACTACTCACCTTCCTCTATAAACAGTCTTTATTGATTCAACAGCCAATCCAGTAGCAACAATGTCATCAGCATTATGTCTTCGACCACTAACCATCAGTAACCCATCCATTTTTCCAACCACGAACACCAAACTGCCCTGAAAGGTAATAAAAATTTACCTTGATTTCTATTATTTAAATAGCAAAACAGGTATTTTACTTTCTGCTTTGAAATATAGTTCATCAAAAATGTAAGAAAACAACACTGTATTTTATGGATTCTAAGGAAGTGTTTCATATCTCAGAGATCAGAGGAGGAATCTATAGCATTTTACAAAAATTATAGTATATAAGAAAAGAATTTGTTTATATTTATTCTTAGGGAGGAATTTTATAAAAAAGCAACTAGGATTGGGGCGCCTGGGTGGCTCAGTCGGTTAAGCGTCCGACTTCGGCTCAGGTCATGATCTCACGGTCCGTGAGTTTGAGCCCCGTGTCGGGTTCTGTGCTGACAGCTCAGAGCCTGGAGCCTGCTTCGGATTCTGTGTCTCCCTCTCTCTGACCCTCCCCCGTTCATGCTCTCTCTCCCTCTCAAAAATAAATAAACATTAAAAAAAAAAAAAAAGAAAGAAAGCAACTAGGATTCCACACAAGCATATTTTATTTTCTCAGCCATGATTATGTCATATTAATTCATTTGTACCTATTCACGAGATGGATGCAAAGAAAAAAATTGTTAACTTATTTAATACCGGAATTAGGAAGAGATGAAAACAGCTGAATGTGAGAACACCTGTTCGAGATTTATAAGGGTAATGCTGTTTCCATCTGGCAAGATTAGAAACAGGCTAATAAAGAAAGGTCTGAGAAACACTATAGGAGTCTCTCCAAGAAGATAACATAGCTGCAGGAAATGTTGCTGTCAACGCCCTAAAGACATCACTGTACAAATAATACTTCTCAAAAATTCTCCTAGACCCATTTGCAATAAATTGACTTTTCCATTCATTACACAAGTCCTAAATTTCCTGGACAATTTATACATATTCAATTATCTAGTAGTCATCTCTACGTGAATGTCACTTAGTGATTTATTGAGCACAATGTAGTGCCATATGCTGATCGGGTTATGTAAGTAAGATAGAACTTCTAGACTCAAGAGACCACAGGCTAATCTGAGAAGACAGGAAAGAATCAGCCATTTCCAACACAGTCTGAAAAGTGCTATGGTGGACGTAAGTAAAGAGAATGAGACAGACACTGCTCTGTCCATTTCTCCATTTCTTTCACTGCAGTAGAATTTTTAGCTGGGCATGGGTGACCAAAATAAAGATTGCATTTCAGCGTCCCCTTGCAGTTAAGTGTGGCCACGGGACTAGTTGAGACCAGTTCAGATAAAAGGTGTTGCACCTGTCAGAATGGCTAACATTAACAACTCAGGCAACAACAGATGTTGGCGAGGATGCGGACAAAGAGGATGTCTTTTGCATTGTTGGTGGGAAGGCAAGCCGGTGCAGCCATTCTGGATAACAGTATGGAGGTTTCTCAAAAAATTAAAAAGAGAACTACCCTATGACCCAGCAATTGCACTAGTAGGCATTTATCCAAGGGGTACAGGTGTGCTGTTTCGAAGGAACACATGCACCCCCTTGTTTATAGCAGCACTATCAACAATAGCCAAAGTATGGAAAGAGCCCAAATGTCCATCGATGGATGAATGGATAAAGGAAATGTGGTATATATATACAATGGAGTATTACTTGGCAATCAAAAAGAATGAAATCTTGCCATTTGCAACTACGTGGATGGAACTAGAGGGTATTATGCTAAGTGAAATTAGAGAAAGACACATATCATACGACTTCACTCATATGAGGACTTTAAGATAGGACTAAAACAGATGAACACAAAGGAAGGGAAAGAAAAATAATATAAAAACAGGGAGGGGGACAAAACATAAGAGACTCATAAATATGAAGAACAAACTAAGGGTTACTGGAGGGGTTGTGGAAGGGGGGATGGGCTAAATGGGTAAGGGGCACTAAGGAATCTACTCCTGAAATCATTGTTGCACTGTATGCTAACTAATTTGGATGTAAAAAAAAAAAAGAAAAAAAAAAAAAGATATGACGTGTTGCTCAGTAGCTTCAGGAAATCTTCCTTAAAAGATGGTGGGATACACTCTTTCCCCTGTCCTGTTTTCTGGAATGCAGACGGGATCCTGTAGCTCCATCTTGGACTTTAGTCGTGGAGAGGTAAGCTTTAAAAGGAGCTAGGTTTTAGAGAATTTTTTGGTGCTGACAGGATTAGTTAAGACAGTAGGTACAGACTTCTCTTTCTAGGATAGCAATCGTCTTAGTGGCATGCCCTCACACCCCCTGCCCCCATAAATGGTGGGGAAGAAGTAAAATTAGGTCTTTTCTTATGTAACTTGAGCTGGTAAGAGGAGATGAAAGAGTAGGGAGGTAAAAGAGAGGTAGATGGAGACATATGGGTTTAACTATGACCACAAATGTCTGTTACTTACAAAATACAACCCAAACTTCCCACAACATCACGCAAAACCCTTCATAATCTGGCTCTCTGCCTTCTCTGTGGGCTCATAAAACTGTTAACTCTCTGAGAACAGACTTTGTATCTTAATGGTCTCCGTGAACCCAGTGCCTGTGAATACCATTTGCTGGAAAACAAACTGTTAATATTTGAAAAATTTATTATTATACATGGTATAGTGCTGATAATTTGTATGAAAATGCTTTGCACACTATTATGACTTCCCTTTGCAATTTAAAAAAATTTTTAAAAATATTTATTTATTTTTAAGAGAGAGAGCGTGCTGGGGAGGGGCAAAGGGAGAGGGAGACAGAGGATCTGAAGTGGGCTCTGCACTGAGAGAGGAGAGCCCAATATGGGGCTCAAGTTCATGAACCGTGAGATCATGACCTGAGCCAAAGTCAGATGCTTAACCAAATGAGCCTCTCAGGTGTCATTCCCTTTGCTATTGAAGGTAACTTTTTTTTAGCGCTCTTCTAACTCAGTGAAACATACAAATCAAATCAAAGAAATGTAGCAAGACTAAATGAAAAGAATTTTTGAAAATAAAAAATATCTCAGCTTAAAGGAGTCAAGTGAATGTGGGTAATGAAAGCAATAAACATTAGGTGAGTTTATGACATTCTTACAGAAACCACTCTGTAACACTCTTTAACACTTCTGAACTAATCTGAATTTGTTCTGTTCTGTGACGAAAACCTTGTAAAGTCTAAATATCTGGATCAGATACACCAAAACAAAGCATCACTTACCGGCCCTACAAACCCCAGTAATCCTGACCGGATGAAGGGGACGTCCCCAACAGGAGAGCCTGCAGAATTGACTGGAATTACCTAAAAGATAGAAAGCAGTGAAAATCTTAGCTTTTTCTTAAAATATGTATTTGATTTTTATTTTATAAAAAAATTGTTTTGAATGTTTATTTTTTGAGAGAGAGAGAGACAGAGAATGAGTGGGGGAGGGATAGAGAGAGGGAGACACAGAGTCCGAAACAGACTCCAGGCTCTGAGCTGTCAGCACAGAGCCCCACACGGGGCTGAAACCCATGATCCACAAGTCATGACCTGAGCCAAAGTTGGATGTGTAACCAAATAAGCCACCCAGGCGCCCTGTATTTAATTTTTAAAATGTCTTAGAAAAATTATAATAGTAATATACACTTATTGAAAAATTAAAATTATATAAATAATGACTTCAGTATCCCCACCCCTTTAAGAAAGAAACATTTACAATCTGCTGTATATCTCTCAGACTTTTTTTACATGCATGTATTAATGTAGTAAGAATTTATTTAAAAAAAAAAAAGAATCCTATTACATATACTGTTTCACAGCCTGCTTTTTCACATACTATATATTTTTCACATAACATATGTATTTGGGATATCTCTGCAAGTTGGTGACAGTTGTTCTAGCTCCCTTTGTTCAACAGTCCTGCAACATATCATCGCATGGGGGACAAGACGGAACAGCCCTTGGAGTCCGATGAAAGTTCAACTTCTGGCTCTGCCACTGACTAGTAAGTTCCTGGACTTCTCGAAGCCTCAGTGTCTTTGGCCATAAAACAGAGCTCCCGATGCCTCTCACAGGCTTAGGGTAAAGATTCAGGGAACGTAAACAGATTTGCAGGCATAAGCACAGTGTTTGGCTCAGAATCGGTACTCAGGAAACTACAAGAATTAGTACTATTAGAATGTAAGCCGTCTTTCCGGTGAGGAAGGCCATCTAATTTTACTGTTATAAATGTGCTTTACTGAATATTGCTGTACAGATCTCGGTGTATTTGTACAATAGGCATGAGCTCTTTGAAGTTTTTCTCACCAGCAGCTTATTTTTAAAGATACGCTTTGCTTCGTTTTGTAGTCATTACTAGGTCTTCTGCCCCAGTGAAAGGTTAACCGCACTGGAAAACTCTCTCAAGATTTAAATAGAAAATCCAGTAAGAAAACACTAGAAACTTCAATTTGCAAAACAAAACAAAAAAAAACCAAAAACAAACCCAAACAAAAGGCAATTGTTTTCTCCTTTTTTGGTGAGGATTTTTATTCTACTTCCCTATCGTTAAATTTATACTGCAGATTTCAGAATCCCTTCATCACTATGGACCTGGCAGTTTGATATTAAAATCTGAGAATTTTGGCTAGGCAGTTGCTCTTATCGGAAAGGCAATGTAATAAAATACTATCGGTGTCTTCAAACACTGCTTGAGGATCTTGTTTATAGTAAGGAAAATGGAATGACGAAAAATTCAGATATTGGAAACATATGTAGTCCAAGCATTTAAAAAGAAGAAGAGTAGGGTGAAATTTTTTTTTCTTTTAGGGTGACATTTAAATTAGTGAAATGTATAGACAGCGCAAGTAATCAGTCACTTGTGAGAGCAAAGTTACTGGCGGTAAACGCGTGCTTTAAGAGTTTATCAATGCCCACTCTTATTGAGGTGAGTGGATCGCAACTTCTGAAGGAAGGCCAAGAATGTAATAGTGTTACTGATGATGCAAGGATGGTCACAACAGACAGACATTTAATAATTTACACCATTCGAGGCCGTGTAAACAGATGATGGACAGCCCAGGAGCTCTTCACCTTTTCCAGTTACCACACTATTCATATAGGTAATACTCTCCTGTCAGGTCTATTACAACATAATTAGGTAATGGTATGTGCCAATAATGGTATGGTAGATAGATATGCCCTGCCATACTGAGACTGAGAGTCAAGTATTGAAAAAGGAAGCTCAAAGAACTGAAAATTGGCAGTTGGTCATAATATCATGGCCCATAAGATGGACTTTTCTGTTCCCTAAAAGCTACCCTGTGGCAGGTTAATCCCAATTAGGAAATATAGATAATTCCTTATGCCTGTTCTGATTTCCAGCCTCACTAGGCAAACTTTCATTACTGTTAGTCTTTACACTCAGAACTGTCCGCAGGAAAACAATGTGCTGGTTTCACTAGAACATGAGTTATTTGAGGAGCTCCGTTTGTTTTCCTGAGGTTCCAAGCATCTAGAATACTGCTGGGACACACAGAAGGTGCTCAGTAAACATGTGTTGAATGAAAGACTGAATAATGGGAGCAACCTGCCCCTGTGACAGGACAGTTTTTCATCAGTAACTTGGTGTTCTGGTTGGCATCAGTCCTCATAGGCTCAGCTAACTTCAGTCTACTCTGGAGAGATGGGTCTGCTGTCACTGTACTCTTAAAATTAAATTTTGGGGCTTATGAAATTCAAAGTATGGCATATTCACCAGAGTGAACTTTTATGAGGCCTTTTACTCTTCATTTATGTAACAGATAAACAGTAATTCTTGTGCACCAGGGGTGTTCTAAGCACTTTACAAACATTAACTCGTTGGGGTGCCTGGGTGGCTCAGTTGGTTAAGCATCCGACTTCAGCTCGGGTCATGATCTCGCGGTTTCCGAGTTCGAGCCCCGTGTTGGGCTCTGTGCTGACAGTTTGGAGCCTGGAGCCTGCTTCCGATTCTGTGTCTCCCCTTTCTCTGCCCCTCCCATGCTCATGCTCTCTCTCTGTGTCTCAATAATAAATGAATGTTAAAAACAAATAAACAAACAAACATTTACTCATTTAGTCCTCACAACAATGCTATGAGGTATGTACTATGGTTCCTCACATTTTAAAGATAAGAAAATTAAGGCACAGAGAGGTTAAGCAACTCCTCCAAGGTCAGCGAGTAAGTGGCGGACTTAGGATTTGAACTGAGGCAGCCTAGCTCCAGAATACACTTTCTCAGCTGCTATATTGTGCTGTTTCCCATCGGCCAGGTTATTTGACCTAGTGACACCCTGACCTCACTAGATAAGTTCCCCCCCAAATTTAATATCATGTACCTCAAATGTATTTTTTGTCACACCAGCAAGCCCAAAGTACATCATGCCTCCTGTTCTAGAGCTGACACAGATTTCTCCAATTTCATCTGTTTTGCAGAGTTGGGGAGGTCCGTCGGGTCTCACAATGCACATCATCCCTAGGGTGCAGAAAATACAGTTAAGAGACAGAGATTCTGGAAAACCTTTGTAAAATAACAGCCTCATCCTTCTGAGCCCAGGAAAGTTTTGCATTTACTGAACGGAATTAAGTAAGAATGCCAAACAAGCATGTCAAAAATAGACCTGATACTACATAGGTATATCTGAATTCCCATCTTTTAGTCCCGATGATAAACAAGTTATTTTTAAAATTCAGCAAATAAAACTACAACAGATGCAGACCACCGCTTTCCAAGACAGTAACATGTTAAAAATGACTACAGTGTCCAAAGAAACAGGTGAAATTAATTTACCCTTGGGCAAATCAAACTCAAACACTCACAGGAGCACTGAGCTCTAACTTTCTGCCAGTCCCAATGTCTTGGCAATTACGGTGAAAACCAGACAACTTTAGTGCAACTCAGTACTTAAGCTTTCCATATGAACAACTGTAATGGAATCATTCATAATGAAATCATACAATACTGCTGGAAAGGAAGTATAATTAGAATCGCTGAACTGTTGTTAGAGAGGCTTTGAGAAGTTAAGAGGCTAAGAACTAAATTTTTTATTCCTGGTTGTGGATCTCATTTTTATCAGGTTCTACTATCTCTAATGACAAATCTTTTTGAAAAACCAAATGGTGCTCCTAAGAACTCACCACCAGGCATTACATGGCCCACATCCTGGACCGTCAGTGCTGAATTTTTATCTTCAGTATTGACCCGTATTACTCCATAGCTCAATCCATTCATTGAGAGAATAGCTCTTCCTGGCAAAGGGGCCCCTGGAACTCCAGGCCTGAAAACAAAATAAACTTGTCAAATCTGGCAAATTAAATGATATCAACGTAAAAGTATGTACATATAAAAGCAAATTTCCTCTGACTACAACACACGCACACAAAATACTCATTTTCTCCGCCAAAAACATGTTAAATTAATCAAATTCACATGTATAAAGCATGGTCCACATTCATTCAGGTGGAAAAAATAAATTTCAATCTATTATTAAGAATATATTGGCTTGTGTGTACTTTCCACACTTAAGCTGTAACCAAGGACAACCTATTTTGTGGGTTTTTTTTTTTTTTTTTTTAGATAACTTATATATTTTGAGAGAGAGAGAGAGACAGAAAAAGAGAGAGGGAAGAAGGGAGAAGCAGATAGAATGGTAGAGACAGAATCCCAAGCAGACACCATGCTGTCAGTACAGAGCCCGACGTAGGGCTTGAACTCATGAGCCGTGAGATCATGATCTGAGCCGAGATCAAGAGTCACATGCTTAACTGAACTGACTGAACCACCCAGGCGCCACAAGGACAGCCTATTTCTCGTCTAAGATGCTAACTAAGGAGTCTGAAGAGCAAAACAATGCAGAAAAAGAACTCGTTCACAACTATGAGAGAAGAATTAAAGTATATTTTCAGTTTACCAGTTACCCTTATGGCAAGAGTGGGAAAAATAAATGAGATGCTTCCAACTGCTTTACAAAGTCATTTTCACTTTTAGGCTGATGAAGCAGAAAATTAGTTAGCACCTCTTGTCATCGCCCAGTAAATAGCACACATCTGATTAGAGTTGTAACATACATCAAGAACACTGACATTCTGCACAATACCTGCGGATTGCGACAGTCATGGCTTCAGCAGAAGTAGCACATGGACAGATGGCCTCAGGTTTCAGTCCATGGCTTTGGAATAGACTCAGGAAGGCATCACAGGATGACACAGACCCTAAGGAGTTGGAACAAATCAACGTGAAAGCTAAAATTGTGATTTTCATTACTGTAGAAAATTGGTAAAGAGTGGAGAGCCAACACATTTGCTTTTCATGAGAACTCTCACTGTACCTCCTTAATTCCATACAGATATTTTATTGTGCCTGTGAGATGGTGGATACATTTCAAGGACAAATAAATGCTCAGTCAGCCCATAAAAGGTCACTGACACTATTTAAAGTCACAAATTGGAATAGGGCTGCTCCTACCAAACTGTGCAATCAATAGCAGAGATGTACTGCAGCCATTCTCTTCTATGCGATAATCTCAGATTTGTTTCTAAGGTCAACCCCATATCTGTGTTTATACCATTGTGACTACTGACAGAAATGCACTTACAGCAAAGAGCACAGTTTCTTTTTTTTTTTCTTTTTTTAATTTGAGAAAGACAGAGATAGAGAGAGAGAGAGAGAGAGAGAGAGAGAGAGAGAGAGAGAATGAATAGGGGAAAGGGGCGGAGGGGGAGAGAGAATCATCTTAAGCAGGCTCCATGCTCGGTGCAGAGCCTGATGCAGGGCTCAATCCCATAACCTCGGGATCATGCCCTGAGCTGAAATTAAGAGTCAGATGCTTAACTGACTGAGCCACTCAGGCACCCTGAGAGCATAGTTCTAACACTTTACCTGATTCTACTGTGTGGAGGCTCAGGTGTTTGTGCTTGGAGGGAAAAGCAGGTAACATGGTAAGATTTCCAAAAGCTTTCCCCAAGTCCTTTGATTTGTTCATAGGGGGAATTTATATAAAGTCCAGACACTTGGGTTACATCAAGTCAACTTCTTATCACTCCTTATAGTCACATGATAGAAAAAGGATATAAATGAGTGAACAATAAGGGGTGTTTCTGAAAGCTTATAAAATGTGGTATATCTATTCAATGGAGTATTATATGGTAACGAAAAGGAATGAAGTATGAACACATGCTACATTGAGGAATCCTGAAAACATACTAAGTGAAAGAAGCCAATCACAAAAGGCCACATACAGTATATGCAATGTCCAGGGTAGGTAAGTTTGTAGACAAAGAAAGTAGATGAACAGTTGCCTAGGGCTAGGGAACAGAGAGGGAGAAATAAGGAGTGACTATCAATGGTTATGTTTTTTTTTGTTTTGTTTTGTCTTGTTTTGTTTTAATGGGGGGAGGTAATGATGTTCTAAACTTAGTTCATGGTGACAGTTGTATAACTGTGCATATCCTGAAACCACTGAACAGCACACTTATTTCTTTATACATTTCTTCATTTACTAAATGTTTTTTTGACAGAGTGAGAGCGAGCAAGTGAGAGCACGAGTGGGGGAGGGGCAGAGAGGGAGACAGAGGATCCCAAGCAGGCTCTGTGCTTACAGCACAGAGCCCGATATGGGGCTGGAACTCACAAACTGTGAGATCGTGACCTGAGCCGAAGTTGGATGCTTAAAAGATCGCGCCACCCAGGAGCCTCTGAACCACACACTTTAAATGGACGAGTTTTATGGTATGTGAATTACATTTCAATACAGATGTAAAAAAATGCTTACGGAAAGGGGGAAAAACCTCAACCTACCAAAGGAAAGGCTATTCCCACACACACACTCTAGAAATACTCACAGGGATTAGCTCCATCAGTTACAATTAACATCCGGAGGGAACTCAAGCTGACATCTCTTTGGTCCCGATGTGCCATCATAGCCCAATGCAAGTCTCGACATTTTACTAAAGCTACTTTGGCTATAAATTCAAAACGGATAAAGTTAACACACACATACATGCTAAAATTGGTGTGCATTTAATACACTATAATAAAAACATTTTTACTTATTTTAGGGATCATGATTTTCACTTAGAGAAAATAAAAAAGGCTTCAAAGAAATTGTGCCAGGTGCTCTGAAGCAGTAGCAACTGACACGGACGCACAATTGTTTTGCTTACTGTGACCTGCAGGCAGGCCACATAGCTCGGCCAAGGAAACTCTGAACACTGAAACACCCAATGAATCTAATTCAGGGTTCAGATTCAAGCAAATTCACCTTGGCTCATAAGAAAGGACATCAAGTGAGATGAAACAGACAACATACCTAATTTAATAGTGATTGAACTCTAAAACCCGTCAAGCCACCAAGGCACAGAATTATGTCTCCAGAAGAGCAATTTGAAAATCCCTGAAATCTCAGTTCAAACAGTCACATAATTAAAGCTCAGATGTTGTGTGCAACTACCTTTGTGGGCATGTACTCTCTGGACCCAAGAGAGCGGGCAAGTCTTCATAACAGAGTAGGGTACACTAATTGTATGCATCTTGTTCATTACATTCTGAAAAAGCAAAGAAAGACAAAAAGTAATCAATACCCAACACATACTCAGCATTTTAAAACTGAACTATCATTAATGGTTTTAGGCACAGAAGTAACATATGCTCTTTGAAAAAAATCTGAAATATTAACTCTAAGGCTGAAGTCTTATTTGCTATCTACCCTTAAACCTGGTTCGTTCCTCTCCTCCTCAGAGATTACCGGTTATGAAACTGGCATGTATCCTCCGGGCCCTTTTGCTGTATAACTCATATATATTTGTCCCCAAAGGAAGATAAAAGTATTTTTAACATTAAAAGGCATCATATCATACATAGATTGGCAGCCTGCTTTTTTTTCACTTAAAATGTTTTCGAGCTAAATCTGTGCACACGAGTATAAGAGATCTACATAAACTTCTTGAGCTGCTGCATACTATTCCACGGTATGACTATAGCACAATTTATTTAGGCATTTCTCTATCATTGACAACGTTTTGCTATTACAAACAGTGTTTCTCAAGGAACATATTTATACTCACTTCCCTGCACACGTGTGCAAGTGTCTGTCTACAGTAGATACAGAAAGTAGTACTGCTGGGTCATAGGATATGTGCTTTTAAAATTCACCAGATACTGCCAAACTGCCCTCCAACCCGCTAAGCACTTTCATCATGCACATGCTCACTACATCCCACAAAGAGCTGGCTATTACAAAGCAAGAAATCAGCGTTTCCCTGATTCTTACAGGAGGATCTGCTCAGACTTCTTAAGTGTTTGGGTAGATAAAGCTGAGTGAGCTGAGCAAGTCATGGAATTTGGTGTCTCTCCTGCCCCCCAAACCGAATATACACAGGACCCCGGTTCCCAAAGAGATCCAGCCCACAGAGTAATTAAGTCTTGGTATTTAGATTGGCCATTCTGATCATCACCTAAGTGGCCCCCCAAAATACAAGACACCACTGTAAACCTCTTTTACCTCCTTCCCCCACGTTTCTAGCTATGGTGACAAATTTTTGGATTTTCAAGGACAAAACGGTGTTAATACTAGTTCTTCTACACATCCCCATCTTGCTCTTTGTATCACAGGTAGAAAATTCTCTCTAACCCCTCAAAAGGGTGTTTTAACCAATCAAAAGGGCTTCAGAAAGGAGCTAGAAATTATGTACACTGAAGGAACAGGCTCTTACTACTTTGAAGTGTGTCCTGGGTCAAAAGGGATCCTCCTCCTCCTCCCCTAGGCTTCATTTGCTACTCTTTCTCAGATTCCTGCAATACGCAAGGAAGTTGGAAGAGACAATCTCTTGAAGGTCCTCTTCAACTTTTGGACCCTTTGTCTCTCTTCCTTCCAAATCAGCACGCTATATACAGTAGTTTTTCCCATTGAAATATCCCCTCTTTACCTCCACCCACAAGATATCTCCATATGGCTAAATCTTGCCCATTTTTCAAAGTCCAACTCAATTGTCGCTCTTCTATAAAAATGGCCTGATCCTGGAGGTGGGAGGGACTCATCTTTCTCTAACTCCCACAGCATGTTACCTGTTCCTCTATTGTGGAAAGGAGCTGATCTACCTTGTTACTTTACTCTTTAATTGTTGCTTGGAGTCATTCAATATATTTTGCCCAATGGAAAAGTTAGATGTCATTAAGCACAGTTACCAGGCTCTAAATACATTCATGTAAATCCTTTCTTCAGAAAAGAGAAGAAGTAAATCTCAAATGTACTTTAATCATACATATATAGTCATTTGTAGAAAAGTGGTACTATAATAGTTTTGAGCCGTCATAGCAGATGTTTAAAAAATTTTTGATCCTAAGTTCTCCTACACAGTTATGTGAAGAGTATGTCCAACCACACACTGAAGAAAAAACAGAATTACACTCTCCTTTAAAAAAGTTACCATCTGTATTACAAAATTCTTCTGGAAAATATTATTGATTTTGGGGGGAATTACATTTCAAATAACCACTGGGAGATGCTCTGGTTACACAGCTTACATACCGACCTGAATTATAAGCACAATTTACACTAAAGGCCATAATTCTGAGGAGCTTACCGCAAACATGCCATGCCATAGCCCGGCATCCTTCTTAAAGTCTAAAACATTTACCACTGTCTCCCCTAAGATTGAAAAAATAGGAAAAAGGAAATCATCTTCAGTGTTAAGCAAGCAGATGTGTTTCATTTGTCTCTATTAAACAACTGATTTTATATTTCTGAAGAAATCACTAAAAGCTTCTGATTACTTGAGGGTCCCCTCAAACTGGCTAGGGGACCGATCACAGGGGAACAAGGTCACAGAAGAGATAAGGAGTCTGAAACTTATTATGACATAGGCACTGTCTTCCAAGAGGTAGTATTTTTTTCCTAATTATACAAGGAACACATGCTTATTTTAGAACTGCATGTTTCAGAAACACATGTAAAAAATTATACTTTCTGGAGAAAGTAAAAAAAGTTGGTGTATATCTATATCTACATATTTATATAGATCTACACATACTTCTAAGCATCCTTATATCTAGACAGATATCTACCATAACAAAACGGGCATACTGCACTGTATCTAATTTGTTTCCACTTAATGGTATATTGAAATAATTTCCTTAGATCTTTAATATTCAAGAACAGGAGTCTTAATGCCTCAGGGTATAACCCACTACTTGAGCATATTATAATTTAGTCAATCCCCATTTTTTTGGCTTTTGATTGCTTCCATTATATATATGCATTTTACCAGACAAGAATGCTGTTCTATAATGAACATGTATAACTTGCTTCATTTTATGAAAGGAAAATAAAGTACTAAAAAAATTTAATATTGCAAAGAACATTCTAAGGCAAAGAGTCACTATACTATATCAACACATCTAAACTTTCACAATACAGAATACATTTTTGTGTTTTAATTTGTGCTTTTTGGTAGCTGGATTTCTTTAACTCCAAATGTACAACTGGTGTCAGCTCTATAAACACAGGGAGATGGAGATATGTAACATTCTGCAGCTAATAAACACATGGTTTTAATTTGTTTCCTATTTCTGCACTCTAGAAATCATGCTTTACATATTTGGTTTGCCCAGCATTTTAGTTCCATTAAATTACAGCGTATTTGTGAAAAAGAAAAGCAAAAGCAAGCCAAGAATGTGTCCTAAAGCACTTCACTCTGAGTTTGGTCATTAACTGGAATCCAATCTTTGAGCACTCTGCTCACAGTCACATATATCTGAAGCTCACAATGAGGGCAGTCACGAGATGAAGTCTGACCTTCAGAATAATTGCAGGCCTGGGACAGAGCTTGGCAGTGAGACAACATCGCAAGGCGGGATACTGTAACTCCCATCACACTCCCTTCTTTGCTTGTTTTATACTAGGAAAAAAAAAAATCACAAAAAACAAAAGCATAAGAAACACAATAAAATGGGTTATTTCAAATGACAAACTAGAATTCCAAAATGAAACCCAGATAAGCCATGGTAATGGGCTACATTTAATATGTTTCATATGAATATTTAAGACTACACGGTAGGGCCCCAAACTCTAATCACGCAGATAGCATTGACAAGTGACAAAACTCAAGAAAGGATGTGTGAAAAATTCTTACAAGTTTAATTAGTCATCAGTGTCAAGTGGCTGTTAAAGAAGCTAAAAAAACAAGTGACTTGAGCTGCATTAATGGAAGCACCGTATCAAAAACATGGCAAGCAGGGCACCGCAGAGTTCTAGGTGGGTAAGGTGTGGTTCCTATCTGTCAGAAGCTCCCAGGTTGGGAGGGGAACACCTAGAGATGGCCTACTCACTCCTATAAATCAATCAACTCTCATTTTGCTTTTTCCTCAATGTTCCATCCAAGTCGCTTTTTACCAAGATCAGCAACTTCTGATTGTTAAATCAAAAGGACACAAGACATACTTTATTTTATCCAACATTTCTGTAACATGTAACACCTCCTTCCTTGACACTGTCTTCTTCCTTAGCTTTTGTGATATTCCTCTCTCCTATTCACAATCTCTCCATCTCTCTCCCCCTTCCATTCTTCTGCCCATCCCTTAAATGTTGGCATTTCCTGAAAGTTCTGTTCTTCTTCCTCTTTTTACTTTCTTCCATCAGGATACCACATGCGCCTGATGGCTTCCAGTTCTCAACCTCTGACCCAGCCCTCCTTTCAGACATTTAGACTCGTAGAGTCAATTGTTCCCCTTGAATGACCCATAGTCCTATAAAACCCCATGCATCCACCACTGTATTCTTCATCCCCACCCCATGCCCATGAACTCTTCTTGCTGTATTTTCTATCTTGGTAAAGGATGCCACCATCTACCCGTTGCTCAAGTCAGAAACCTGAGAGTCTTTCTTGCCTCCTCCCTCTCCAGAGTCTGTCCCTAAATCCTGTCTCTTTTCCTTCCTTCCTTCCTATCTCTCAATTCCACCCACTCTTCTCTATCCCTATCACCATGAGCTTGGGCGTACCTGGATAACTGTAAAACGTGGACTCTCTGTTTACCTTCTTAATCTAATCAAACCAGGTACGTCTTTAAATAACATATTTATTCTTATCAAACTCTTCTGACAACCCTTTAATAGCTCCCTATGACTCATAGCGTACTTTAAACTCACTAGCAATGTCCTGTGGGTCATAAGAGGGTCCTAAGTGAAAACTGCAAGTTAATTCAGAATAGCCAAAGTCTAGATGTGGAGGGGAGTCGTTCTAGGTGAAGCCAGAGAGTTAAGCAGGGGCCACACAATGCAGCACCCTTCATTTTTTAGGACAAACCGATAAAGAAGTCTGAAAAGGAGTGGTCAGTGAGGCAGGAGAACTGAGGGAGCAGTCAGGGAAGCCAGTGAGCAGTGTTAAGGAGGATGGAGTGATGAACTATGTCCTCAATGAGACATGATGTGGACTGAGGGATGATGGCTACATTTGGTATTTTAATCGCCTGTTTACTTGTCTGTCATCTAAACACACTCCAATCTCTTCCATCTTTCAAAGCAATCCTCCTCGCCTCCAACATTAACACATCACGCCTCAAAGCTACTGCCCACTCTCTTCCCTTTTATAGTCAGTTATCACCACGGGGCTCAAGGCTGAGTGGATTTTTTCCCCTCAAACTTTTTAAATCTATTGATTGGTTTATCATTTAAAACTTAGCAAACACTTGGTAAGCACTTACTAAGATGTCTCAAGCAGGATGTGGAGTCATCAAGGGCATAGCTTTTAGAGGGAAACAAATGTGAGTGTAAGTCCTAGCTCTGTCATTTTTGAGTCATGTGGCCTTCGGTTGGTTACTTGAGTTCATTTAAGTCTTAGTCTCCTTATCTCAAAAGCAGGTTTTCTTTTTTAGTTAGTTAATATACAGTGCAATATTGGTTTCAGGAGTAGAATTCAGTGATTCATCACGTACATACAACGCCCAGTGCTCATATCACAACAAGTGCTGTTTTTAATACCCATCACCCATCTAGTCCATCCCCTCCCCACCTCCTTCTGTCAACACTGTTTGTTCTCTAAGAGTCTCGTGTGGTTTGTTTCCCTCTCTTCTCTTCCCCCCTTCCCATATGTTCATCTGTTTTGTTTCTTAAATTCCACATATGAGTGAAATCATATGGTATTTGTCTTTCTCTGACTGGCTTATTTTGCTTAGCACAATACATTCTAGCTCCATCCACGTCATTGTAAATGGCAAGATTTCATTCTTTTTCATGGCTGAGTAAGGTTTATAGCAGCATTGTCAACAACAGCCAAACTATGGAGAGAGCCCAAATGTCCATCAACTGATACACGGATAAAGATGTAGTGTGTGTGTATACGCGCGCGCACACACACACACACACACACACACACACACAATGGAATATTATTCCCCCATAAAGCAGGTTTAATGTCAGCCCTGACCTCACAGGGTTCGTGTGAGGGCTGACTGAGATAATGCATTGGAAGCGGCTCTTAGCCTGGTGCCTGGTATGCAGAAGGACTTAATCCCTCAAACTGAATGCTAGCAACCACTCCAGATGCTACACTGACCTTCAATACCAAACCCTCTAGCCATTTGTTTTTTCTTGCTCTTTTTCATCTGTTAAATTTGTTCTTTTCAAGTACAGGTATTCTCCTTCCTCAGGTCTCCATTCTTTTGCTTTCCACTCCCCTACCTCACCAAAAGCAGCAGAGAAACATCTCTGTCAGTATACATTTCTTAAACCTTTGCACATCTCTAAGTCTTGTGTAACTTTCTTATATGAGAAGGATCACTTTTTTTTTTTTTGCTTTCTCTTGAATGTGTATTTATGTTAAAAATAATTAGAACAGAAGGCCCACCACAAGCATTTTATAAGCCAAAAGATGGAACTCTAACAAACCAGGAGGCTTTTCTAACATTAAAGCTGACAAAGGTTAGTTTTGACTTTTATAAGATAGCAACTGAAGCCACAGGAAGCCACAATGTATTAGTCTCAGGACTTACCTCAATGTATGCTGGTTCTGTACCGGCAGGTGAGATGTGGGGCTGCCAGTCTTTAGGTGGCTTTGAAAGGTACTTGGAATCTGTTACGACCCATTTGAGCCGGGGCCAACCTAAATCAAACCCAAAATGAAAATTGAATTGCCTAAGCCATAAGGGAAGGAGTTCACATTGAACTGGTCGTTTTAAATATCAAGAGACCAAATCGAGGTCATCTTATAGTCAGTAACATACTATATTTATTAGTTTTCAGTGATAGATCACCAGACAATTATACCTTCTTTCAAAAGTACAATCGTTCCACATGCTAATTTCGGCCTTGACATTACCTCAACAATTGGGAGGTCCATTTGGCAATGGAAGTCCACTGAGGTTAGTGGTCTATCCTCTGTCTCTACATGTAGCATTTAGCTTTAGTGAACAGAGTGGTAGCTTTTTCCAACCATCAGCATAAAGGTTAAGGGTGTGGGCTGTGGAATCAGACAGATTTGGGTTCAAATCGCTGCTCTGCCATTTATTAGCTGTGACTTTGGGCAAGTTACTTAACCTCTCTGTGTCTCAGTTTCCTCACCTGTAAAACGGGGATAATAATGGTACCTACTTCATAAGAATGTGAAAATTAAATAAGAAAATATATGTTAAGTAGTTAGCTATTATTAAATTAAGACACTGATCAAACCACTAAGCTTTAACTGTTAACTGACAATTCAAAGTACAAATATTACTAACCTTTAAACTGTACAATTTCTCCATTCTGGGTTTTTGGCAGCCCCTTTAGACAAACTTCACTGGTCAGAGCTAAGGCGATACCACAGCTTCCTAGCAAGAAGCCAATCTGCTGACCTCCGGCATCCTGTGGAGAGAAGGTAATGAGCACGACAGGGGAGTGAGCATGAGCACACCCATGCCCCAAACCTAGCACTTAGCAATGCTCTGGCACTTGTGTGATAACATTCATGGAACCCCACTGCTACCTGGCAGTTGTCAACATCCAATGACAATATGTTCTTCCAAATAATTTCTACAGTACAATGATTTCCTGAGTACAAATCAAGTATTTCATTAATCTGACATCGCTGAGGATGAATTCTACCAGTCAATGTGACGATTTTACTCAAAAGTTAGCAATGCTTCTCTTTTAAATTAATTTCAGGGCTGCCTGGGTGGCTCAGTGGGTTAAGCGTCCGACTTCAGCTCAGGTCATGATCTCACAGTTCATGGGTTCGAACCCTGCGTCAGGCTCTGTGCTGACAGCTCAGAGCCTGGAGCCTGCTTCAGATTCTGTGTCTCCCTCTCTCTCTGCCCCTCCCTGGCTCGCATTCTGTCTCTGTCTCTGTCTCTCTCTCTCTCAAAAACAAACATTAAAAAAAAATTTTTTTTTAAGTTAATTTCAGGCCAGTGAAATAGATGTGAACATGGTTAAGCTGTGTTGACCTAGCCACATCCCCAAATTCAAAAGCAAAGCAACCCAGGTCAGAATAAAATAATGTAAATGGACACCAAAGGTCTACATTTACAATGAAAGTGAATGGATGGTTATACCCAAATCCATATACTCTTTATTATTATATTTTAAAGGAGATAATATTTAAGCCTTATGGCTGGGGTGCCTGGGTGGCTTAGTCAGTTAAGTGTCCAACTTCAGCTCAAGTCATGATCTCACAGTTCGTGAGTTCGAGCCCAGCATCAGGCTCTGTGCTGACAGTTCAGAGCCTGGAGCCTGCTTCGGATTCTGTGTCTCCCTCTCTCTCTGCCCCTCCCCTAGTTGTGTGCTCGCTCTCTCTCTCTCTCTCTCTCTCTCTCTCTCTCAAAAACTGAACATTAAAAAAAAGATATAAGACTTATGGCAAGAGCAGAGAAAACAACAAAAGATATAAAGTATTTCCATTAAAATACCACCTTAAAAGTATCATTATGAAACCACACAAACACAGCCAACTCAATAATTTAAGAACAACCTTACGATTTCCTGACTGATCTAAAGATACTATATCCCATCAACCAAAGTTTCAGGGATGTTATCAATTTGTTTTTCATTCCTTTCAGAAAAAAAAAAAAAAAAATATATATATATATATATATATATATATATATATATATTTGTAAATCCACAGTATCTACCATATTTGTCTTTATCATGATCTCTCAATAATAAACTATATGAGAAAATTAGGGTCAAACAGCTCACAGAGAAATCATTCGGTTAAACTTGAAAACTTGTTGCATATGCTGCATGGGCTGATGTGACATTAAAGTAAAATCTTATCTCCCAGAGTAGTAACATGCCATCATCACTGTGTCATCCTTCAACCTAAGGAAAACCCTGGGCTGTATGATACAGTTAAAGGAAAACCCTTTATACAAAGTTCCCACCTTGTAAATGTGGATTATCTATAGTCTCTGAAGCAATAGGGGTCTTCTTTATAAACAGTAATTACTGAAAAGTCAGGTATACCCCCATGATTCTCAAGTGATATATATACTATATAAAGTCTATCTTAGTTGAAAATGTATTATTTTCATGAAACTTATAAATAATAATAATTATTTTTCTACAACTCTCATGTTTTTAGAAAGTGAAGCTGAGTACTTAAGAAAACGGTTAGGCTGTTTCTAATGTCATGATGGAATCAATTGATCCAAGAACCCGATGCCCACCATGTCACATCAGGCTACATTCCTCTTAAATTCAGCAATGTTACCTTTCTGGTAAGAGGTACCTCTATAGGCACTGGAATCACTTCTGCCAGGAGACATCCATAAAAAGCCACCATAAACATGACTGGATCATTGTTGGGGTAAACCAGGGCTACCTAAAATGCATAATGACATTCAATAACAGGAATAAAAACAAATACCTTCAGTATCATTCTCTAAGATAAATATATATATATATATATATATATACACATATATATATACACACATATATATATATACATATATTGCACATATCATGAACACAAACTATTTAATAGCCTAAAGGAAATTAAGTTATTGAGAAAGATGCACAAATCTAAAAAGATCTCTAGCATCCCCAGGATTACACTAGACACATTTTAGAAACTGTAATGCAATTCATCATCATGATAAGAAAAAATTTGCACTGAATTCTACTGGTGATTGAGCAATTAACAGCTCACCTTAAGTAGTAAGTTAATTACTTGTGAAACCTAAGGCAATTTACTTTAGTGCAGGACTAAATAAAATAAATGTAATGGATCTCTCTAGATAGGCCAGCATATTAGAGAATAAGCCTTACAACTCTCAGAGAACTCACAAGTGTTGACTGACTTGATTGCCACTGTAGGGCCAGCTCAAGGTTTCTTATTCTTTAATGAGTTCACTGCTCACTTAACTTTAATCCCTACTCACTTAACTAACAACGCAAGTACTCTAGCATGAAGGCATTGGTAACAGGTGTAAGTAACACCGGCACAAACCACTATGGATAAAAAGTTAATTCTTCTACAAAAGATAAACAGTGAAGCTTGTGTAATGTGTTCAAAATTGTGATCTCACCTGTAATGTCTGACAGGGATAACTGACCCTTCCCAATTTACTCAAGGAATGCAAAACCCCAGAAGTCATGATCATTGTGAAGCTTGTTACTTGGCTTAGATGTTCATAGATTGACATGTGAAACTTAATTGTGTCACTAGACTGCTGTTTCCCCTTCTTTAACTTTCAAATTCTCTTAACTCACTCCCAAGTTAAGTTCAATTCTGAAGTTGCTAATCCTTCCTAGAGTTCTGAAAAATACGAATTCCAGGTATTTTTAAAAGGCTAGTTCAGGAAGTTCTGGATCATGCGTCTACTCAAAACAGCCCTGCTGCGAGTTGGTGCTTTGTTCTACAAACACCAAATAAAAAGTCATGTTTGATGGTAAGAAGTAATCATATACAGAAAGTCATTGATAGGAAAAAAATCTTCAAAAAGTAAAAATATTTTTTTGTTTCATGTCACCTCCAATTAAAGAAGAAATTAAATGATATCATTTTGTTTCTTCTAAGAATATGGGTCTCCCTCCCTTTCTACATAAAACCACAGAAAATTTTTTGAAAAATTTTATGGGGCAATTTTTAATAAAAAAAGTCAGACTAAACTTTATTGCTATTTTTGTTGTCTGATTATTGAACTATTTATTTCCAGAAAGAGGCTCCTCTTTCTTTTATTAGCACAAGAGTTAACTGATTTAGCAGCTACAGAAAGGGACATGTGAATTTCCTTCATCTACGAATACAAAAATTATCACCTGGTATTCAGCTAACTTTGGTTGGAACCAAACCATTTTCATTTTCTAAGAATAAAAGTTATATAAACTGTGCTGTTGTACGTTAAAAATTCAGAATGTGCGTATTAGAAAACAATAAAACATCACCTCCCTAAAACCAAAAAACCAATTACCCTGTCTCCAGGTTTTAATACAGGTTCATTTTTGGTCCCCAGTTTATTAAGCAGTGTGTAGGCCAACTTTAAACTTCTGCTCCACAACTTTCCTGGAAAAAGAAAAGAATCATATAGAAAAAAACAGGCCTACCTCAGCGAGGAGGCATTCAGTTCATCAGCATGTTTAATAAGACAATGGCCACTTCCAAATGACTCATTAGACAAACATCACCCCCCAAGACAAAGTCCCTCCCCCAGAAAAAAAATGCTTTATATTCACTGGAGTTTACAAAAGCCAGCCCTGTTTCCAAACAAAAGAAAACATCACCAGATGCTCATTCTGGTTTAGATAATATTTCAAATTCTCTTGTGAAGTAATCCGAGTGTCTTTAGAAGTAATGTGATGTGGGCTGATCCAACATTTATCTTTTTAATTAAAAAAAATTTTTTTAACATTTATTTATTTTTGAGAGAAACACAGAAAGGGAGACACAGAATCTGAAGCAGGCTCCGAGCTGTCAGCACAGAGCCTGACATGGGGCTTGAATTCACAGACCACGAGATCATGACCTGAGCTGAAGTCACACTTAAACTACTGAGCCACACAGGCACCCTTAGGCTGGTCACATTTAAAGGAGGGCAACAATTTTTATCACAGGGATGAAAATCAGAAGACTACTTCTGTTCTGAGCTTTATCTGAAGAATCACTTACATATATGGTATTAGATATTTGAGGTTAACCGCAAATCAAAAGTATGACTCAAATGATTAAGCATTCCATACCAATGTATTTCAGTGAAAACAGACAAAATGGAAATTAACTAGATGAAACATGTAGATACATTCACAGATGTTAAATAAACATGTAAAGATTTGGCCAGCTAACTGCTTTAAGGTTTAATATACAGCTTCTGAAATGAATGCTAAAAATAATTTTTGGGAAGGAAAAAAGCCTATTCTTCCTCTCTTCCTGCTCCCTCTCTCCAAACACCCTTAGAAATTCTTATCATAGATTATGTAGAAAGTGAAGGACAAGTCATGCCATTTTGAGTAGATAGGTTAGTTTTACATATAACTTATTCAGAGGGGCAGCTAAAATTTAAACTCATGTCAACCTGTCCAACTGTTTAAATAAAAACTGTTTTTCCCTAAAATTATTCTGTATCTAGGTCTATGGACAATGTGCTTCACTTCTGAAGGGAAAAAGGAGTATGTATGAATAAACTAGTACAAACTCTCAGAGCCCAGGTCGAATCCATTCTTCTCTTTTATTTTTTTCCAGGAATAGAATTTAATGATTCATCACTTACATATAACACACCCAGTGCTCATCCCAACAAGTGCCCTCCTTAATGCCCATCACCCATTTAGCCCATCCCCCACCTAACACCAGGCCAGCAACCCTCAGTCTGTATTTAAGAGTCTCTTACGGTTTGTCTCCTTTTTTTTAATCTTATTTTTGCTTCCCTTTCCCCTATGTTCATCTGTTTTGTTTCTTAAATTCTACATGAGTGAAATCACACAATTATTTGTCTTTCTCTGACTTATTTCGCTTAGCATAATACACTCTAGTTGAATCCATTTGTTTTGTTAGTTAAAAACTGAAAAATAAAGTTATTTTAAGTGAACTCAAGTTACTTTTAAAAGTTATTAAAAAATTTTTTTTTAATGTTTATTTATTTTTGAGAGAGACAGAGACAGAATGCGAGTGGGTTAGGGGCAGAGAGAGAGGGAGACACAGAAGGAGAAGCAGGCTCCAGGCTCTGAGCTGTCAGCACAGAGCCCAACGTGGGGCTCGAATTCACAAGCTGTGAGATCATGGCCTGAGCCGAAGTTGGACGCTGAACTGACTGAGCCACCCAGGCGCCCCCCACTTTTAAAAGTTATTTAAAAAAGAAAAATAAAGGGTTCCTACGGTGGCTTAGTCAGCTACGAGTCCAGCTTTTGTTGATTTTTGGCTCAGGTCATGATCCCAGAGTCGTGGGATCAAGCCCAAGTTGGGCTCTATGCTGATTGTGGAGCCTGCTTAAGATTCTCTCTCTCTCCCTCTGCCCTTCTCCCTGACTCAACTTCTCTCTCTTTCTCTCTAAAAGAACAAACAAACAAACAAAAAGGATGGGGCACCTGGTTGGTTCAGTCAGTTAAGCGTCCCACTCTTGATTTTGGCTCAGGTCATGATCTCGTGCTTTGTGTGTTAAGCCTGCTTGGGATTCTCTCTCTCTCTCCGTCTCTCTCTGCCCTTCCCCGGCTTATGCTTGCATGTGCTCTCTCTCCCTCCCTCTCTTAAAACAAACAAACAAACAAACAAACAAATAAATAAATAAAAGATCTAATTTTCAATTTTTAGATAAAACTGTCATATTTTTAACATATTTCCAGCCCAAATGTCTTTTCCAAATTGTCTTCTAGTATTTAACTCAGCCGTGGATCCACAAACCTCTTTCCTCTTTCTGCTCTTTTAAATATTAGCTGCTTTGCAAATATCATTTAGCAAATGAAAATATCTGACAGTAGCTCTACTTAGAACTTAGGATCCTGTTAAAATAACTTACAAGATCTCATGAAACACAATGACCAGCAACTGCTAAATATCAAGATCTATCACTACCTATGATAATCTGAAGAACTATTAGGAGAAAAGGAAGGAGCTGCAAATCTTGCAAACTCACCATACGTAAGAGTGTAAACTGGTTTCCCCGTCACGTCCAGTGCGGTCAGACACGGGCATTTTGCTTGAGTGGTGCCCCAGCGCTGTAGGGCCGACTCGAGAGCAGGAGGCCAGTTACAGATGACTCCTAATGGCTCCCCCTTCACAGGGGTCATCTGCCGACCCTCAGGCTTGGGCTGGTTGGGGTCTGGCTGAGGTACTGTACCAAAAAACCCCAATGGGTTATAAACATATTATCTGAAATACATACAGATACCAACTAACACAACTCAGGTCTCTAATCGCAAATATATTTCCCTTTTCTCTTCATCTTTATTTGGTTTCAACTCACTCTGAGAAAAGAAAGGACATCGTTAGAAACAGTAATCCACCAAGTGGGCCTTAATTCATCTTCCACATAATTGTGAAATCAATATTTAATACAGTTTATGTAATAAACAAATCCTGACCCTAACAAAGAAAATCACTGAACATACAGAAAAGCACAAAGCATACATTTCTTTTTAGTAATTTTGTAATTTTTACTCAACTTGTTTTAAAATCCTTACAGTTTGTGTCTCCAGTTAGAGAGCCAGGTTCCACTTCACCGGGTTACATTTAATGAAAAAGCATTAAACTGTGAATCGGAAACCCAAATTTACATTTACATTTTACTAGTAAAACATAATTTCCTTATCTGTAAAATGGGGATAGTAACACTTCTACCACAAGGTCAGTATTAAACTCAAACAGATAATGAGCACAAATGACAATGTTCCATGTCTCCATGCCTTCCATATCTCATCTGGTCAATCCCTTTGCTCCTGGTATACCTGGACTCATCCTCCTCAGGATGCGGCTCAAACGGCACATTTTCTGGGAAGCCGTCCCCAGTCATTCCTTCCTTAGCTCCCACCCATGTGGTTGTCAACCCTTATTAAAGCACCAAGGGGGGCGCCTGGGTGGCGCAGTCGGTTAAGCGTCCGACTTCAGCCAGGTCACGATCTCGCGGTCCGTGAGTTCGAGCCCCGCGTCGGGCTCTGGGCGGATGGCTCGGAGCCTGGAGCCTGTTTCTGATTCTGTGTTTCCCTCTCTCTCTGCCCCTCCCCCGTTCATGCTCTGTCTCTCTCTGTCCCAAAAATAAATAAACGTTGAAAAAAAAAAAATTTAAAAAAAAAAAAAAAATAAAGCACCAAGGGTCTTTAAGGGCTTCTTTTACTGTGTAAGTTTTTCTCTCCGAGACTGACAACTTCTTGAAGGAAGGCATGGATTTAGTCCTTTTATTGCCTATAGTACCTAATACATAATGGTACTTCTTAATCAATGTTAATTAAATTGAACTGGATTAGAGGAACCCAGGTGACTCAGTTGGTTAAGCATTTGACTTCAGCTCAAGTCTTGATCTCATGGTTCGTGAGCTTGATCCCCATTCTGGGCTCTGTGCTGACAGTGTGGAGCCTGCATGGGATTCTCTCTCTGTCTGTTTGTCTGTCTGTCTGTCTGTCTCTCTCTCTCTTCCCCCTGCTCACTTGCACTCTCTCTCTCAAAAATAAATGAACTATAAATAAATAAATAAAACTGGATTAGGGGAACAAACATGCTAGACTATTAACATGGTCATTCCACAGATTGGAGGTAAATAATATTTCATATTTTTTCATATGAATAAAACAAAAGTCCTCTTACTTTTTCTACAACAAATTAATATTATTTCAATAATAAAAAGCAAAAAAATTTCTACTTTCATAGCAGAAAAGATAACTGATACATGGAACAAAGTCAAGTATTTATTGAGTGCCAATTATATGCACAGATGTAATAAACACTGAGTGTTCATCATTCTTGGAACAAACATTTATTGTTTCTCTTAATTTTTAAAATTTTATTTATTTTTGAGAGAGAGCGCACGAGCCAGGGAGGACAGATAGAAAAGAAGAAGACACGGAATCTGAAGCAGGCTCCAGGCTCTGAACTGCCAGCAGAGAACCCGATGCAGGGCTCAAACCCGCGAACAGGGAGATCATGACCTGAGCTGAAGTCGGACACTCAACCAACCGAGCCACCCAGATGCCCCTAACATTTACTGTTTCTAATCAGTGCTAGGTGCAAGCAACAGAGTCCCTCATTAGGTATCTGAAGTGTGAGAGGGACCCGTGCACATACCCAGAGCTAAGGTGACTAAACAAGAGCAGTGCATGACAGAGACTTTATAGGGAGGGCAGAAGAAGACCACATCACCCAGGCTGGAGGATGGAGTCCTCCATGGGAACTGAATCTTAAAGGAAGGGTAGGAATTAGCCAGGTGAGTGGGAGATGACAGAAGAGGCATAGAATGGAGAAGAACAGAATAAGCACCACGTATTAGAAGAGCAAATGAAGTATGAAATTTATTTTATAGCTCAACTTAACAACAGATTTGGGAAACTTACTGAAAATGTCTTGACTTTTTTTCTACTGACATAGAACTAATGAAATAGTTTCACTTCCCAATTTACTGCCCTAGGTAAATTATGTTTCAACTGCCCTTCTAGTTCATATAGCCCCAGACTCTAAACCACCAAGATTAAGTAAAAAGATAAACATGGGTGATTCTAAATAGTTTGGTTTTATGGACAGACTGTATATATGGCAGGCATAGTCTTCTGGTCATAAGAGCGTGTACATTATTGCCATCCACTAGACCTCAATGCAGACCCTGGCGGACACTCTTTCAGACTTCCAAAGACGTATGGATATTTTCCTTTTCCAAAGATAATCATGATTTGAATAAGCAATTGCTGTCTATTTATAATTAGTGGAAAGCTGTTAGTGCTATTCTGTCAATGAAAACTGTTCAAGTGTGATTCTTATTAAACCCTGACCTTCATTTGCCTGGTCAATACACAGTTCCAGAAATACTGAAGAGGCTATTATTGGTGTTAGCACCTTGAATGTCAGTGTATGTAGGAAGATGTCCATAGTTCAAAGAGTTTGGTGACTCCTACAGAACAGAAAGTCATCTTAACCTCATATGCCAGGTTGCTTGTTGCTTCCAGCTGAATAAAGTGGACTAAGACCAGATCTAGTCTATTAATGTGCCTAGTGCAAGCATCATTAACATGTCCAAAGTGATCAAAGCCTACCATTAGTCTCAGGATATAAAAATGAACTACAAAAGCTACCAGGCTCAGTTCTTTGGACAAAACCTATTGTCATTCAACTTCAAGAATCATCAAATGCCAGCCACCTTCATTTCATCTATGCTCCTTCTCATTTGACTCCCAATTCTTCCTATTAAATCCTAAACATCATACGATTTCAGCCATAAATATTTGTCAAATTACTAAATAAATCACTGACTACTGCCACTTCCACTTTCTGCCCTTCTCCCAAATGCTGTATTAGTGGATACATACTTATTGGCTAAACTATTTTCAGGTGCGTGCATTTTAGTACCAGAATATTCTAGGTGCAAACAGTATGAAGGAATGGCTATATTTTCATAAATCTTTGAACTTTTCACCATCTACCACACTGTCCTGTATAAAGCAGACATGTGTGTTGGCTGGTTGATTTAACAAAAAGACTATATCAAAAAGGGCCAGGTAAATGTTTGAGGTCAAATTTGACATGTGTATTCTAGGATAATGCAACATGTAAATACCTAGGGAAAGAAGAGCAGAGAACTATGAATTCTTTCACAAAAATGCTGCCTTGTTCATCCTTAAATCCTACCATACCTTAAATACCATGTAGTAATTGCTTAAGATATATCTGTTGAAGGAATGTATGTTTTTGGTATTATTACTACTACCTTCCACAATTTCTTCAGAGTCATCCACAAAAAATTCCTTTAAGGGAGGCCTTTTGGGTCGTTTGAGAGTGTTGAGAAGCTGCTGGATTTTTGTGGATACTCTGCTACTGACAGGAACACCTGTAAGGGGGGGAAAACAGTAAGTGAAAATCCACTGATTTTAGGGCTATCTCAGCTTCTCAACTCTTTATGGAATTTTTATTTCTAATGATGTTTGGCCTTTGCCCAGAGTCTTATTCTATTTCAACTGGGCCAAAGAAATACAAATACGTACACGCCAAGTTTTATGGCAACACGTAACAAATACGGCACTATCATTAACACCCTGCTTCCAGATTTCATCTAGCCCTCCTTTTTTCCATACTGTTTCTTGTTCAGAGCTATCCTCTGACCATGCAGACTGTCTGAACAAGTAACAGCGCTGCCACAGTGCAGGCTGTTGAAAAGAGGGCCCTCCAGAGGACCTGTGCTGGACGGCCAGCTGCAGTGGAGTTCTGCAGCTGCTCTACTGCTCAGGTGCTGCTGTTCAGCATGTGCATTTTTCCAATTTAACTAATATTCCCTATATAGCTCCCTAAAAGAACTCCCTACCATCAGCTGTATCCATAAGGCTGGACCTGTTGGATCCTTTGTGCATGCCTTTGACTATCCCTGAAGGGGGCAGATCAATATTTGCTGGGCGCACTGAGGAAGATGATGATGAAGAAGAGGTAGTTGTAGTGACATCAGGGGGAGCAGAGAGATTCTCTGAGGGAGGAGAAAACAAAATTCAGAATTATATGACATTGGCAATAAAAACAAGAATCTTTAAATCTTTTTGTGGTTGTTTCTTAACAAGGAAAAAACTACAAAAATGGGCTATCAATTCTTGTAAAATAACCTTTGAAATCAAATTCTACTCGTAAGATATAATGAGAGAGTAAGAGTATAAGCCAGGGCATATCAAAATTATTTTTTCCTTTTTTCAAAATTATTATTTTCAAGAACTCGAACAGCCTTATTAAGAGCCAATCACATATCCAATGTTCCTCCAAAATGTTCTTTTCTCCACAGAAAGTCTGGTAGAAATTCAGCGTTAATAATCATAATAAAAACTGCGAGTGACTTCAAAATGAAAGCAAAGTGACTGTGGTCATAGTGCTACTGATATTCTAGCCTCGAGCATCTCTTCATGTTTATGTTGGTTTGTCCATAATATCTCCTCTTCCACCGGAAATGGGGAAGAGTGTCTTGGGAGTGGGTCAGATCCCTCAAGTTCCCAAATGAAGAAAACCAGATAAGGCCTACTTCCAATTTTTATAAAATAACCCACAGGAAACTGATCTACTTGACAGACAAGGTTCTTCCCTTGCTCTAAGCATGATTGTGTAATGTTCTTTTGTTCTGCTTCAGGTAGGGATTCTTAATATCAAGAAACTAAAATGACCTAAGTTGGAAGAGAGCCATTCAATAGGGATGTGTTACATAAGAAAACTTAGAAAAACATCTGGGGAAGAAAAGGAAAATTAGAGGAAGTAAAATATATGAGTTACAACAATAACAACAAGCTACTCAAAACCATAAAAAAGGCAAAATGCATAAGATAAACAATTTCTAAAATCAATTTGGGAGTAAGGTCTCTATGCCCCCAAAGTCTGATGTTACTAAGTTCAATTGTTGTTTTTCCCCCCTAGTTCAATGGTTTTTAAAGTTTTATATATACTAGCACAAGTAGACTACAGCATACCTTTCTGTAGAATAATGTAGTAATAAAGCATTAAAAATATTCATCTTTATTTGACCCCAGAAATTCCACTTATAGGGATATGTCTTAAGGAAATAATCAGACAAATGCACCAAATTCTGTGTTCAAGGATGTTCATTCCAGCAGTTTTTATAATGGCCAAAAATTGGATACTACCCAAATGTCCAAACCAGGGGAATGGCTAAATAAACCAGGACATAGCCATATAACAGCATACTTTGAAACCATAAATAGTATAATTCTGTATTAATGACATAAAAGATTTACCAATTTGTGATACACTGCTAAGAAAAGCAGGTTATGAACACTATGTTTAGTACAATTTCATTTTTTAAAAAGTAAGACCCAAACCCTACATATTCATATGCAAATAGTCTAGGAAGACACACATTAGAGTGTTATCTGTGGGAAGTGGGTTTACAGATATATAGATATAGATATAGATATAGATATAGATATAGATATAGATATATTATCTGTATCTTCGAATTTTTCTATTAGGAACATGAATTGCTTCTGTTAGAGCAAACATCCAAAAGGCAATAATGTTAGTTAGATAAAATGGTTTTTGTGACTACCTTAACAAAAAACTTTTCATAGAGTAGTGAAGCAATAGAAAAATATAAGGTCAGATGAAATCATCTAGTTAACAAAAACCTAGACAGAGTTAACTGGGTATTAGGACAGTGTTTTTAATAAGTGAAGTTGCTTTCTTTTAGACAAATGTGGAAATAAAATCTGACCCGACCATGGCTCTGTTGTGTACCCTCCCGAACAGAAAAGATGGTGAGCATGCTCCTCTGTAGCTGCTTTAAGAGGTTCAGTGAATTACAGGGCAGAGCCAAGCTGCAAGACAAGCCACTGGCTGTTGGCACTTGGCTTTTTAATGTGGGCAATCATACCCTCAAGGTAGCTATGTTCTTTACTAATTACAGGCTTGAATTGCAAATTTTCTAAATTTTTCTTTTCAGAAATCAATTAATAGATTAAAGATCTACATATGTGTATATATATTTATGTGTGTGTGTGTATATATATATACACACACACACATATATATAGTGTCTATATATATATACTGATATAGAAAGACCACTGATACGAAAATTAAGACACCACAGACACATGATGTTCAAATACATTACTCAGCACAGTATGTACCAACCAATTTAGCAAAAGCAGAGATCTGAGCTATATCTTTACCTGCAGATGTCACAAACCCTTAAAGTGCGTGTGCATGCGCACACACACACACACACACACACACACACATACACACAGACATAAAGCAGAGCCAAGCGAAAGCTACCCTCCATACAGGAGCACTGGTAGCAGGCAGCAGCTCACAGGGTACCAACACGGTCAGCCTGCACACTCCAGTTGTAGCAATAACACAGCAGCAAGGACCATAAATCCAGTCTTTATGCTAAAGACAAGGAGCTTCACTGATATTAGTGCAGAATTTGCTCAGGTTTCATGTTTTTCTGTTTGAGAAAACACAGGTAACAATCCTAGGAAAATCTAAGATGTTACATATTTTAACACCTTTTAATATGTGGAATATTCTCCAACAGGGATAAACCCACACTAAGACTGGTGTTATATCTTGCGGCTTGAGTATTGCTTATGGAAATAGCTATGGCTTCAGGTGGGCAATACTATGCACCAATAATGCAGATGATACCTATCACTCCAAATGTACTGCTGGTGTTTTCTCCTTTGCCCCATTAACTGTTATGTTCTTTCTAATTTTATTTCTTAGGCCACGCTGAAAAAACTAATACAAATCAGAAACTATTTCCTGGATGCTGGGAGCCAAATGGAACATGACTTGGGCTGCTCGGGTAGATCCAGCTCCTACCTATTCGGGTATTGGCAAATACATCAGCTAGAGACCCACTGGTTCCTTTGACCTCTCCATGGGACAGCGTAGAAGATGCGGATGAAGAAGTGGACGATCCCTGAATTGAACGGTTGATCCAGGACTCAGCATTCTGTAAGCTCTGTTGCAAGGCAGCAGAGAGCGCAGCTTGGCGTCTCAGAGAGCCCTCATCCTCAGAGGCCGAAGACGTGTCTGTGTGGAATTAGAAAAAAAGAAGTTCTCGATCCTGCCTAGAACAGAGACCTTTCAGTTCTTACTCATTGATCAACACATTCAATTTTGATACCAGCAAAATATTCACATTCTCAAGGCAGACTAGTGTGTAAAGGTTTTCAAGAACCTCAAAGAAAGGTCTACAGACCAAAGCCTGAAAACACAAAACAGCCTAAATCTATAGGTAATTTTAAGTTCTTAAAAAATCCCTTTTGGAACATTTAAACTTCATGCTTTTCTGTTCTGAACTGAATCAGGATCTGAATTTTTCTGGCTTATCTATTTATATTCAAGTAATAGTGAAGTGCTTATATGGCTCCCTCGACCTCTTAATTGGAGAACCGTGTGATAGGCTGCTATACTGATTTTGACAAGTACTTACTAATTAGTGTCTACTCAACAGGCAATGATCCTAATAGGGTGATATAAAAACTTACTTTTGTTAATAACAGCTTCAGTGTCAAACAGTGGGCTGGGTGCTGGGGGAACTAGAGATGGAATTAGAAACAGTGCTCGGTCTGGAGGCATTCACGGTTTTAGCGGCAAGTGGTCACTCAGCACAGGTAAGCCTCCCAAATGTGACAGGGGACGGCCCCGATCTGTATTGCTTTCCTTAACTCTCCAAGAACTGTGAGAAACTTACTGATACAAATTTACTGTATTTGGCCTGGCTCTGACTTCAGGGAAATAAGGCCTAAATTAGAAAAGCATGTTGAGAAAATAAAAAAGGAAAAGTTCAACCAAATATAAGACAGCCAATGGAAGCAGAAGTCAGGAATTTATTTCAAGGCTCTCAGCTTCAGAGGCATAGAAGTTAAGGGGGCATTTGGTCTGATCTGAGACAAACCCTTCTACGTGATTTTGGTGGTTATAATTAATGGCCTGTAGATTGGATATCATTTAATTTTTTAAAAAATAAAACATTCTGTGGTTAGTCCTGCTGAGCACTCTAACTCAGGTGAAACTGTAAGTCTGCGTTCGACTTCGGTTCAATGGGCCAAAGAGATAACTAACTAACAGGGCTAGAATGCTGCTCGACAATGGAAATTTGAACCACAAAAGACTAAATTAATCTAGAAGTCAGATTCTGCATGTCCAGAGCAAGCAAGGAAGTAAGAGTTAAAATAATGACCACATTCTTGCTTCCTGCTCTGAACCACTTCTAACTTATCATCTCATATTGAAGGAAGTATGAGGCCCACGACTGATTATTTTCACAATGTACTACATAACTACAGTATGTGCTGGGAACTATGCCAGGTTCTGGGGATTCTGAGATGTATAAGTTCTTGGGAGAGAGTGCCCTCAAACGGCTTACAGTCCAGTACAGGAGACACAATCCTACAGACTATCTCACAAGACTTCAAGAGATGCTGAGAAACGGGGTAAGAAAGGGTTTCACAAGAGGGGCACCAATCCCGGGGGAGGAATTCAAGTATTCCTATGTAAATGGAGCAAAGACTCTGAGGAGTAAGGGGCAAAATATGAGGCTGGAGAGGGAAACAGTGACCAGACCCCAAAGGGATAAACTGATGAGGTTCTTTAAAGGAGAAAGAGATCTAGAATACAAAAGGAGAGTGACTTAAGGAAAATACAGAGAAAGAAAAGTAACACCATCTGTAACCTTTTATTTAAGGAACGAGGTTTGCATAATTCTCAAAAAATATTCCAACATTTCAACTGTACCTTGGGAGGCAGAGATTTCTGTCTTTGTAAACATGATAAAGAAAAGATCAATGGGTGGGCGGTGTGGAACAGGTGTATCTGACCCTAAGAACACAGTATTTTCAGGGTAATACATCTCAGGACCCTAACAAACTCCACTGGATTTGCAGGCTGTCTTTATTGCATCATTTATTTTAAACTGCATTAAGTCTAAAATCAGAATAACCCAATTTTCAAAAGATAGCAAAACCAGTATTTTCATGATTAGGTTTACGGCAAATTGGCTTCACTGTGTTTCTATACTGGATCAATTATGTCACTAGGTGCATTGTTTCAATTCAATGACCTCATTTGCCTGCCAGTCCTCCTCCGTGTTTAGTGACTACAACTGTGGGCGGCTCAGTGTAGTGGAGAAAACATGGCTTGGGGTCTGTCTTCCATTTGAACTCTGGGGTCCACCCCTCATAAGCTATGTGACTTGGGGAATAACATTATCCACCTGAGAAGGTTTGCTTGTTTACCCATTCGACAAATACTACTAAGCACTACACTAGTTGGTAGGAATAAAATGGTGAACAAGGAAGACATGTCCCTACTCCAATAGGACTTAGTGTCTTACAGTGCAGACACCCAAGGAAGTGAGACCTAAACCTAGGCCAGAAGGGTAAGTAGCTATCGGCTCTAAAGCATATGGAGGTGGGGGGAGCAAAGAGCCAGGCAGAGGGAACAGCATGTGAGGAAGTGGGGAGGGCACAGAAAACAAGGCACATCCGAGGACCTGAAAGAAATGGGACTGGCTGCAGCACAGGACGCAACAGCAGTTACTTCCAATTCTGATGGAAGATGAGGCTGGACAAGTAGACAGCACTGGGCTCTTAAGGGTCTTTGTGCTAAATGCACAGGAGACCATAAAATGAGACATTGTCCAGAATACACCCCCAGCAGTGGCAGCGCATAGCAGTTGGCCAATAAGTATTGGTTCCCCTTCTCTTCCTTGAATCATCCATTCTAGGTTAGCTCACAGGCACAAAACCGGCCGTGCAAAGCTTTCAGCAGATCGTGTATCTTAATGCGCAAAACGTAAGCATTGCTCCAAGACGGTATCTTAAAAAACAAAACAAAACAAACAAAAAAACAAGCTCCCTTAAATATTTATATGTTTATTTGGTAGCTTTTTTGGTTTGTTTTGTTAAGTAACTGTCACCCAAGAAATTGCTGTGGATTAGTAGAAATTTTGGCAAGATTAAATTAATGATAATAGAAATATTTTCTCACTGATTCTGCTCCAGTTGAACATGAACTTACAACTCTTTTTTTTTTTCAACGTTTATTTTTATTTTTGCGACAGAGAGAGACAGAGCATGAATGGGGGAGGGGCAGAGAGAGAGGGAGACACAGAATCGGAAACAGGCTCCAGGCTCCGAGCCATCAGCCCAGAGCCTGACGCGGGGCTCGAACTCCCGGACCGCGAGATCGTGACCTGGCTGAAGTCGGACGCTTAACCGACTGCGCCACCCAGGCGCCCCGACAACTCTTATCCATCATAACTAAGGTCCCTTGCTTAAACTCTTGTATAAGATGAATACAACAGGTCCTCTAAAACAGAAAATAATTTTGAAAACACGCTTTGCTCTTCAGTTTTTAGTTAGTATGGTTTTAACACAGCATCATTTTATACTGATAGGCAGAAGCCTATAAAATCCATTTCTAACCAATTACAAAACATACATAACAATTAGTTTGTTGACTTTAAGGGGAGAAAGGTCCCAAATTTGCTGTCTTTGAGCACTGTAGCACTTTTTGTCATTAGCCATGTGTGCAAATGACATCCCTCTTTTTGGCAGAAAATACAGCTTTTATATCTAAAAATGTTTATTTTAAAAGTTTAAACACCTACCAATTCCACCTACTAGTGGAATAATCTATTCATTCCACTCCTACATATCTACCCAAGAGAAATGAAAGCATATATCTATACAAGGACTTGTTTGTGAATGTTCATAGCAGCTTTATTTTAATAGGAAAAAACTGGAAACTACCTAAATGTCCATCAAGAACTGAAAGGAGAAACAAAAGGTATATCTATAGGACAGAATACTACTCAGCAATAAAAAGGAATGAGCCTCTGCTATACAAAACAACATGGTTGAATCTCAAAATAATTATGTGGAGTGAAATATGACAGACCTCTTCCCTCAAAAAAAAGTACAACAAAGTATGATTCTATTTATACAAAACTGTAGAAAATCCAAACTAATGTCTAATGACAGAAAACAGATCATGGAGATGGAGAGAAGTAGGATTACAAAGGGATTATGAGGAAATTTGGGGGGGGGCATGATGGATACCGCTCATTTTCTTAATTGTGGTAATGGCTTCACGGTTTTGCTATGAAAACTTAGCAAACTACACATTTTAAGTATGTGTATTGTATGTCAATTGTAATTTAATAAAGCTGTCAAAAGAACTCATTGAAAAAGATTCACGGGGGTGAAAATGGTGGCTTGGTGAGAGGATGGTAACGTCTCAGTCAGTCTACACAATCTGAGGGGTACTGTGCAAACTGGACAAGTTCTTGGAAAGACAGTGACTGCCATTGGGCTCTGACAGCTGATACCAAAATTAGGCCCAGACATCAGCTTAGAACAGTAGCTAAGTCAAGACTCACCAAAAGAAAGATCTTATCCTAATAACTACTACAAAATATACCACATAAGCCAGGCCAAGAAATAGGAGCTTCAAAGAACAAATAAAGGAAACAACCACTAGGGTGGTTAGTGCATGATATTCTAGAGATCACGGAAAGAATTTTTGTATATTTTGGGTAAGTAGAGTGGAAAGACATCAGGCAGGAAAATATGTTCTCTTGCATTGTTGGGTCAGAGGAATTAAGGACTTCCAGAACCTTCAAGAAAGGCAAGTGGAGTTTCTATGCAGACAAGAAAAGAAAAATCTTGGGGCGCCTGGGTGGCGTAGTCGGTTAAGCGTCCGACTTCAGCCAGGTCACGATCTCGCCGTCCGCGAGTTCGAGCCCCGCGTCGGGCTCTGGGCTGATGGCTCGGAGCCTGGAGCCTGTTTCCGATTCTGTGTCTCCCTCTCTCTCTGCCCCTCGCCCGTTCATGCTCTGTCTCTCTCTGTCCCAAAAATAAATAAACGTTGAAAAAAAAAAAATTAAAAAAAAAAAAGAAAAGAAAAATCTTTAGAGATCCAAGAGGAAGCAACCTAGGAGTAAAAGCATATATGGAAGAAAAGATTAGAAGGTTAGTTCTGGAAGCAGGCCAATCTTGAACCAACCTTGGGCTGCAAATTCTGGGCAGCTTGATATAGCGCTATACCCAACCAGGGTGTCTGATTCACCAGACAAGGGTTAGGGAGACTTTCAGAACTATCTAAGAGATATTTTGGCATCCCACAGTAATGTGTCTGGGTGCACAGAAGCTTGGCTGGGATCAAAAATAACTATGTAAAACCTGACTGGCAGGTTCATGAGTTGTCTGACCATTAATGTCCAAACTGGAATCCCTCTAAGAGAAGGGGTACTCACTGTTAATAATTACTCTAGGGTCACTCTACCTATAAGGGATCTCCAAACACTGTTTTTCTAGGTATTTTTTCATGTCTATGAAAAAACAGTTCACAAAATGAATTAATATTACAAATACTGTTGACCCTTGGGGTGCCTGAGCAGGCTCAGTTGGTTAAGCATCCAACTCTTGATTTCAGCTCAGGTTATGATTGCACTGTTGGTCGGGCTCTATGCTTACAGTATGAAGCCTGCTTGGGATTCTCTCCCTCTTTCTCTCTCTGCCCCTCCCCAGCTCATACGCAAATATGGGTGCACGCACAAGCTCTCTCTCTCTCCTAGTAAATAAATAAAAGTTTTTAAAAAACTACTGTTGATTCCTGAACATCACAGGGGTTAGAGGTACTGGCCCCATGCATGGCTGAAAGCCCGTGTATAACTTTTGACTCCCCCCCAACTTAACTTACTGATAATATAAACAACAAACACATATTTTGTATTTTACAAATATCTGTATTCTATTTTTTTAATGTGTATTTATTTTTGAGAGACAGAGCATGAATGGGGGAGGGGCAGAGACAGAGGGAGACACAGAATCCAAAGCAGGATCCAGGCTCCAAGCTGTTAGCACAGAGCCAGACGCAGGGCTTGAACTCACGAGCTGTGAGATCATGACCTGAGCTGAAGTCAGATGCTTAACTGACTGAGCCACCCGGGTACCCCTATTATATCTGTATTCTTACAATAAAGTAATCTAGAGAAAAGAAAATATTAAGAAAATCATAAAGAAGAGAAAATATGTTTACAATACTACATTGTAAAAATTCCACATATAAGCAGACCCACGCAGTTCAAATTGTATTGCCCATGGGTCAACTGTGTTTAGGTAAAAAAAAGAGATTTTTAAAAACTTATTGCCTATTTGAAAAGTCCGATCAAACATGCAGCAACTGCTAGAGCTCCAGATTTACCGCAAAATATTTACTTGACACTATGGTAGAAGGAGAGGCGATATACCAAGTGGTTTAGAGAATGGGCTTTTAAAGTCAGACTCGTCTGAATTCCGACCTTAGCTCTGCGACTGAGAGCTCTTGGGCAAATCAGTTCTTAAGGGTCTTAATTCTGCTGTTTGCTGTTGTTGTTCTTTTTCTATTCTCTCTCATGGTGAGTGTTTTCTATTTTTGGACTGTTTACTCACAAAATTCAGTGGATCTTTATCTCTGGAATCCTAAATCCCTGGGTTGACGTTGTATCCTTCCAGAAACTATTTGTGTCTCAAGGTTATCATCAGTCCAAAGACCATTTTTTAAATGTTAGTTCTTACCAGGCAGTATAGTGAAATTCAAACCTAGAACCCACTTGACCCCAAATTCTTAGGGAAGGTCCCAGCTTCTGTTATCCCAAGGCCAGGCACAACTCAAGCTTTCTTAACAACATTTTCTTTTGCTGGCATGTTAATTTTTTCTAGTTCATTTGTCTGCTGAAGCTGTTAGTCCCTCCAGGGATCTCAATTCCAACAACCAACTTATTATTATTATTATTTTTTTTTTAAGTAAGCTCTAGGCCCAACGTAGGGCCCAAGCTCACAACCCCAAGATCAAGAGTCACACGCTCTACCAACTGAGCCAGCTTACACAGGTCCAAGGTTTTATCTTTTCTATCCTTATGGTAATTAGAATTTATTTAAGCCCCTTCTTTCCTGCCTCCCTGCTCCCCAGGACAGATAAAGCGAGCACCATCTCAACATTCTGATGTTCAGTGACTGTTCTCTCTCTCTCTCTCTCTCCTGTATGTATTTAAAAGGAAACTGGTTCTAGTCTATCTAGAATTTCTAATGGGAAGTTTTCTTGTCTCTGTTCTAGGAGAGAATTTTCAGATTATCTAACTGACTACACAGCTAACAAAGCTTATGCAAGTTATTGAGCTTCTCTAAACCTGTTTTCTCATTTGTAAAATGGGACAGAGGGCAATGGAAAAAAAAGAAAAGAAAAATATGTGCTAAGCATTTAGCTCTTTAACTAGTACACAAGGCTACTCAATAAACGGTAACTATGAAATCAGTTTTACTGGCAAGCTGTAAATTTTACCATTAGCTGTTGAAATAAATTCAGTCTATCAAAGTGGGTTTTTACTGTGCTTTGGCTTAAAGAATATTGAATATTTACTGGTCTCCCAAGTAACTGCAGACCACTGCTCATAACCCACACCAATAATGAAAGTATGCTACTAACATGATCCAAGTCTATTAATTAGAGCACATTTATAGGGGCCTGATTTGCCAACTCTGTTTATTTTGCACTTCTGAATGAAATTAGAATGTTTGGGGAAAATTCCCCAAGTTGGCAATTCAGATAGGTATTCTTTTTTAATTTAAATTAACTGACTAAAACATGTTTTGGGCTATAAGCTCTCAGAAGGCAACAGCTATTTGATTTGCTTTCAATAATATCCCTGCATTTCTATAGACGACAGTGATGCCCATGAACAGACCTGGGATATTGTTATACTTTTTAAGTTGTAAATTCCTCCTTATCTGGCCCTAGGAATTACTACTGCGGTCACTGCCAAGCAGGGCCCTGTGTGGGACAGGCACATAAATTCATTCTACCCAAGCCAGCTGAAATAGCTTACTGTGCTCTGGGGTCATCATGTGGTCTATTGGGTCATCCGAGTACCCTCCGAATGAAGCACAGGGTAAGTCCACAAGGATGCAGAAAAAACTTAGAGGGGAAAACAATATATGCTGCAGTTTTCGCATTTTGTTTATCGGTATGAATGAGAAACAGAATTACACAAAGAATCCCTACAAAGAAAGAGCTGAGGTAATGGCCTCATGACATTAGTAAATGATTTCAGCACATAAAGGGAACTGGATGGCAGTAATTCAAGCAGTCTAAGAGACTGAAAAGGCCACAGGCACTAAAGAACCGTAATTTGCTACCAACTCCGAGAATTTAAATTTTCCAATCCATAAGACAAAAACCAGCGTACATATCAATAAACAAATTTTAGGTTGAGTGACACTTTATTATTTCCAAATGATATGTGAACAAAAGCCAATTATTTCCCATGGCCACTATTTATACCATATTTTCCATCCTATGTAATACTATGAATAAAGCCAAGATTTATGACATATTTTACTTCTTAAATCCTTTTTATTAAATCCTTCCAAAAATAGCTCTAAAATTTCATCAGTTTAGTAATGCCAACAGTTATGTGTTGGGTGCGCCCCAAAGAGCCTCACTGGATAGTGTGCTTTCGCAGGTATCCCAGGAACTGGGTTGACACGGGACAGCACGTGCACAGTGACGGCCCTGACTGCAAACTTGCTTTGTGACGTGCATCCTGACTGCTCAGACAGTGCACAAAGGGCAACGTGACTGAATTACTATAAAATCTGAGGTTAATTTTTCCCTGCAAGGTTAGTACAACTTTTCTAGAAAGAGTGCCATGGCAAGGTCATTTGTATAGCTGCCCAGAACTGATTTTTTTAAAACAGCCTATAACCAGCAATAATTAAGGTCCTCCTCCTCCTCCCCAACCCTCAGGGCAGCCTCAGCATTCTTCTAGACTTCAGTGTTTCAGGGGCTCTCAGTGCAAGATAAAGGGAGACAGTGACACAGGATTAAACTGCAGTAGGAAGAGGACACAGCCAAGGATCTAACCAGTGGTTCTCAGGAGCTTGGAGAGAATGGAATCTGAATCCCCTGACTGGGGAACAGCAAATTCCATTCCCTAAAATGAAAAGTGCTGATGGATGCCTTATGATACAGCTCTTGCACATTTCCTCACGCTAGACACAGGCATGTGCGCAGCTGCAGAATGAGAGCATCAGGATCTAGCTCCGTGTGGGGGCCATGTGAGAAATCACTCTGTAGGGTGCTCTCAATGTTTCTTCATGATGAGAGAGAATTCCTCTTCTATATGACAACATGCACGTCCCTAGTAGTACATTAAGGTTTCTCATATGCTATTCAGAGATCCCTAGCTCTGGAGATAAACAGATAGGAGACCTTTTCGTTACTCTGATCTGATGAATAAAGGTCTTAGGAGAGAGGATCGTACCTTCATAATCATGAAATTATGAAGACACATAAGGTGATCAGGAACATTATGCCACCTCTGTAAGGCTGCAGTACAACATTAGTGTTCAGAAACAGGCCTGTAGTGAATTCCCAAGGACTATGGTCTCATTCAGTAGTGAATAGCCACGATTTTGTTGCTGGAGTTGATAATGTCCCCTCGGGCAGTGACTTTTGTAAGGGGATAAAAAAGGTTTCCATTCCTTCTGAGCATTCTCAAGATCCTTTGCTGCACTCTCACATTTAACCCAAGGCCATGAGAGCAGACTATTTACTGTAGAGCTGTATTTCTTTATTACAGCTATGGAGAGGCCTGTTTCTAAGAAGTACGAGTCACGTGCTCCCTACCCTTTGCCATTTATTACAACTGAGCCCTCAGCCGCGCTGCGGCAGCATCTGCCCACGAGGAACTGCTCCGGGTCTGAGAGGCCCCTTTGTCTATCAGGACCCAACTGGTGCTATACTACTGTGGAAGGGAAACCAGCCAAGATTTTGAATGAATAGGCTGGAAGTACGCACCATTACAGACACAAAATGTCTTTCACTGTGAAGGTCTGCTAGAGGTATCCTGTGTTACGTTTTGAGAAACACTTGAAGCCACAGAGCTATTTCTCTCTCAAACATATTGACACCACAGATGTAAGGAAAAGAAGCACACACAGTTAATGAGCCCACAGCACACCCAAATGCTCTGAGAAGTTAGCCAAAACCTAGCAGAAAACTATTAATATGAACCCAGACCAGGGACTAGGATCAGTGTAAACAGCTCAACTTGACAGCTGTGAATCAAAGTCAATCACAATGATGTAACCTTCTCCCCAAAGATATGGTAAGTCCTCTAGACCCAAACTACAGGGAAAAAATTTCCCCCAAAGATTTCATTACTAGTAACAGGACAGGAGACACCCAGACACTATATTGAGGCTCCGGGACAGATTTATTATGTTTAGTCTCAGCGGCCTACAGGGAGATCTTGTCTGGGATTTCATCTAAAAAATCTTAAGGCTTTTCGAAACTTTGGGAAAGATTCTGAATAAACAAGACAACTTAAAGTTGTTCCGGTTGCTCCTCAAATAGCAAATTATATAACTCTTCGGGTACAGAGTCCAAGTCTGGGGAATGAGAAAGGGATGAAGACACTTAGTTCTCTCTGATCTTGTGAACCCATTATAACAAGTGGGTTCTTAAAAATATATAAATGTATACAAAATATATTAACACACACACAAACACACTTATATGTATTTTTTCAGATCCCTTAAACCTTTGCATGACTGCTCTCACTCCGTCTTTAATGACACACAAAATTTTATTCCAAATGCACTTATTCTGTAGAGGCAAAGCATCTGATTGAGACGTATAAATTTGTTAAAGAAATTATGACCATGGTCATATTTTAGAGGTCAACGAAAATAGCTATTAAACCACAGAAGGATTTTCTAAGACCCTAAGCTTTGGCCTGTGTTTATTTATGACTACTTGAGTTTGGGGGTTGTATTAAGGAAATGCTAAAAATTCGGAAGGAAAACTTTTTTTTTTTTTAATAGCATTATTGTTAAGGCTTCTTTCTGTATGCATTTATAATGTGACAATCAAAACTTGTGTCTTCAATGTGTATTCTTAGACACCTTGGATGACGAAGAAAAGTGCAGGCTCCTACCTCAGAAAAGACAAAGCAGAACTTATGTCAGGAACATCACAGGAGTAACTGTCAGAGAGGAAGGTTCTGAAAGGTTCTGACAAACCTACCAGGAGGTGTGCAGGCATCTGCAGGAGACTGGACGAATGTGGACCGCCTTTTGGTTGGCATAGGCAAAGCCATTTTCTGTTCTTTATGCTTTGCCAGTGCGGCTTGAACTGCTTCTGTATGGATATCTGAAAGATTAAACATTTGCATTTATTAGCTCTTGGTTCTTTTTTTTTTTTAAATTTTTTTTTTAACGTTTATTTATTTTTGAGACAGAGAGAGACAGAGCATGAACGGGGGAGGGGCAGAGAGAGGGCGACACAGAATCTGAAACAGGCTCCAGGCTCTGAGCCGTCAGCACAGAGCCCGGCGCGGGGCTTGAACTCACGGACCGCGAGATCATGACCTGAGCAGAAGTCGGACGCTTAACCGACTGAGCCACCCAGGCGCCCCAGCTCTTGGTTCTTAAAGTGTTTACTTCTGTGGGCTGAACTATTACTGCCTCAACTGTGGAAAAGGGATGTTTAGGTGATTTTTAGTTACAGTTTGTGTTGTAACAATTAAAATAAAAATGAAAAAAAAGAGACAAAAAAAGAAAGAAGTCAAGGATAATTTTACAGAGAAGGAAAATGAAGCCCAGAATGATTATGTGACTGCTTTAAGAGCAAACAAGGGGCTAGTGGAGATAGGCAGGGGTGGGGAAAGGGGAAGGGGTCTAATATGCCCCTGTGCCAGGCAGGGATCCTACCTCTGAATGGAATGAGTGCTGTGCAGGTAGCTAAAAGACACTCACTGTTCTTCAGGAAAAGCAGCTCAGGATTTGTTTAACTGCCTGAAAGTGGTTGAGACCACTCAGTTCTCTACCACAGGATCAGAAGGGCTGAATCTGATCTAGAAAAATATAAGAGCTGATGGTACTTGTTTGCCACTGTGGCCACAAGAGAATTCAGTTCTCCCCTTGAAGTCCAAGAGGAAGGAACCTTAGAGCACTGGGATGCGTCAGTCGGTTAAGTGTCCAACTTCAGCTCAGGTTATGATCTCACGGTTCATGAGTTCGAGCCCTGCACTGGGCTCTCAGCTGTTGGAGCAGATCCCAGTTTGGATCCTCTGTCTCCCTCTCTCTCTGCCCCTGCTCCGCTCACACTCTCCTCTCTCCCTCAAAAATAAATAAAGATTAAAAAAAAAAAAAAAGAAGTCTAATAGGGGTCTCAAAATTAACATTTCCCAACAGAACACTTGATTGTCCACTCCCGCCATAAAATGTGCTCTACATTTCTGCAAAAAAAGGATCATACTATTCATAGTCTTTGGTGTTCTCCTTTGAGATTTTTTAAAACTCTTACAAAATCCTATGAAGGTAGATAACTGAAGTAGCTTCCTAGTTCACAAGAATTTCCTCTTCTCAGGGATGGGCCCAGTTGAGGGACAAACTATCCTAGGAGGCCTGTCTGTGCTATGTAAATGTACCTCTTATAACAGCTGGACCTATCAGATCCTTTTATGGGGGTCTGTGTGGAAGAATTTGAAATAAGTCAAGAAAATGCAGGTTCTAGAACTGAGTCACTTTAATGATAACTCCCTAGAGAAAAGGAATGTCCTTAAACTTCAGGGTTGAAACCCTGGAAGCTGTCTCTCCTTTTCTAGGGATTTCTCAACTGTTGCTTTGCTTCTATGACTTACTCTAGCTATTTAAGGTAGCCTGAGCTGGCCTGTTTCATGCAACAACAACAACAACAAAAACCTTCACTAATATAACCAGAAACATCTTTCTGTGTAAATACAGACCTATAACATAATTTTAAAGGTTGCATAGAATTCCACTGTATGTCTGTGCCATGATTTATTTAAGCAACCTGTTTCCAAAGTTTTGCTACTATTCATAGCAACGATTCACAGCAAAAGAATTCAGTATTTTCACCTTAGTACATACGTCTAATCCTATTTTTGTAGGATTAATTCCAATTGCTGAGGTGTATTTCCTAAGAACAAGGATTTTAATTTTTTTTTTTTTTTTTTTTTTTTTTTTTTTTTTTTGAGCAGGGGGAGCAGCTAGTGCAAGCAGGGGAAGGGCAGAGGGAGAGGGAGAGAGAGAATCTCAAGTAGGCTCCACACCCAGCTCAGAGCCCAACATGGGGATCCATCTCACCACCACGAGACTGTGACCTGGGCCAAAATTAAGAATCGGACACTTAACCAAGTGAGCCAAGACACCCAATGATTTTACTCTTATATAGCTATCATACATTTACCAAAATCAATAAATTAAATATTGATACAAATTATTATGTCACCCACAACCCATATTCCAACTTAGCCTACTATTCCCCAGTAATGCACTTTATAGTTTTTCCTCCTTTGTTCCTGATCTGGGACCTGACACAGAATCATACATTACGTTTAGTTGTCACAATTCTCTATTATCCTATAATCTGGAACATTTCTTAACCTTTGTCTCTCATTGCCTTGACATTATTGTACAGACTAATTATATTGTAGAATGTCCCTTAATTTTAGTTTGTTGATATTCCTCATAATTAGATTCAGGTTATACATTTTGGTAGGAATACCACAGAAGTAATATGTCTTCTTGAAACATGATGTCAGGAAGTGTCTGCCCTATTACTGGTGATAGTAACTGATTACTTGGTTAAGATGATGTCTACTAAAGTAATTCATTGTAAGGTTATTATTCTTCCCTTAGTGTAATTAACAAATAAATTATGGGTGAATGTTTTTCAGATGATATAAATATTACATACTTCATTGAACTTTTACCTACTGGTTTTAGCATTCATTGATGATTCTTGGCTGAATCAATTATTACCATATGGCTACAAAACATTGATTTAATAACTCTATCATTCCTTCTGTATTTATTAGTTACTTTTTCTACTATAAGAAAAAGCATCCCTTTCTCTCCCAATTTATTTATATCAATACAGACCTATTGACTCTCATTTTATTCTATGGCTATTGTTACTACCATTACTTATTTTGATGGTCCTAATACCCCAGATTTGACCAATGAGGCCAAATCAAACGGGCTCTTACGTCCTTTTGACATATTCCCATCATTTTGAGCAGTTTTTGTTCTCTGGTATAAGATGTTCCAGGTATGTTCCCTTCTCCAGCACTAGAATTAAACATTTCTCTAAGGAACCTTGACCTCACTTAGTGGAGAATGGTATTTAGAAAACAAGACCTTAAAAGAAGGAGTGCTCAGTGTTATTGGGGTATCAGACGCTCAACCAACTAAGCCACCCAGGTGCCCCTCTTCATTTTTAAAAAAAAAATTTTTTTTTCAACGTTTATTTATTTTTGGGACAGAGAGAGAGAGAGCATGAATGGGGGAGGGGCAGAGAGAGAGGGAGACACAGAATCGGAAACAGGCTCCAGGCTCTGAGCCATCAGCCCAGAGCCCGACGCAGGGCTCGAACTCACGGACTGCGAGATCGTGACCTGGCTGAAGTCGGACGCCCAACCGACTGCGCCACCCAGGCGCCCCACTTCATTTTTTTTTTAAAGCTGCATAGCACTCCATTATATAAGTTAGTTTACTCAACTATTCTAAGTGTGGGCATTTAAGTGTTTCCAATATTTTACAATTACAAACAATAATACAACAAAGGGTCTTGTGCAAGTAGACTTTTATACTGATGAGAGTATATCTTCAGGGCCAATTCCAACAAGTGAGACTCCTAAGTCAAAAAGTGAATACATTTTAAACTCTGCTGCATCTTGCCAAGTTCCTCTCCAAAGAGTTGTATCATACTGTATTACTAGCAGCAATGTGCCTATGTGTCTGTTTCCTCATAGCCTCACCAGCAGAATGTATTATCTTGGTTTTTTGACTATTACCAGTTTGGTAGCTGAGAAATGGTGTCTCAGTATACTTTCAATTTGGACTTCCTTTATTTTATTATTATTTTTTTTTATTTTAAGATTTACTTTATTTTTGGAGAGAGAGAGAATGTGCAAGTAGGGGAGGGGGCAAAGGGAAGTGGGGGGGAGAGAGGGAGAGAGAGAAAGAAAGAGAGAGAATCCCAAGCAGGCTCCACACACTCAGCATGGAGCCTGATGTGGGGCTCAGTTCCATGACCCTGGGATCATGATCTGAGCTGAAATGAAGAGTTGGACGCTCAACTGGCTGAGCCACCCAAGCAACCCTGTACTTCTTTTATCATTAATGAGATTAAACATTGGATTTAAGGACCATTTAATATTTGTTGGTAAGTGAAAGTAAATATTCATGTCACTTGATCATTTTTCCACTGGGTTTCTCCATTTATTTTCCCCTAATTTTTAGCCTAAATTTTTAATTTTTCCCCTAGCCCTTTATCTCTGAATGTCAGAAATAGTTTCTTTCAATCTGTCATTTGTCTTTTGACACTGTGGTAGTTTATTGCCACACAGAAGGTTTTTAAAAAATTTTTATGGAATATCTCAAATCGATAACCTAATGTTATATTGAAGGAACTTAAAAAAGAACAAACTAAAACCAAAGTTAGTAAAAAGAGGAAATAACAAGGATTATAACAGAAATTAAAAAAATAAATTTGAAAAACAGAAAACAATCAACAAAAATAAAAGTTGGTTTTTTGAAAAGATGAACAAAACTGACAAATCTTTAACTGGATTAAGAAAAATACAGGGGCTGGGGTGCCTGGGTGGCTCAGTCGGTTAAGCGGCGGACTTCGGCTCAGGTCATGATCTCACGGTCCGTGAGTTTGAGCCCTGCGTCGGGCTCTGTGCTGACAGCTCAGAGCCTGGAGCCTGTTTCAGATTCTGTGTCTCCCTCTCTCTGACCCTCCCCCATTCATGCTCTGTCTCTCTCTGTCTCAAAAATAAATAAATGTTAAAAAAAAAAATTTTTTTTTAAAAAAAAAAGAAAAAGAAAAATACAGGGGCACCTGGGTGGCTCAGTCGGCTGGGCGTCTTACTTGGGCTCAGGTCATGATCTCCCAGTTCACAGGTTCGAGCCCCACGTCGGGCTCTGTGCTGACAGCTCAGAGCCTGGAGCCTGCTTCGGATTCTGTGTCTCCCTCTCTCTCTGCCCTCCCCTGCTCATGCTCTCTCTCTCAGAAATAAAGATTTTTAAAAAATTAAAAAAGAAAAATACAGAGTAAAATAACTAAAATAAAAAATGAAAGAGGAAATATTACAACTGATACCATAGAAATAAAAAAGATTATAAGACTACCATGAGACTACTACTATACCACAAATTGGATAACCTAAAAAAATGGATAAATTCCTAGAAACATACAACCTACTAAGATTGAATCATGAAGAAAGAGAAAATCAGAACAGACAAATTACTATTAAGAAGACTGAATCAGTAATAAAAACCTCCCAACAAAGAAAAGCCCAGGTTTCACCGTAGAAATCTATAAAACATTTTAAGAACAGCAACCTTTCTCAAATTCATTCAAAAAACTAAAGAAGAAATACTTCTCATTTAAAAGAAGAAATACAAACTCATTTTTATGAGGCCAGCATTACCCTAAAACCAAAGCTAAACAAAGATACTGCAAAAAACAAAACAAATCCAAAATAAAACAAAACAACAACCCCTAAAACTAAGCAACCCACTGAATGGGAGAAGATATTTGCAAATGATATATCCAATAAGGGGTTAACATCCAAAATATATAAAGGACTTACACAACACCAAAAAACAAATAATTCAATTAAAAAGTGAGCAGAGAACTTGAATAGACATTTTTACAAAGAAAGCATACAAATGGCCAACAGACATAAAAAGACACGCAGCATCACTAACCACAGGGAAATGAAAATCAAAACCACTTCGAGATCTCACCTTACACCTGTCAGAATGGCTAGGATGAAAAAGACAATACCAAGTTTTGTGAGGATGTAGAGAAAAAGGAACCCTGGTACACTGTCAGTGGGAATATAAATCGGTGTAGTCACTGTGGAAAACAAGGTAAAAAAATTAAAAATAGAAACACCAAAAAGTCCAGTAATTCCACTATTGGGTATTTACTCAAAGAAAACAAAAACACTAATTCAAAAAGACATATGCATCCTCACGCTTCCTGCAATATTGTGTGTAATAGCCAAGATATAGAAGCAGCTCAAGCGTCCATCGACAGAATGGATAAAGATACGGAATATATATACAGTGGAATATTACTCGGCCATTAAAAATAATAGGACCTTGCCATTTGCGACAACATGGATGAACCTAGAGGGTATCATGCTAAGTAAAATAAGTCAGAGAAAGACAGACACCATATGATTTCACTTATGTGTGGAATCTAAAAAAAGGAACAAACAAAACTCAAAGAGACTCTTAAATGCAGTTAAGAAACTGGTGGTTGCTAGAGGTGAGGCAGGTGGGGGATGGGCAAAATAGATAAAGAGCATTAAGAGGTACAAACCTCCAATTATAAAATAAAGACGTCACAGAGATGAAAAGTAGAGCATGGGGAAGTCAATAATATCGAAAAAATGTACAGTGATGACACCTCATAATGAGCATTGAGTAATGTATAAAATTATTAAACCACTATTTTGTACACCTGAAACTAATGTAACACTGAATGATAATCACACTGAAATTTTTAAAATAAATAAAAAATTTAAATGCAGATTTTTTTAAAAGGCAGAAACAGACCCATAAACACAGAGAACAAACTGATGGTGGCAGAGGGGAGGGGAGTAGGGGGATGAGAAAAATGAGTAAAGGAAAGGAGTGCCTGGGTGGCTCAGTCAGTTAAGCATCTGGCTCTTGATTTCAGCTCAGGTCATGATCTCAGGGTTTGTAGGTTCAAGGGCTGCTCTGGGCTCTGTCAGCACAGAGCCTATTTGTGTCTCCCTCTCCCTGCCCCTCCCTCCCTCCCTCTCTCTCTCAAAATAAATAAAGTTAAAAAAGTTTTTTAAAGTCGGTAAGGGGGAGTGGGAGATACAGGCTTCTAGTTATGGAATAAGTCACAAAGGTAAAAAGTACAGTACTGGGAATATAGTCAATGGTATTGTCAGAGCGATGTATGGTGACAGATGACAGCTGCACTTGCAGTAAGTATAGCATAATGTACAGATTTGTTCAATCACCATGCTGTACATCTGAAACTAATGTAACACTGTATGTCAACTATGCTTCAATTAAAAAAAAAAGAAAAGAACCCCTACACCAATATCCCTGATGAATACAGATGCAAAAATATGGAACAAAATACTATCAACCTGAATTCAACAGTACATGAAAAGGACTATGTACCGGGGCACCTGGGTGGCTCAGCCAGTTAAGCGTCCAACTCTTGGGTTTGGCTCAGGTCATGTTCTCACGGTTTCATGAGTTCGAGCCCAACGCTGGGCTCTGTGCTGACAGTGTGGCGTCTGCTTGGGATTCTCTCTCTCTCTCCCTTTCTCTCTGCCCCTCCCCAACTCGCGCCGTCTCTGTCTCTCTCAAAATAAATAAATAAAAACATTCATATTCATATTTATATTTAGGACTATGTACCATAACCAAGTGGGATTTATCCCTGTTTTGCAAGGATGTTCAACATATGAAAATCAACAAATGTAAGACTCTACATTAACACAATGAAGGACAAAAATTATAGGACCATCATAGATGCAGAAAAAGCATTTGACAAAACTCAACACACTTGATAAAAACACTCAACGAACTAGGAACAGAAGGACATTCTCTCAAAATAATAAAATTCATAAACGAAAAGCCCACAGCCAGCAACATAGTCAACGGCGAGAGCTGAAAGCTTTTCCTTCTAAGATCAGGAACAAGGTAAAGATGCCTGCTCTCACCACTTCTTTCAGCATAGTACTGGATGTCCTGGTCAGAGTAATTAGGCAAGAAAAAAAAAATAAAAGGTATACAAAGGGAGAGGAAGAAGTAAAATTATTTATGTTTGCAGATGACATGATCTTATACATAGGAAATCCTAAAGATTTTATTCACGTACACAAACTGTTAGAACTAATCGGCAAATTCAACAACTGCAGGATAGAAAATCAGGATACAAAAACCAGTTGTGTTTCTCAACACAAACAGTTAACTATCTGAGAAGGAAAGGAAGGAAATAATCTCATTTATAGTAGCATAAAAAATAATAAAAATTTAAAAATCAACACAACCAAGCAGGCAAAAGACTTGTATACCATGAAAACCGCTGCAGGAAATTAAAGAAGAAACAAATGGAAAAACATTCCATGTTCATGGACTGGAAGATTTAATATTGTTAAAATATAAGTGATCTACAGATTTAATGCTATACCTGTAACAATCCACTGGCACTTTTGAAGAAATAGAAAAAAAATCCTAAAATGTATACGGAATCTCAAAGACTCAGAATAGCCAAAACAATTTTAAGAAAGAAGAATAAAGCTGGAAGCCTCATATTTCCTGATTTCAATATATATATATATATATATATTTCCTGAAAGCCAGAGTAACCAAGATAGTATAATGTTGGCATAAAGAGAGACATATAGACCAATGCAATAAAATAGAGAGCTCAGAAATTAACCCTTGTGTATATGGTTAAATGGTCTTTGACAAGGGTGCCAAGACTGTTCAGTTAGGAATGACAGTCTCTTCAACAAATGTTGCCAGGAAACTGAAATATCTGCATATAAAAGAATGAAGTTGGACATTTATCTTGTACCATATACCATATAAACTAACTAAAGGGGTGCCTGGGTGGCTCAGTCGGCTGAGCATCCGACTTCGGCTCAGGTCATGATCTCGTGGTTTGAGTTTGAGCCCCGCGTCGGGCTCTGTGCTGGAGCCTGCTTCGGATTTTGTGTCTCCCTCTCTCTCTGCCCCTCCCCTGCTCACGCTCTGTCTCTCCCTCTCTCTCAAAAATAAATAAATGTAAAAAAAAAATTAACTAAAAATAAATCAAAAACTTAAACATAAGACATGAAACTATAGAACTCTTAGAAGAAAACATAAAAGGAAAGCTTCGTAACTCTGGAGCGGGTTAATCATTTCTTGGATATGAAACTATAAGCACAAGCAAGAAAAGCAAAAATAGGTGGGACTCCATCAAACTAAAAAGCTTCTGCACAACAAAGGAAACAACAGAGTGAAAAGGCAACCTATGGAATGCGAGAAAATATTTGCAAACCATGTATTGGATAAGGCACTAATGTCCAGAATATTTAAAGAATACTTACAACTCAATAACAACAAGTAACCCAATTTTAAAATGGCCAAGGGACTCGAACAGACATTTCTCCAAACAAGATAAACAAATGGACAACAATCATATGAAAAGATGCTCAACATCACTAATCATCAGGGAAATGCAAGTCAAAGCCACAATGGCATATCTCTTCATACCAATCAGGATAGCCACTGAAAGGGGGCCTGGGTGGCTCAGTCAGTTAGGTGTCCGACTCTTGATTTCGGCTCAGGTCATGATCTCAAGCTCCATGTCAGGTTTTGTGCTAACAGCAAAGAGCCTGCTTGGGGTTCTCTCTCTCCCTCTCTCTCTGCCCCTTGCCTGCTCATGCTTTTTCTCGCTTTCAAAAATAAATAAATAAACTTAAAAAAAAAAAGGATAGTTACTGGAAAGAAAACAAATCAAAAGCGGGGGGGGGGGGTGGAGAAAAAGAAAGGGAAGTGTTGGTGAGGACATGGAGAAATTAGGATCTTTGCACACTGTTGGTGGGACTGTGAAATGGTGCAGCTGTTATGGAAAACAGTATGGAAGGTTTCTCAAAAAACTGAAAATAAAACTATCATATGATCTAGCAATCCCACTTCTGGGTATATATCCAAAAGAACTGAAAGCAGGGTCTCAAAGAGATATTTGCACACAAATGTTCAATGCAGCATTATGTACAACAGCCATGACATGGAAGGAACCTTAATGCCCATGAATGGATGAATGTATAAAGAAAATGTGTTAGATATATACAATGGACTATTATTCAACCTTAAAAAAGAAGGATATCTTCTCACATGCTACAACATGGATGAACCTTGAGGACATTAGGTTAAGTGAACTAAAACAATCACAAAAAACCAAAATCTGCTTACAAGAGATATCAAAGGACTCAAATTCTTAGATATAGTAAGACTAGGGGGAGAGGGAAACAGAGAGTTGTGAGTTGTCACTGTTTGATGCAAGATCAAAGAGTTCTAAAGAGCTGTTGTGTACTAATATGCATATAGTTAATATGGAAATGTACACTTAAAAATTTTGAAGGCGGGGCACCTGGGTGGCTCAGTTGGTTAAGTATCCAACTCTTGATTTTGGCTAAGGTCATGATCTCATGGTTTGTGAGATGGTGCCCTGAGTCAGGCTTTGTGCTGACAGTGTGGAGCCTGCTTGGGATTCTCTCTCTCTACCTCTCCCCTGCTCGCTTCCTTGTTCCTGCTCGCTCTCTCTCTCTCTCTCTCCAAATAAATAAACATTAAAAAAAAATTTTAAGAGGGTATATATATGTGTTTTTTACTGCAGTAAAAACATTTTGTATGTAGTCTTTCATCACATCTGGATTTTGAGTTCCAGCTGTTTTCCCATAAGACTTTCTCTAAGCCCACGTTACTGAAAAATTCACTGGTGTTTTCTTTTAGTACTTACCTTTTTTTTTTTTTTAAATCTAGATCTCTGACCCATTTGAAGTTTTTCCTGGCATATGGTATGAGATATGGATTTACTTTATATTTTTCCCTGTGTCCTAGCACCATCTATTAAAAAGTACATTTCTGTCCCAATGATTTGCAATGCTATCTTTATTATACACTAAATCCCAGATGTACTTTGTTCTATTTCTATACTTGTTATTCTAAAGTTTATTTATTTTGAGAGACAGAGAGAGAGAGACAGAGAAAGGGGGGGGAGGGCGGAGACAGAGGATTCAAAATGGGCTCTGTGCTAACAGCAAAGAACCCAATGCAGGGCTCAAACTCACAAATCATGAGATCATGACTTGAGCCATAGTCAGACGCTTAACCTACTGAGCCACCCCGGTGCCCCTCTGCACTTGTTACTCTATTCCAATGTTATTCTATTCCAATGGTCTGCCTGCCACTTTGTCTGCCATACCACACTGTTTTAATTATAGAGTCTTTAGAGTGAATATGTTTTAATATCTAGTAGGTATAGTCACTCTTCATAGGTTTTCTTTCTCAGTGTTTTCCTACCTATTCTTACATGTTTATTTTTCCAAATGAACTTCAAAAACATGTTTTCTGGCTCCATAAATAAATTTAATAATGTTGTTGGGACTGGATTGAATTTATAAACTAATTTAGGGAGTCCTACCATCTTTGTGATGTTGAATTATCAAAGAACAAGGAATGCTTTTCCATTTATCATGTCTATGTTGTGTCTTTCAGAGTCTTAAAGTTTCCTTTGTAAAGGCTTTACATATTTCTTAAGTTTTTCCTAAATATGTCTTATCTTTTCTATTGCTTTTGTAAATGAGGTTTGCTCTACTCTATCTTTTAATTGGTTATTGCTTGCATATATGAAGGCTACTGATTTCTGAACTAGTTTTATATCTGGCTACCTGACTGAATTATTGTATTAGATTAATTTTGTTATTGACTTTCTTGGGTTTTCTTTTCTTTTCTTTTTTTTTTTTTAATGTTTATTTATTTTTGAGAGAGAGAGACAGAGACAGCACAAGTGGGGGAGTGGCAGAGAGAGAGGGACATGCAGAATCTGAAGCAGGCTCCAGGCTCCAAGCTGTCAGCACAGAGCCCAACGTGGGGCTCAAACTCACAAACCGCCAAGATCATAACCTGAGCCAAAGTCAGAAGCTTAACTGACTGAGCCACCCAGACACCCCCACTCTCTTGGATTTTCTAAGTAAACATCGTATCAAGTACAAATACAGTTTTACTTTTTCTTTTCTAATTCTTACACCTCTAGTTGATTTGCCTTGTCTACTCGTATTAACACCTCTAGTGCAATTTAAATTTAGAATTAAAAACAAAAAACAAAAAACAAAAACTCTTGTAAATAAATTAAAAAAAAAACAGCTCAATTTTAAAAAATAAGTTGAGGCACTGGACAGGTAGGTTACAGAAGAAGAATAAAAGGTCAATTAACATATTCAAAAGGGGGCGCCTGGGTAATTCAATTGGTTGAACGTCCGACTCTTCATTTTTGCTCAGGTCATGATCTCAGGGTTGTGGGATGGAGCCCCATGTTGGACTCCACGCTGAGCATGAGGTTTGCTTAAGATTCTCTCTCTTTCCCTCTGTCCCTCCCTCACTTGCACACTCTCTCTAAAAAATAAAAAAGCCATATTAAAAAAATTCAATCCCATTTGTAACACTTCCATCAACAAGGTATGAGAGGGTATGAGAGTGTCCATTTCCCTACATCTATGGACAACACTGAACTATTTTTTTCATCTTTTCCCAAGAGGTAATTGGAAAGTGTTATTTTACAGTTTTAAAGTAGCCATTCCTATTCTTGGCTCGTTTTTATGAAGTGGTTACGACATGATGCAAAAGTAGCATAGATGGGCTTTACGTATCAGGGGCAGAACAAACACTAAGTGCCCTTACCTATTTAGATAGATGGATGGATGGATGACCAGATGGCCAGACAGACTAGCAGATATGGACAGAATGAACAGACTAGCAGATATGGACAGACTGAAAGGCAGATGCTTAGACAGGTTCAATCATTAAGTAGAGAAGCACAGTTCAAAGAGTTACCTGCAAGCCATCAAGTAGTCATGCCGTTTTCACCAATTTCTAAAGCAGCAACCACTTTAACATTTTTAATTATGACAGAGACAGCAACTATTAAATTCTGGAACATTAGGGTATCACATTAATTTTGGCACTATACTGTGTGCCTAGTGGAGAGGGAAAATGCAATTTTAATTTAATTTAAATTTAAATAAAATTTCATGTGCATTTTATTAGATAGCTATTACGTTTCTTTTTTTAAAAATTTTTTTTAATGTTTATTTATTTTTGAGACACAGACAGAGCATGAGTGGGAGAGGGGCAGAGAGAGAGGGAGACACAGAATCCAAAGCAGGCTCCAGGCTCCGAGCTGGCAGCACAGAGCCTGACGCAGGGCTTGAACTCACAAAGCGCGAGATCATGACCTGAGCCAAAGTCGGATGCTTAACCGACTGAGCCACATAGGCGCCCCAGACTACGTTTCTTTAACCTGGAATATCTATATAGCAAACAGCTATTCACCCTTCAAACTGGTGCAGACATCAACACCTCCATGAAGCCTGCCCTTAACAGTGCCAGTTCCCAGGCTCCTTCCCCTGTCATCCCCTCTTTTTTTCTGCCTCTACCTTTTATAAAGGATACCTGTGTTTAAGAAAAGATTCTTGGGTTTCTGTCTGTGCTTCTCTAGAATCTAAACTGTGCTCAACTCACAGGTCTACAATAAATTCTTGATGAACTGAACTAAACTCAATTTACTTTCCTTGGCACAAGGAAGAGTATTAATATGGAAATAAAATAGTCTTGGTATACCAGTGGCAGCCCCCTTAGCAAATACCACCATGTCAGAAATCAGATATAAATTTTTTTTAATGTTTGTTTATTTCTGAGGGAGAGCAAGTGGGGGAGGGGCAGGGAGAGAGAAAGAGAGAGAGAGAGAGAGAGAAAGACAGAGAGAGAGAGAGAGAGAGAGAGAGAGAGAGAGAGAGAGACCGAGGATCTGAAGCGGGCTCTGTGCTGACAGCAGAGAGCCCAATGAGGGGCTCGAACTCACAGACCATGAGATCATGACCTGAGCTGAAGTCAGAAGCGTGCCTGAGCCACCCAGATGCCCCAGAGATCAGATTTAGACTGAGAAAGAAAGTTCTCAATTAGGGTAACATAGGGAGTTACTGTTGCATTTAGCTCCCATTACTAAGTCAGAAGAATCCATACTTAGAGTAAAAATCATTAAGAACAATAACTGATTTATTGCTTTAAATAATTTATCCAGGGCTATCATTTTTAAAACTATCTTTCCCAAACCTCCATTTATAAAATAATTAAGTCATGGGAATATATGTACAGCATGGTAACTGTAGCTAATATATTGTACATTTGAAAAGTTGCTAAGAGAATGAATCTTAAAAGTCCTCACCACCACAACGAAAAATTCTGTATAGCTACGCATGGTGGTGGATGTTGACTAGACTCGCTGTGGTGATCATTTCACGGTATCAAATCACTGTGTTGTATACCTGACCTAATATAATACTACCTCAATAAAAGGAAAAAAACTGCTACTTTTTTTAAAAAAAAAAAATATGAATACATTTTACATTACATGTATTTTGCATTTTACCACAATAAAAAACCCTTAGTATACATATTAGAAAAAATTAATATACATATTGGAAAAAGATGTAAGCACATATAATGCTGGAGTGAAATTTTTTCTGAGATCCACTGCGTCTCAAAACTAATCCCACCTCAACAGTTTGCTACCTATTCTTCCAGGTTTCTGTATCTGTGTTCTTAATATATGTAATGTTGTTATTCATATTTCTAAAAATCAGGTCATGCATTACATACTATCTTGCATTTATTAAAAATATATTTTGCACATCTCTCCATATCTGCACAAAAAAATCTACCTCTTTTTCACAGGATTTTAAAATCCACTTTCATAGAATTCCTTTGTGTGGACATGCTGTAACTTATTTAACCACTGTATTATTATGAACGCTATTACAACAAATGTCTGCGTATACGTCTTTGTGCACATTTGTAGGTGTTTGTGTAAAATAAATTCCTAGAGGTGGAATCTCCAGGAAAAAAGGTATTAATGTTCAAAGTTTTAAAGATATTGCCAAACTGTTGTGCTGTTACCTTTAAGACCACAGTACCAACTTATTAATGGCTCCGAAATAATTTTATACTGCACTTATATTATTCTGCTTTAGTGTCCCTGAGGTTTACTTAGTTGAATCAAGATTGCCATATCTTATTGAATCTATGATACCATCTTATATAAAACATATCCTGATTTCAGACATGTTAAAATGTGAAAAGTGTTCTTCTTATATTAGATGAAATCATGGTTCTTAGCTGTCCCGGAAAACAAATGATTAACTGCTTATACTGAGAAAAAGCACTTCCTCAACAAGAGCAAATCAAATGCTCAGACTTATTAATTAAAAATACTACATTTCCAGGGCACCTGGGCGGCTCAGTCAGTTAAGCATTCGACTTCGGTTCAGGACAGGATCTCGCAGTTCACGAGTTCGGTCCCCATGTTGGGGTCTCTGCTGTCAGCACAGAGCCTGGAGCATGTATCCCATTCTGTGTCTCCCTCTCTCTTTGCCCCTTCCCCACTTGTGCTTTGTCTCTTCTTCCTCTCTCAAAAATTAAAAAAACATTAAAAAAATTTTTTTTAAATACTACACTTCCAAAAGTATTTTGCTACAACTAGGGAATTCTTCACAACAATCAAGCTTTACAAGGCCCATGACATTTGGATAATTAATAACTACAAAGCATGTTCTTCTCTGCTGTAAGGTTTCTGTCAGCAGAACACAAAACAAATCAAACCACCCATCTATTTTTCTAACATGGTAAGCCCTGGCCCATATAATGGTGTCAAAACAAGAAGTCCACAGTTACTACATTAGCAAAGCCTCTTATTGATAAGAACAGGCAACTCTTTTAACTGGATTTGACTCATTTACCACCATACAATTCATCTTGATCTTTGATAAGAAGTCACTTCCGAAGTTCAGTCCCCAGACACAGCTGACTTTGGATATCTCTGCCAGAAGCACATGTGAAAGCTGGGTATCATTTTCCAGCACTAACGTTTGAGCTGAAAAGGCGATACAAATACTCTAAAGTCCTTTTTTGTTGTTGTTTTGTTTGAGGTAGCTAATTACTCAAAAACCGAGCTTTAAAGGAGTTGTCAGAATTACTTATCATATTATCACTTTCCATCTCAGGCATCAACTGTGTATTTTCTACACTTGTGACCATAACACACGTGTAGAAATTGTATCATGCCTTGATGTGCAGGAAAAAAAGGTACTAGTAAATGTATTGGAAATGTCAGAACCTCTTGGCTAAGCACAAAGAATGGAATCGGATCATATCTGACTGTGAATAAATATAAGCTCTTTATACCATGTCTGCAACATGAAATACTAAGTCTACTTAGATTTGATTAACATTAGTGGAAATGTCATAGGTATTAATAAGCCTCCACCAAATAAGAAAGGATTTTCTAGTTACACTTAATAACACCATTAAATCCTTTCGGTGTACCTCTCAGTTTACTGTGAATGCTTGTCATTTTACTAAACACACCCTCCATTCTTATGCCACTTTTGCATGGGACATGTAAACATAACCGTTCCTAAAGATGGAGTGACAAAGAGGTGAAGTTCGACTCCCAACAATTTCTACAACTTATTTGCTCTACTTCTGCTGCTGCTGTTGATTCCTTCTTATTCATTAGAAGCCGCAATTTGCTGAGTTTTCTTCTGCAATTTAGTTAATTCCTAATGTACTGAAAAATGTGTTTTTTACCCAAAAGCCATGCTTGCATGCCTCCACTTTCATGTTCCCCTCATGATAGTACTCTGGTGCTCTCATATCTTTCAATATCTTCAGGGTTTTTTTTTTTTTTTTTAATTTTTTTTTTCGTTTATTTATTTTTGGGACAGAGAGAGACAGAGCATGAACGGGGGAGGGGCAGAGAGAGAGGGAGACACAGAATCGGAAACAGGCTCCAGGCTCTGAGCCATCAGCCCAGAGCCTGACGCGGGGCTCGAACTCGCAGACCGCGAGATCGTGACCTGGCTGAAGTCGGACGCTTAACCGACTGCGCCACCCAGGCGCCCCTCTTCAGGGTTTTAAATGGCCTTTTCTTCCCTATTTTACCTCTTCTCTGGTCTTCTTGTTACTACCTTAAAAAAAAAGTCCCTGTGAGACAAATATCCCAAACTTACTCTTAAACTCTCTTCAAGATCTCTGCACCAAACTAAGAGACACAGTCGGCTAACCGACATTTGGTTCACAGACTACGCTTTCCCACATTTGGGGTAAATCTGAAAGAATTGGTACAAGAGAGCAAGGGGCTAGAGATCAGTTAGGTTTTCGTTGATTGAGGTCAAAATGTTACAGTAAAGGTCACTATAGCCTTTCTCTGTATGTGATCAGCCTGGATATAGGATGTAGAGAATCATCTTTTTGGTTCCTTACTAATTCTTTTATTATATGCTGTAAAAACAAACAAACAAGGGGGGGAACCCCCACAAAACTCTCAGAAGTCCAGAGATGAGAGTTTAGAGGCCGAAACCCTTCTGGACTGGTCAGAACTCACTGCTGCTGAACCTGGGCCCCAGAGTCAAAAGTGCCCAGGAAATCAGGCTTGGGTCCTGGCAACAAAGAGGAGCTCCTGAGATGTTTTTCTATATCCCGTTGTACCTCCCTCTAATCCACTCTTTAACGAACAACTACTTTTATTCTTTCTTTTCTCCAAAATATCTTTTAGCTCTTACGTATGTTTGGCCCTGTGCCAGGCACTGGGATACAGTAATGGTAGAGCACTTGGTCTGTAGATGGAGCAAACTACTAGAACAAATACAAATGTAACCGCTCCGCTGAAACCCTCTAATGGTATTCAAGATTCCTTAAGATCTCATCCCTGGTCATCTTTCTAGCCTCATCTCCCACCTACTTCCGGGTTCTCGCATTCTACGTTCCATAATGAACTCCTTTCAGGTCTACTATCTGATGCTATTTCCCTCAGTCTGTCTGCTGTGACAGTTTAGATGTCTCACCCTCTGAGAAAGCCTCCTCTGATCGATCAAGACCAGGTTAGGTATAAGGGAAAATTCTGGGGTAGCATGTAATCTCTTTTTTTTCTTAAGAGAGAGGGAGAGAGGGTGCTCTTGAGCAGGGGAGAGGGGCAGAGGAAGGGAGAGAATTCCAAGCAGCCTCCAAGCTCAGTGAGTAGCCTAACGTGGGGCTTGATCCCACAACCCTGGGATCATGACCTGAGCTGATATCAAGAGTCAGATGCTCAACCGGCTGAGCCACCCAGGGGCCCCTAACCTCTACTTTTATTTTTATTTTTATTTTTAAAAAATTTTTTTTTTCAACGTTTATTTATTTTTGGGACAGAGAGAGAGAGAGCATGAACGGGGGAGGGGCAGAGAGAGAGGGAGACACAGAATCGGAAACTGGCTCCAGGCTCTGAGCCATCAGTCCAGAGCCTGACGCGGGGCTCGAACTCACGGACCGCGAGATCGTGACCTGGCTGAAGTCGGACGCTTAACCGACTGCGCCACCCAGGCGCCCCTTATTTTTATTTTTTTTATGTAACACTTCTCATTCCTTCCTTTCAGTGTATAAAAATAGCTATCTAATAAAATCAGCTCCCAAAATGTCTGACACAGGTCGGCAACCATGTCCTTTTCCTTATTTTCTCTAAATCAGTTTCTGAAAGGATATGACATACACCCTGCTTTTTTTAAATTTCTTAATTTATTTATTTTTGAGAGAGAGCATGCATGCTCATGAGCGGGGGACAGGGCAGAAGGAGAGAGACAGAGGATCCCAGGCAGGCTCCACACTGAAGACAATGAGGGGCTTGATCCACGACCAACCCTGGGATCATGATGTGAGCCGAAATCAAGAGTTGGACACTTAACTGACTGAGCCACCCAGGTGCCCCTCACCCTGTTTTCTAATTCAAGAAAAGGTTAAAAGGTTAGCTGGTACAGGAGTCAAAAATCTGAAGAAAGTAAAAGAACACTGCAATTAGTTTGGTGACTTAATTACACTACTTCTTTAAAAAAAATTTTTTTTTTAAGTGTCTATTTATTTTTGAGAGAGAGACAGAGCATGAGCAGGGAAAAGGCAGAGAGAGAGAGGGAGACACAGAATCTGAAGCAGACTCCAGGCTGTGAGTGCAGAGCCCAATGTGGGGCTTGAACTCGTGAGCCGTGAATCATGACCTGAGCTGAAGTTGGATGCTGAACTAAGCCACCCAGGCACCCCAATTCTGTTACTTCTGAAGACAGTAAATGTGTTGCAGAGATTGTCTTAGCACAGTGGACAGTAGGTGGGCATGGGACGGGCTTGCCATGCCACCGGTCCTCCTGAGTGTCTTATGATTTGTTTTTCTGCTCATCGGTCCTGGCCATGATATTGCAGGGGCATGTTCCCACTGCCGGCCACAGCCTGTTGCCTTTTCCCATCTCATGGGTACCTTTTGGGTCAGAAGAAATAAAGTTTAAGAGTTTACTAATTTGAAATTTCATTGTGAGTTTATGTTCCAGTTCCATTAGTAAAAAGACTGATCCATAGCTCCGGCAAACACAGAGGCCACTTCCAACAGAGTCCACTGAGCCCTCTCAGTACCACCTCACGTGACCCTAGCCCTCTACTTTCTTATTTACGTACTCATGTTGCCTTTGTACTTGTCTGGCTCCCCTTCTGACCTTGAGTGCAGAAACGCCATATTTGGGGCTAGAGCCCCAACAAATATTGAGTATCTATCACACCTGGCACATAATAGATAATGACTGATGAATGAATTAATATAGACTTGCTTGGCCCTTCAAGGGAAACAAACATTAAAAGCTTTCAGGATACAGAGTTCATACTACAGTCACTAAAAACTATTCTGCTGGTAAATTTCAGTTCTTTCTCACCTGATCGGTATCGTTCATCCCTGGCTCCCCCGGATCGAGTTCGGTGGTACTTAGAAGGAGCAGAAGTTTGAGCTGCGGATGGAGCAGGTGTCTGGTTTCTATGTTCTTTCTGTACTGCTGACTCAGTTTCTAAAAAAGGAAATTTGGAATATGGTTATCTGATAACAATAGTAGCTGAAGTTTTCTGAGCACTTTATGGCATTCTCACAACACTCTGAGGCAGGTACTATTACCCCATTAGAGGGCTTCAATATACATACCTAAAAAGACATCCAGGCTAAAAAATATAATCTTAGAGTCATAATTGTCAACAGATGATAGGAAAGAAATAGCAAAATAGGAGAGAAAGTGAAAAGGCCACTCCAGAAGAATTTTTTTTAATGTTTATTATTTTCTGAGAGACAGCTTGAGTAGGGGAGGGGCAGAGAGAAAAGGAGACACAGAATCCAAAGCAGGCTCCAGGCTCTGAGATGTCAGCACAGAGCCTGATGTGGGGCTCGAACTTGTGAACAGTGAAATCATGACCTGAGCCAAAACTGGACAGTTAACTGACTGAGCCACCCAGGCACCCCCAAAGAGTTTAAGAATTGAGGGTGTGGGGGGGATGGAGGGGTGTATATGACCCCCTAATCCTGCATAATGGTACAAAGAATAGCTTGGGGACCTTTAGCCTCTTCACTATAAGTTACTCCAAATAAACATGTCATTTAAGCAAAAACTATAGTGCTTATTATGCAAACATAGCTTTTTGAGTCAACCTGTTTCAACTAGAATCACCACTGAACTTGCCCCTTTCCAGTACCTGGACTAACCCCATTCTCTGTCCTATCAACATTCACTGTCTTATCAAGAATATGGGGAAGTGGGAAATAAACAGGTAAAATAATCAGAAGAGAAACACGTTAAGTTCAGTCCCACAAACCACGAGCTGAAACCAAGAGTTGGACGCTTAACCAACTGAGCCACCCAGGTGCACCTCATATACTGTTTTTAAGAAGGCAAGAAGAATATATTTTAGAATGCTCTCCACTAAAGTGCTTTTATGGATCTAGAAATGTTTATTTTTGATGGTTCCTGGCAGCTGAAATTTTTAATATAAAATATATTAACAGAGCAGAACCTATTTTAACACTGATATTTTGAAATATAATGTCTGGGGGCACCTGGGTGGCTCAGTCAGTTAAGCATCTGACTTAGGTCATGATCTCGTGGGGTTCATGAGTTCGAGCCCCGCATCGGGCTCTGTGCTGACAGCTCAGAGCCTGAAGCCTGCTTCAGATTCTGTGTCTCCCTCCCTCTGTCTCACCCCTGCTTGCCCTTTGTCTCTCTCTGTATCTCAAAAATGTATAAATGTTACAAAATTTTTTTGAAATGTAATGCCTGGGATTGTAAACTGAAGTTTTAAATCAACCTAAATTCTTTTGATAATCCATTTCACAGAAGAGCTATACTGAGTTCTTAGTATTTTCACACCTTGCTTCATCTCTTAGTATATAAAGAATCAACAAACTATAGCCCATGTCTGTTTATAAGCAGTTTTATCAGAACATAGCCATGCCCATCTGTTTACATACTGCCTTGTAGATGCTTTCACACTGTAAAGGTACACGGAGTAATTAGAGACTGATGGTCCTCAAAGTGTAAAATATCTACTATCTGGCCCTTTATAGAAAAAGCTTACCAACTCCCAGTCTATAATAAAAGCTAACATTTAAAGGTTTGTTTTTGCTAGGCACTGTGCATACAGAAGTTTTCATATGTTATTTACTCCTCACAACAATCCTACAAAGTCAGCAGTAACACTTTCAACTTATTATAGAAAAGGAATCAGAGACATGGATTATTTTATGCAGCCACACAGAGGCAGGGAATGGCAAGAGGCAGAATTCAAACCCAGATCTGTCTAACTCCACTGGTTCTCAATCAGAAAAGATTATGGGGAAGGAAGGAAGGAAGGAAGGAAGGAAGCAAGGAAGGAAGGAAGGAAGGAAAGGAAGGAAGGAAGGAAAGGGAAAGAAAAGGTTATGAAAATTCTCCCAAGACTGTTAGGAGGAAAGCAATCAGAATTAATAATGTAGTTTAGGAACATCTAAATGCTTCAGGAGGTATAGTCAGCAGCTAGATAATAGTTCTTTAAAAAAAAAAATCACTTGCCAACCATAAGAGACGCTTAAATACAGAGAACAAACTGAGGGTTGCTGGCAGGGTTTTGGGTGGGAGGATGGGTTAAATGGATGATGGGCATTAATGAGGGCACTTGTTGGATGAGCACTGGGTGTTATATGTAAGTGATGAATCACTAAATTCTACTCCTGGAATCATTATTATACTATATGTTAACTAACTCGGATTCAAATTAAAAAAAAATCACTTGCTTTCATGTACATGATTCTGCAAAAAGTCCCTCCAAATTAAGTTTTCAGCCATTCATCAGAGAAATAATTTAAAACATAGTCCAATTAACTTTAAAGAGAGAACAAAAAAGATAAAAGGGCTATTCTTATTTGCATTGTCACATGATCTATAGAGAAAGGAAATCAGATTAGTACCCATGAGCTACTTTGCCTGTAAGTATGCACAGAGAAATTGGTTTGACTTATAGAGTACTATGTTTAAAACACTAGCTTTGTATTACTTTGGGGGGTAAGGTGTCACAGTAAATATATATTTGAATTACCCATCATGGATTATTTTTTAAATTAAATAAATAGATCTTCTAGGACTGACCAAACCACCCTGCTCTGAAACACAGGGCTTCTGAATTAGACAGCTAATGATCCAAAAGATGAAAAGAATGAGCATGGATTCTCATTTCACAAAGGATGGACCAAAGGTTTATGTATTTTTTTATCATCCTCTCCTGCTTTTACTTTGTATTTTTCAATGTAATTAATTAGGAGAAAGAAGATAAGATAGGTTAAAAATAAAAATTGTTTCAAAAAAAAAATGACAGACCAGTGATAGGGGAACAAGGAGTTGATACATTTGAGGAAAAATTAAAGAGAATGAACATTTCCACTCAGGATTATCTAGGCGTTATCAGAGATCAAATCACAAGGAAATGTAACAAAAATACAGACATCTGATGAAACTGACAGTCAGATGACATTTAGCAAGCGATCTACTGAGCTGGTACAAAAAACAAAACAAGCAAAAAAAATAAAACAAAACAAAACCAAAAAACCCCACACAAAACAGGCCTCACAACACTCTATTCACCAAGCAACATTACTATGATGCTCTGCACTGTTTATCTCAGTTCTTTCAGGAATTTAGTCATCCAAACAGACCAGGTCCTTTTTGGGTCTAAAAGCAAGACAATCATTTTGTTGTAGCTTGTCAGAAATGGAACCAGAAGGTCAATATGCAGTTTCAGTAAATGCCTGACAAGTTTATTCAGTGAGCATTCCTCAAGTGCCCACAAAGTGCAATGCTGCGAAAACATGGATTTCTGACAGAACCTTGGCTCAAATGTGCAATATACCTGGCTTCAAGTTCAAGAGAAGTTATTAAAAAAAAAAAAGAAAGAAAGAAAGAAAAGAAAAAAACAAATAAAATGAATTCTTTTTTTTTTTTAATTTTTTTTAACGTTTTTTATTTATTTTTGAGACAGAGAGAGACAGAGCATGAACGGGGGAGGGGCAGAGAGAGAGGGAGACACAGAATCCGAAGCAGGCTCCAGGCTCCGAGCCATCAGCCCAGAGCCCGAAGCGAGGCTCGAATTCACGGACCGCGAGATCGTGACCTAAGCCGAAGTCGGATGCTCAACCGACTGAGCCACCCAGGCGCCCCCAAATAAAATGAATTCTTAGGAATTGAATTTCTTTAAGTATAACAGGGGAGCTTAATAATGAAACTGTAAATAGTCCTTTTTTTTTTTTCCTTAGGTAATCTCTACATCCAATGTGGGGCTCAAACTCACCACCCTGAGATTAAGAGTAGCATGCTCTTCTGACTGAGCCAGGCAGGTGCCCCTGTAGATAATCCTTTTGATTGTAAATAATACCCTCCAATCTGTATGAATTTTATAAAGTTGTATTCCCATGTACTGGAACTTGTTTTTAAAAATATAATATTTATAAATATATTTTACACGTGCATTGAAAAAACTGGAAGCAAATACAGTAAAATGTTAACAGCAATGATCTCTAGGGGATGAGATTCTGAATGTTTTATATATTTTTCTATAGGGTTTACTGGGATACTATAATTTAGAAAACTCACCTTTTTCAGAATATAAAAATAATATATGTTCATTATAGAACATCAAGAAAATAGTTAAGTATAAAGAAGAAAATTAAAATCATATGGGATCTTCTTAATTCAAAGATCATACTCCATTGAATAGATTCTGACCAAAATAAGTTAAAATTAATATTCAGTTTTCAGCTTTTTAGATAAATTATGACTCTACCAGCAGGATTTTCCAATCTTTTAATTGGAAAATCATGTCTCCTTTCCCAAAAGTAACTGACAAGTCAATACATATTTGGGAGAGGGAAGACACTATGTCCTGGCTGGATTAAAATAATTTTGGAAGTCTATTCCCACCTTAGCTTACTTGCCAGGGCAACAATTTGTCATGGAAGGGATACAGAACAATGTACCTCAGGTCTCCTCAAAGTGAAGGGGGCGGGGTGCGGTCAGGGAACATGGGAGCACAGCAGGGCATTATTTGACAACATGTCCAATGTCAGTGGGGCAGGCAAGATGCTGCTTAAAGGTGAATCATTCCCTGGCCAGGGTTTCACACTCCAACAGATCTCAGGAATTACCTGGGGCCTGAAAATAGAGATTTCTAGATTTTGAATAAGATGTGCACAGTTTCACTATCACAGTAAGAAACTAAAAGCAAAGATAGAATGCATTACATGTATCAACATAATAAGATATTACACATCACAAAAAAATTAAAAATATGCTGACTGCAGACATGTGAGATAGTCTAAATGAAATCATGTCAAGTGATAAAAGAACACAAAATACTATGCCCATAATGTGATTACAAGTGTGTATGTAAAAACTACTTATATACGCTTATAAGGATCAAATAGGACATAAAATCCCAGAAGTAGCTTGAATGAGGCACTCTGTAGTTCTTTACCATTTCATTCTTTTGTTAACAGAGTTAGGTATAAATCAAAGTAATTAAAAAAAACAGTAAATACGGATAAGTGAGGGAACAAGAGCTGTGGACCTCACAAATCAAGTCTTTGTCAAAATTCCTAAATTCAAGTATGAAACATACTTGACATTCAAAGAAAAAGATTACTCTCTAATTACTACACAATGACTATCAGTTTGAGGGTTCCTGATATTTTGGTCAGTTGTACAGCATATCCACTAGGGGTCGCCATTATGTTTAAACAGTGATGATTTAGATTTAATAAATTTCAGAAAAACCACAGATTTTAATTTCTTCTACAACACAAAGCTTTCCTTCTCAATGATCAACACATAATTTATTGTTCTTTGGCAAAGAAAGTCTTCCATGATGCCATTGTTTGAACAGAGTCACTAACAGTGATAACTTGAAAAAGAAGGCATGCAAAATTTCCATTCAGAAAGATGGAAGAAAGCCAATCTCAGCTTCTTATCTTTCAACTCTGCCTATGATTTAACAGATATTCTCACCTGTAAGAGTAACATAGTAGAGCACGATGTGCTCTGAGAACCAAATAACATAATAATGCTACTTTTTAGAGTAAACAGAGCATGTTCACTCTTGGTGCTGGTGTTCAGAGAAGAAATTAAATAAGTGATCACCAATTCACGTATATCTTTTACACTGCGTTATGTACTGAGAAGGAAAAAAACCTTTGGGCTTTCTAACCCCAAAGCATGGGCAATTTAGTTTGTATTACAGTTTCAGGGAAGGTCTGTTAAGAGGAGACAGTGATGTAGGCTTTCGGGACACAGAGAGAAGAAAAAGACACTTTCTACAAAAGCATGGTATTTGCAGAAGTCCAGTGAGGGAGAAAAACCTTGACAAGAGTAAGAAAGACTGGTAGGCACAGTGAAAGAGATGGAGCAATACAAAACGAGGCTGGAAGAAAAGCTGGGTCAGGTCACTCTTTGAAGGGATTTAAACGGGAAATGATAGCATAACAATGATAATAACGTTTCTACAGCTCTTTAAACTTTCATAACACCATCTCATTTTAGCTTCACAATAACATTATCTGATAGACACCATTAAGGAAGCAGAACACCCATCACAGATTAAATTCATTTTTCTATACTGAGAGAATGCCAATAATCACCTTGAATCACTTGGGAAATCTTCCCTTTAGAGCAAAAGTACCCCCAGCCTGCCTTACAAGGATGAGTGATAAACCTCACTGAATGGGGAAAGGGAGGAAAGAATGAGTGTTTGCATCTGGAGTCTGGAAAAGGGGTCACCTGCCTGATTCCTAGGGGTGGATTCTTGGAGAAAGGGGGGCTAGGGGTTCTGGGTCTGTGAAGTGGCAGGTGTCTGAAAAGATTCTGCCCCAGAGCTTCCTGGGCCACCTGGCACGAAGAGAACGGTTGAGCACGGAGCTGAAAGAGCACAATACCAAGAGCTCTGTCCTGAGAGGTCAGCTGGGGGTTCTTGGCTGAGCTGAGCAGAGACAAGCTCCTCCACCGAAGCATGCTTAGCAGTGGGTCAGTATCACTGGTCACAAGGTGAGGACCAGTGTTTAAAAGAACCCCATGAGGCGCTGAAAAGCAGCAGCAGACTATGTATGGGCTCTTCCCTTTGGAGGGTGGAAGCGGTCCTGACTACCTCTCCTGTGCTAGCCACCTCCCGCGGGGTCCTTGAACAATTCAGAGAAGCCCCCAGACGAAGACAGTGGACTTCCTTCCGATAAGGGACGGGGAACAGATATGACTGCAATGTGTGTCCACTCCAGACTCTAATACTATCAAACCTAGCAAATGAAACAGCAGCACTGGGACTGGAATAAAAAATTCCAAGTTCTTTCCATTAGGATGTGACCCTCATTCGGGAAGGAACTTTTAAATCAAAATGGCACAGGTAAGATAGATCCCACCCATGCCCCTCCACACCCACACACACAAACAGGCATGCTGCCTACTTAATATTTATATAGTTGGAAATGTTCTGTAGAATTCCAAAATGCCCTTTCTGATTTCAATAGGTGGGTTTTTTTTTTTATTTTTTTTTAACGTTTATTTATTTTTGAGACAGAGAGAGACAGAGCATGAACAGCAGAGGGGCAGAGAGAGAGGGAGACACAGAATCTGAAACAGGCTCCAGGCTCTGAGCGGTCAGCACAGAGCCCAACGTGGGGCTTGAACTCACGGACCGTGAGATCATGACCGGAGCCGAAGTCGGACGCTTAACCGACCAAGCCAGCCAGGCGCCCCTCAATAGGTGGTTTTAAGTTCACGTCCTTTTGAATTTTCACAGTACGTTGTTTAGAACTCCCTTACAATGCTAATTTCACTGTATCTTTTATAAGCCTCATTTGTATACCTGTCTTATCTCTCCTACTACAGCATAAATAACTTGAGGTCACAGTCTGGTCTTAATTCATTTTGTATCTCCTGCAGTAATTGGCTCTGGGTTTCATAGTGTAGGTACCCCAAATTTTGGCTGAAATAAATAATTAAGATCTTATATGTCTCTTCAGCTCCATCAGTGATAGCGAGTGGCTGGGAAAAACAGACAAAAATGGAAAGATACCAATTTTTTTAAAGCACGTGGTTAAATGTTAATCTGAGAAGCCTGCTTATTTGTGTATCTCTAAGCTATACAAGTGTTATGCAAAAAAAAAAAAAAAGTGCCTTTCACAATTTTCATGCTTATGCAAGGTCATTAAGAAACTTAAAGAGAGAAAAATAGGGTCACAGACTATCCTCAAGAGGGGTTATCAGAGGCTTCAGAGCAACAGCACAATACCAGGTTTTCTTTGGCTTCATTTTAACTTGCTCATATACACAATCTCAAAGGCAGGGCTGAACAGAGAAGGCGATCGGTGATGCAAGCGGCGTGGAGCCGTGGGCAAACGCAGTAAGGTATACAGACAGGAGAACTGGTGAGCAAATATCCTCTAGCAAAATAAGCAGTGATCACAAAAGAAATCCAAGTTTGGGAAAAACCTCTGGGTCACGTCCTACCAGGACAAGCTAGAGAAAGTCAACACATAACCGAATTCATAAACTGATAGGTCTTATCCCCAAAAGGGCAGTAGGTGAGGGACCGGGGAAAAAATGATGTGCAAACCTAGACCAGGAGGGGACATGGAAAAGGTAAGATTCTATTCTAAAGCCAAGAGACAAACACAATTAAATGAAGTGAAAGACAGTGGGACAAATGCTAAGGATGAAGAAGGAAAACACATACACAAAGGTCGCAAACAATCTGAAATACAGGAAGACAGAATGGACTATTTACATCAATGGAATCAAAAATAGAAGCTGTAGTGATGCCCTAAAGCAAGAAACGCGGGCCCCAAAGAAGATGCCACTACTGAGCTTCAAGGGCAATTTTAAAGAGTGGAGAGGGCAGACCCACCCAAAGGAGGGAGGCCTCCCAGTTTGAACACGTGAATCAGACTGTTTTGGAGACCGTATGAACAGCTTGCTGGTGAACACTGAAAACGAAGTACTAAGGTCTTTGAGAGATCTTTTAGTTTGATAGAAATTACCTTTGTACAAATTTTGAATAATGCTTACAAAAAAATGTTAGGATAAAGAATCCTGAGGGGCATATGGGGGACTCAGTTGGTCGGGTGTCCGGCGTCTAACTCCTGATTTTGGCTCCGGTCATGATCCCAGGGTCATGGGATAGAGCCCCGTATCAGGCTCCACGGAGCGTGGAGCCTGCTTAGGATTCTCTACCTCCCTCCCTCTGCCCCTCTCCCCTGCTTGCGTACGCTCTCTCTAGAATAAAAAAATAAATAGAAATAAAAAAAGAACTCTGATTAAAGATGGCAGACTGGACACTTCTATCTATCCCTACTCCTTCCCAAAACGCCACCAGAACGATGATGAAGACCTGCAGCAGAACAAGATAACAGTTCAGATCCATGCAGGAAGAGAGACAGCACCGAGAGCTGTCTCTGCAAAAGTAATAATAAAACCAATGGATAATTCCAAGAAAAAGAAAAAAAAAAAAAAAAGAGCCCATAATCCTAGTAAAGCAAATGGCTTAGCAATCCTAGTAAAGCAAATGGCTTAGCTGTGAATATTTATGGGATGATAATAATCTGAGCACTGAATTTCCTCAGCTGCTGCTAAGGTGCTTGGTCTTCCAAGGAAGCTAAGGCCAGGCTGGGGTGAGGCCCTCACTTCATTGGGCGACTATCCACTCAGCACTCACCCGCGCCATTGCCTCCGTCTTGGACCCTGCCTCCATCTGCTTGGCCCTCATCCTACACGATGATGAGGTGACTGTCACAAAGAAGATCAATGCCTTCATTAAAGTAGCTGGCGTAAATGCCGAACCTTTCGGGCTGGGTTTGTTTGCAAAGGCCCTGGCCAATGTCAACATGGAGAGCCTCATCTGCAACGTAGGGGTTGGTGGACCTGCACCAGCAGGAGGTCCCGCTCCCCGTACCAGCTGAGGAGTAGAAAGTGGAAGCAAAGAAAGAAGAATCAAAGGAGTCTGATGATGACATCAGTTTTGGTCTTTTTGACTAAACCTCTTCTGTAACCTGTTCAGTAAAAAACTGAACTCCTTAAAAAAAAATGTAAGCACTGAATGCCAGTTTAACAACAACAGTAATATATTACGCATACTGCTCAGAATGAGTTTGAGATGGGAGATGTGAAGGAAGGGGTAAAGGGGAAAAGGGAGTGTGTGGTGTCTATGTAGTTGAGAGACTAATATGTAAGAGAGGAAGATTCTGATCTTTTACAGTAGGAAATAAATAATGCTTCAAATTGAAAAAAAAAGTCAAGAAATAGTGATAAAAATGTTACTTAGAAACACAGAGGTAAATATCAGAAGAAAGAGTTAAATGAGTTGAAAGAATCTAGGGAAGAAGACACTGCCCATTTTTGTTGTTAGAAACCTTGTAGTCCTATTTGACTATTTAAAATAGATTCATTAATTTCATTTAAAAATAAAAATTAATTAAAGAGAAATGCCAAATCTCACATGAAAATCAAAATACTCTGCACAGTCTCCTGGAGCTGGAGCAGGTCTAAATTAAAATAAAAGATTTACTGAGGGCGAAGACAAGCTGACAGGATCATCACTCTCATCAGTACAGTAAACCATTTCTTTCATTCCTTGACAACTTTCATCTTCACAGATGTTTACTAAAAGAGATACTGGAAATTCTGAATGCCCCTTCTGTTCAGTTCCACAAACATTTCTAGAACATATACTATATGTCAGGCCCTAATACTAGAAACTGAGGACATGAAGAATAGAAGTAATAATGAAAAAAGAATTTTCCTGATTTTAAAGACTTTAAGAGTCTAGCAGGAGAGTAAGACACATGAATAAACCATAGTCAATGGGACAGTCAGAGAGAACTTTTTAAAAATGCAGCTCAGATAAAAGAAGTGGGAACCGTTTTTGATAGGGCTGGTCCAGGAGGCTTCTCTGTGGAAATCCTAGTTGAACAAACCGAGTAAAGGGAGGGAGTAAGCCAGGACAGGGGAGGTCCCAAGCAGACTCATCAGCCTTGTCCGATGCTGTCTCCTGGTGTCTCCATAGTACTTGGAACCCTAGATGCGCTTAGTAAATACGTGCTGTCCTAAGGTTCTGTCTCTGTATCATTAAACTCTTTTCTATGAAAGCTAGCTGAAGTATCAGTTACTTATATCCAAAGTATTTTGACTTAAAGAAGAGACCCAGGATCAGTCCAGGGAAATTGCTTCTCCCTACATAAAATCTTCCATTTTCCTACAATTCTAAGAGTGGCCAAGAGTGACTAATTTACAGAGGAGTTAGAGCACCTGTGGTTTCAAATGTCAATTCTTTGGACCATGCCAAAAGAGTTAATTTCTAGCCTTTTCTCCCTGGACATCTGCTAACTGAGGTGTGGGAGAAGCTCTATATCCAGGCCCAGTAGTTTCCATACTAAAAGATGTGCTATCTGTGGGCCATTCATTGCAGAGAGGCTATGGCTCAGAATGAGTAGATGTGAACCTGCCAAAGCTTCATTTCTCCCATGACTTTCAATGTGAGAGATTCTTGAGTCTCTGAGTACGATCTGAACCTTTATCAAGATACCTATTTTTCATATAACATGGCTCTTCATTTATCAGATAAAAATCTGGTTTTTGTTTAACTACAGAAACCACAATCAGTTCCAATGTTGGGAGATTTAAGTAATGTGACACAACAGATTTTTGTCATATAGTGACTTTAGAACCTAACCCCTATGATACCACTGAACTATACCATGCTTATTATTAACCCATATTGTCCTTACTCAAATTTCCACTATTTAATTTCTTTTCTTTTCTTTTTAAAACAATTATTTATTTTTGAGAGAGTGCAAGTGGGGGAGAGGCAGAGAGAGGGAGACAGAGGATTCCAAGCAGGCTCTGCACTAACAGGCTGATGGCAGCAAGCCCAATGTGGGGCTCAAACTCATGGACCGCAAGACAATGACCTGAGCTGAAGTCAGACACTCAACTGACTGAGCCACCCATGTGTCCCTCCACTATTTATTTATATTTTTTAACTCCGAGCTGTCAGCACAGAGCCCGACACGGGGCTTGAACTCAGACTGTGAGATCATGATCTGAACTGAAGTCGGACACTCAACCGACTGAGCCACCCAGGCGGCCCCGCCCCTCCTCTATTTAATTTGTAAGTATTTTCCTCAACCTTGTGTTCTCTTGCACATTTTTCCATTCTCCTGCTATGTTGTCAAATTTTTTTAATCTTATTTCAAAGATTTATTTAACATTTGAATAAAGAAATCTAAATATACATAAATAAGGGAATCCAAGATAATTTCAACTCCAAATAAATTCCACACAGAAAATCATTCGCTAAATTTTTAGATAAACAAAAGAGATTAGTGAAGAATACCACTTTTATACACTACACTCAAGTAGCTACCTTCACAATGAAGCTTCTTGCCATTAAATTAATGAGATCTCACAAGGTAACAGAAAGAGTTCAGAAGATGTTATCCTTCCAAAAGGAAGATTTAGGAAATTCTTAGAGAAAATATTAAAATAAATTTTATTTCATTTAATTCTATATGAGACATTAATATAATTTAGTAAGTTTAAAACATGCATTTCAATGCTGTTAAAAGAAATCAAACTAAAGCTTTCTGCAAAATCTACAAAGATATCTGCGGTAAATACTCCCAAGGGGTAATCTCTTCTTTTGCTATAGAACCTATATGATATAGATTATCCAGTCCTACATACAATCCCATTTTGGGACAGATATGAATAGATCCAAGATCACAGGTGGGCCAAGTGATAAGCACAAATGCAGAGAATTCCCCACTAAGAAACCCTCCCTAAAGTATGTAACTACTACCAGACGGACTGTAGGAAGAAGGAGATTAAAATGAGAGGAAGGAGTGAGATGTATGAAGAAACAGCAGGCAAAGAATAAAGTACTGTTAGCTACATAAGACAGTAACTGATAATTGAGGGGGTCTGTAAACAAGGTGATACTAAAACATAAGATCAAGAGTAACCGTAGTTGGTAGTGAAGCATTTTTAAAGTACCTGTGTTGTCTGGGAGGAGACTTAAGATGTCTAATAACTCCAGACAGTTTAGACTGTTTAAAAAACCTTAGGATAAAAAACACTACAGGGACAATGACAGTTACTCATAATAAAAGGAACAATTCACAAAGAAGACATAGTAATTCTTACTTCATGTGTACCTAGTAACATAGCTTTTTTTTTTTTTACTTTATAAACTTATTTATATTTTAATCATTTTCCTTTTTTCATCATGATGAGTGTACTGTTTAATTCACATCCCTTATTTCCCCAATTCCTCCACCTATCTCCCCTTTGGAAACCATCAGTTTGTCCCTATAGGTAAGAGTCTGTTTCTTGGTTTCTGTGTGTCTTTTTTCTTTGCTCATTTGTCTCTTAAATTCTACATACGAGTGAAATCATACGGTATTTGTCTTTCTCTGACTGACTTATTTCACTTAGCATTATACTCTCTAGCTCCATCCATGTTGTTGCAAATGGCAAGATTTCATTCTTTTTTATGACTGAATAATATTCCTGTGTGTGTGTGTGTGTGTGTGTGTGTGCGCGCGCACGTGTGCATGCATGTGTGTATCACATTTTCCTTATCTGTACATCTAGCAATGGACACTTGGACTGCTTCCATAATTTGGCTATTGTAAAAAATGCTGCTATAAACATAGGGGTGCATATATCCCTTTGAATTAGAGTTTTTGTATTTTCGGGGTAAATACCCAGGAGTGTCGTTGCTAGATCATAGGGTAGTTCTATTTTTTATTTTCCATCCTGTTTTCCACAATGGCTGCACCAATCTGCATTCCCACCAACAGTGCAAGAGGGTTCTTTTATGTCTACATCCTCGTCAACACTTGTTGTTTCTTGTGGTTTTGATTTTGGCCATTCTAATAAGTGTGAGGTGATATCTCATTGTAGTTTTGATTTGCACTTCCCTAATCATCAGTGATATTGAGCATTTTTCATGTGTCTGTTGGCCATCTGGATGTCTTCTTTGGATCACTTTTCCGCCTTTTGGCTAAGATCAAGTGTGGATGTCTTCTTTGGAAAAATGTCTGTTCGTGGCTTCTGCCCATTTCTTTAAAAATGTTTTATTATTTATTTTTGAGAGAGAGAGAGAGACAGAGCCTGAGTGGGGGAGGGGCAGACAGAGAGAGGGAGACATAGAATCCGAAGCAGCTCCAGGCTCTGAGCCTGATGCAGGGCTCGAACTCATGAACCGCAAGATAATGACCTGAGCCAAAGTCAGACACTTAACCAACTGAGCCACCCAAGCACCCCTCTTCTCCCCATTTTTAATTGGATTATTTGGTTTTTGGGTATTGACTTGTATCAGTTCTTTATACATTTTGAAGACTAACCCTTTATCGGATATGTCATTTTCAAGTATCTTCTCCCATTCAGTACGTTGCCTTTTAGTTTTGTTGATTATTTCCTTCACCATGAAGAAACTTTTTATTTTGATGTAGTCTTAATAGTTTATTTTTGCTTTTATTTCCCTTGCTGCAGGAGACATATCTAGAAAAATGTTGCTATCGCTGACGTCAGAGAGATTACTGCCTGTGCTCTCTTCAATGATTTTTATGGTTTCAGGTCTCAAATCTAGGCCTTTAATCCATATTGAGTTTATTTTTGTATAAGGCAGTCCAATTTCATTCTTTTGCATGTTGCTGTCCAGTTTTCTCAACACCATTTGTTGAAGAGACTATCTTTTCCCATTGTATATTCAGTTCTCATTCATTGAAGATTAATTTCCCATATAATTGTGGGTTTATTTCTGGTTTTTTTGCTCTATTCCACTGATCTATGTATCTATTTTTATGCCAGTACCAAACTGTTTTAATTACTACTGCTTTGTAATATAACATGAAATCTGAATTGTGATACCTCCACAGTTTTTTCTTTCTCAAGATTGCTTTGGCTAGTCGAAGTTTTTTATGGTTCCATACAAATTTTAGGATTGTTTGTTCTAGTTGTGTGAAAACTGCTGTTGGCATTTTTGATAGGGATTGCTTTTTAAGCAAGCCATTTAAAAAATATTTTAAAAATATTAATTCTGGGGCACCTGGGTGGCTCAGTGAGTTGAACGTCTGACTCTTGATTTCAGCTCAGGTCCTGATCTCATGGTTTTGTGGTTTTGAGCCCTGTGCTGGGCTCTGCACTGATGGCACGGAGCCTGCTCAGGATTCCCTCTCTCCCCCTCTCTCTCTGCCCCTCCGCCGCTTGAATTCTCTTTCCCTCTCTCAAAATAAATAAAGTTAAACAAATTAAAAAATATATAAAAATAAAAAAAATATATGAATTCTTCCAACCCATGAGCATGATTCCATGCTCTTTTCATTTCTTTGTGTCATCCTGAATTTCTTTCCTCAGTGTTTTACAGTTTTCAGAGTACAGGTCTTTTATCTCTTTGGTTAAGTTTACTCCTAGATATTTTATTGGTTTTGGTACAATTGTAAATGGGACTGTTTTCTTAATTTCACTTTCTGTCGCTTCATTATTAGCGTATAGAAATGCAACAGATTTCTACACATTGATCTTGTATCTTGTGAGTTTACTGAACTCATTTATCAGTCCTAGTAATTTTTTGGTGGAGTCTTCAGGGTTTCTACAGAGAGTATCCTGCCATCTGTAGGTAGTGAGAGTTTTATTTCTTCCTTACCAATCTGGATTCCTTTTATTTCTTTATGTTGCCTAATTGCTGTGGCTGGGACATCCAGTAATATGTTGAATAAAAGTGGTGAGAGTGGACATCCTTGTCTTATTCTTAGTACTGTCGCTTTAAAACATATAAAGCAAAACTTGACAGAACTACAAGGAAAATCGACAAACACACAGTCATGGTACAGATGTTTCAATATAGTTCTATTAGAAATGATAGATCAAACTGTCAGAAAGTTACTAAGAATAGAAGAGATCTGAAAAATGCAATTAATTCTTTGAATTAATGGGCCAGAACAATCCACTTAATGAATAAAACACAAATAGAAGAGTTACAGAGATTTGCTAAATGCTAGCCAGGTCGTAACAAATAACGAAGATTTGCTTTTGTATAAGCATGTTTTGTGACCACAGTGAAATTACGAAACACTTAACTTAGGAAACAAGGCAGAAAAATCTAACGCATCCAACTCAGGAAATGCAGAAAGAGTACAAAAGAGTAAACGAAAAGTACAAGGAAGGAAATACATATGGAAGCCTAAAATAATAGCTCTTTCTGCCCACGGGTTCTGTCCCCATGCTTTAATAAAACCACCTTTTAGCACCGGAAAAAAAAAAAAAAAAAGAGGAAGCCAAAAATAATAAACCAGAAAATAAAGACATACTTAAAAAGTTTCAACAAAACCAAAAGCTTATTCTCTGCAAAGACAAACTTTTTGTTTTTAATATTTTTTAATGTTTATTTATTTTTGAGAGAGAGACAGAGACAGAGACAGAGCATGAACAGGAGAAGGGCAGAGAGAGAGGGAGACACAGAATCTGAAGCGGGCTCTAGGCTCTGAGCTGTCAGCACAGAGCCCGACACAGGGCTCAAACTCAAGAACCGCAAGATTGTGACCTGAGCCCAAGTCAGACGCTTAACTGACTGAGCCACCCGGGCACCCCTGGGAAGACTCATCAAAAGAAAAAAGAGATCCAAGTAAATAATGTAAACAAACAGAGGCTTTAAAAATAAAGAGAACATTGTGGACAACTTAGTAAATTTGAAAATATAAACAAAATAGATGATTTCCTAGAAAAAAATTAAACTTGCCAAAAATGAAGAAACAGAAAAGTGATAGAACTTGGTGACAGACAAGAGATGAGGAATTAAGGAGATGCTGAGGAGGATTTCTAAGTCTCTAACTTGTTGGGCTTTCAGATGTGAGTCTGATTTACTCAGAAGAAGAAAACAAGAAGAGAAGCCTAAGAGCAGGTTGGATGTCACTGTGGTTGGATTCTTGTTTTTATTTTTTGCTGTGTGTGGCTGTGTGTGTGTGTGTGTGTGTGTGTGTGTACATGTATGAAAGGGTTGGTTGTGGTGGTAGGGATGGTGTGTGTATGTCATCGATTTGACGGATATGTTGAAATGGAGGTTCCTTTAAGCTATATAAATGGAGACGTTAAGTATGTAGTTGGATCTATGGGTCAGAAGCTTAGGAGAGATATGAGTTTAAGATACATATTTTGGAGTTACTTGTATTTAAATGGTAATTAAAGCCACAGGTATGGCTGAAATACTCGAGGGAGATAGAGCGCTGGTTCTCAAAGTGTGGTATCTGGACCAGCAACCTCAACACCACCTGGGAATTCAACAGAAACGCAAATTCGTGGGCCCCATCCTGGACTTACTGAATCAGAAACCCTGAGAGTGGGGTCCTCCAATCTGTGTACTGATAAGCCCTCCAGCGACCGTGATGCAGGCTGCAGTCTATGAGCCACGGACATCGAGTGAGACATCAAGAAGGCTTGGGCCCTTCCCTTGAAAATCCCAACATTTAACAGAGGAGGACGAGCCGTCAAGGATGACTAGGAGCACCAGCGAGAGGAGAGTAAGAAAATGAAGAGAAGTTTCAAAAGGAGTGTTTCGAGAGGTAGAGTGGTAACTTCCTCTGTGATGTCACTTGAACTAGTTCTAGCAGGGACTAGAACAGGCTGAGAACTGAAGAGTTGAGAAAATTGAGACAGTAAGTACAGACAGCTCGGAGCAGTTTGATCACAAAGGGGAAGCAGAGAGGGAGTAAATGGAAGAGGCTGACAAGGGAGGATTTTTTTTTTTTTAGCAGAACAGTAGCAAGCATGATGGACTGCGGAGGGAAGAATCTGGCTGAGAGGGAGAGAGCGAGTTTACAAGCGAGCCGGGAACTGGAGGCCATGACTAGGGCACACCAAGGGGGCGGGGCAGCAGGAGCATCTTATACTTACAGACTTTAGAACTGCTGGACAGGGTGATAATAAAAAGTAGACCAACTTTTTGTTGGCTTTACTACTGCTTTCTAAGTTTTTACAGATACTGCACACCTTATTGCCCATACCAGGGGCAGCCCACTCCCACTGCCTTGTCCTTGGTGTCAGGGGATGATAATATAAGGTCTCTGAGAAAGGAAGAGGGAGGGGATCCAAGGCACAGGCGGAAGTCCTGGCCTTAGATAAGAGGAAGAGATTACCTTTCTAACCAGAAGGAAGGAGGTAAACATGATGGGCACAGATGTGGCAAGTCTGAAGTCTGAGAGCAGGAAGCCGAAGGAGCTATCATCAAATGGCTTCTATCTTCCGCACGAGATCATCTGCAAGACCCTTCCTACTGTGAAATGGCTATGTTCCATTCTCTTGGCCTACCGCAATTAAATGTCTGATTCGTACTCACTGAACCACCTTCTATTTGTGATCTGGTTCCCCATGTAGGCCTACCCAAGGTGCAAGAATGTGCTGACCACACAGGTTTGAGTATGTCTCAGTGGTTTCTCATAATAAACCAATAAACTGGTTTTTGAACATAATCTGGTTTCTATGTAGCCTGACTACAGATAACAGACAGATCATAGTCCTTTTTTACATTGATCCTATTTCTTATTGACTTACCTTCTCAGGATCCGACTGCTTTTTCACAAAGTGACTAACGTAAATCTCTGGCCCTACAGGGGCATGGGCCAGATCCACATTTAAGCAGCCTCTGTCATGCCCTGCTCAGCAAAAGCTGGCTTTTCATTAGTTGTCACTGGACCCACTTCTACCTCTTCTCTCTCAATTCCTTTTGACATCTGTCTGTTCATTAAGATACTGCTGTCACTGCACTGACCTACTAGTTTTTGCAGGGGGAAATTTCCAAGAATAATACAGGAAATAAAACAAGAGTGAAATATATTGGAACATCACCATTATTCATTTTCTTGTTCTATTAATCATTCAGTACTTACAGACCATATACCCTGTGCAAGGCTTACTATTAGAACTATGGGGAATACAAAGTCCACAAGGTATTTACAACCCAGAAAGAAAAGCAATTAGCTCCACAAAGAGCAGGCTTGAGGAAATAGGACTTTGACTACAGGGGAGGAATTAGAAATAAAGAAAAAATTCCTCATAGTAAAAGTGATTAAAGTAGAAACAGGATATCAAAGGAAATCCTCAAATCTGAGTAACTTGAAAAAAAAATATGATGACTTAGAGACAAGACAGCCTTGCCTACAGGCAAAGGTTACAGCAAGCCCTTTGGAATTAAGCACACAATGACTCAGGACTGTTTGACATAGAAAGAACCCACCAGTGTCTTTGCAGAAGGAATAAGTGAATTAATAGACAAGTTTATTAGGGTTCTTACCCCCAAATCCTCAGGTACTAATCCTTGAGTTGCCCTGCAGTACTCAATCTGTCTGTTCATCCTTCTTATCTTTGCTGCCCTTGCTCCTCTCCACCACAGTTTGTGCTCTGGCATAAATAAGATGCAGCTTTTCCATGACCTGGAATTTTCTACCATTGAATCATGTCAGCTGTGCACATACACACTATCACCCAAGCTCTGTGTAAGTGATTTGATGACTTAGGTATTTTAAAAGTGCCTCGCACACAGCAGATGCTCAATTAAGATTCATTTCCTCCTTTCTTTCCTTCCGTTTTTTTTTTTTTTTCTCTCCCCTGGTAAGGAAGGGAGGGAAAAAACAGGAACCAACAAAAGACAGATCTCCTGTAAGATAGCATTCTTTGGTGTAAAAATACTGAAGAGACTTAAACCACTTCTCATTGCCTACCTTGTGTCTGTGGGATGTAGGGAGACAGGAGTTTTGACCTTTTCTTTTCGTATCCCTTCTGTGTGATGTCCCCTAAAATAGCAAGAAACAGAAATAGGTTATGCATTATTCTTACTCTGCGGTTGTTCACTGTAAAAATAAAATTAATTACAGAGTGTTATAGAATTACCACATAGAGAGTAGGAAAAAAAAATGGATAGTTCTTTGCCAAGGATTTTGCTATGTGTGATTTCCCACAGTCTTGGAGCCGACTCCTTGTGGAAAATTGTAGGGCTTGTCTCCACACCAAGCCAGCATAGCAATACGCTGCATACCATGTCAGAGATTCCCGAGTTCCTAGGCACCCCTCGTTTCCTTGGTATTTAAGATAGACCAAAATGGAATGCTGCAAGGCTGGCAGACAAATGATCTCTCCCAAGTTTCAGTCTGGCCGCACGAATGCCACTGGCATGGGAGGTACTCTATGGAACCACGCAAAATCAAGAGTCTAGTTCAGGGGAGGAGTCAAGGTTCAGACACTGGGGTGGGATACCTGAAAGGCCTCTCTGCATCTTAGTAGCCATGCTTGAACCAGGGCTGGAATTCTCATATCCCCTCCCCTTGATTCACTGGTTTGTATTATTTATGTACATGTTATGTCCTTTTCACAAGGTTGAATTAAAAAGTATACTTGAAGCACACAAAAATTACACATGCGACAAATGCAGTAAGGATAAACTGATTAATAGAGGAAAAAAATGTGTGGTTCAAGTGCCAAGAAATATGCTAGGTATTAAAGAAAGAGTAGCAGATGAATGGGTAGAGAGCAGGGTTAAAAGGAAAAGGAAACACAGGAGAACAAAAGTTAATCAAGGGAGAATGAGTAATTCAAAGCTGGGGGAATAAATATATGTTGTGAGGTGACACGGTAGAGCATTGTTTTCTAAAAAAGAACTTTCAGGGGCGCCTGGGTGGCTCAGTCGGTTAAGCGTCTGACTTTTGATTTTGGCTCAGGTCATGATCTCACGGTTGGTCGTGAGACCTGCGCTGGGCTCTGTGTGGAACCGGCTTGGGATTCTCTCTCTCCCTCTCCCCCACCCATGAACCTGTGCATTCTCTCTTAAAAAAAAAAAAAAAAAAAATTTAAAAAGAATTTTTTAATTAAAAAAAAGTTTAAAGTGAAAATTTAGCATAAAAAGTAAGTTGCACATTAACATTTACAACATTGATGGACACAGATTCGAAACCACGAGTGGTGAATGTCATTTGCCTTTCATTTCAGCACAGGACTGATGGAGTCAATGGTGGGGAGGTAGCAGGGCTCGCTGAGGGGCGTAAGCAGGGGAGTGACACAGGCTACACGGTGCAGCAAGTTAGTTCACTCTTCCTGAGGAGAGTGAGATCAAGGGCAGAAGCCAGAGAGACTACCTGTTACCCTTATGCTACTTCCTACAGTGATCTGGGCAAGTTAGGAGTAGCTTAAAGACAGTGGTATAAGGGATGAAAAGAAGTGAATAAATTAAGAGAGATATTAGGGAGAAAGACTGGACTGGATGGATATGGGTGAGAAGGTTTCTGGCAGATGGTAGTGCTATTCCATGACAGAGAAATACAGCAAGAAATGCAAGTTTGGCGGGCTAAAGAAAACCGGAGTTGAGCTTAGGAGAGGCCCATGAAACACACAAAAGGACATGTCCAACCAGCAACTGGATATGTGGATCTAGAACTCAGGAAAGAGGAGACAGTTTTGGAACGATCAGGATATAGCTGAAAAATAAACTACTACCATCTTTTTGGAGTAATGTGGCAATTTCTATCAAAATTTTGATTCAGCACCTGCCTTTTTAGAATTTATACAATGACAATATGCACACAGGTGACAAAAATCAAATAAGAATATTACCTGACTCATTCTTTATAATGAAAACACTGGAATGAATCTGGATGTTTACATCATAGACCATCTATACCAGTGGCTTTCAACTGGGAATGATTTTATTCCCCAGGGGAGAACTGACAATGTCTAGAGATATTTTTGTCACAACCAGAGGGAAGGGATGCTACTGACATTTAAGGGATAGAGGCCAGGGATGCTGCCAAGTGTCCTGCAACGCACAGGACAGTCCCACAATGAAGAATTAGCCAGTCCAAAATGTCAATAGTGTTAAGGATAAGAAACCCTGGTCTACATAATACTAGGCCGGTATTCCAAATGCACTGGCACAGGAAGATATCTAAAATACAGAAAGGGTAAAAACGCAAGTTGCAGAACAGTGAGTATAATAGGATCTAATTTTGTACAAAATAGCAATAGGTATGTTTGCATATATATAGAAAATAGTCTGGAAGGCTATATATACATTAAATAAATGTTTACCCTTTGGGGAACAGGAATATGAGGGGTTTCACTGGTTTTACATACTTTAACAAAGTTTGATTTAAAAAAAAACAAGACCGAATGATTTGCATAATCTCAAAAATATTTTTTTCATTAAGAACGAATGGTTCTATAAATACATATTTGTAAACACAATAAGATGGTCACAGTGTGTGTGTATATATATACATATATATATAACAGGGAAAAAGCAAGATAGTAAACAGTTAACACAGTATATTCAATTTTTTGAATAATAATATTTCTACACATACAAATGTATACATAAAGAAAGTCTGGAGTTTTATGCACCAAAATATTAACAGTGGTTAGCCACGGCTTGCAAAGTTATGACTGATTTTAGCTTCTTGTCCTTTTTGCTTGTCTGTATTTTCTTACTTTTCTATAATGAACATCCACTATTTCAAGAAACAATAAATATTCAAAAGTACAATCACAAATACTTATTAGACTATACAAGTTTAATCACAATGGCCCTTCATCTCTGGTCTTCTAGGGCAATAAGGGAAACCCATAGTGCATTCTTTGGAAATAAAAACCAAACCTTGTCAATTAGCAAAGTGAAGGGTTTAGGTAATCTCCAACAATACACACAACTAACAGAGATGTGGGAGCCTACCAAGGAAAAAGAGGAAATCAAGTCTTTTATTGCAAAAGAAACAAAGGAGCATTCTCCTGCCCCATTTCCCCCTCACAAGCTTCCCTACCTCCACTGTACATACACATCCCACTCCCTGAAGGGCACAAAGACCACTTCTGCTGGCTCAGAACACATCTGATAAAGTAAAAGGCCTTTATAAGCTTTCTTCAGGGTTTAGAGTCTCAATCATTCACTCTCAGTAACTGATTGTGGGAAGGACTAGTAGACTTGGGATCTTGGACATTCATCAACGACTAACCATCTTGAGTTTTGAAAAAAGTCAATCAATGGGAGTCTAATTCAGTCATGACAACCAGCTCCATTAGATCCAGAAATGAGCAAAGACATTAAGGAGACCCAGAAGATGAACTGCGACGAGAATGTGAGGACTGTGGTGATGAGCCTTTAAAATGCCCTCCCCCTTTTCTATGACCACAAGACCCTGCTCAAAAGCCACCTCCTCTGTGACACCTGCTACAACTTCTAAGTCACTTCTTCCTGGTGCCCCTTCAACTCTGCACACACTTCACTGATAGCACTTAGCACATCGCTGGCATTTTAATTGTTTACACATCTGTGTTCGTACTAGACTGTGCACTTGAGGGCAGGGATTGTGTCATGTTCATCTCTGTAGCCCGCCCACAGCCTGGCACAACAGACACTTGCTGAATGAATGACTGAATGAATTAGTAAGGTGGAGGCAGTGAGAGAATAACAAATCAAAGAGACGTGTGTACTTGGGTGAAAACTGGAAATGGGAGAAACAGCAGTCTTTACGTTAGCAGGAGCTGAAAGGCCCAGGGAGAGAAATCTAGTGAACCAAGTTTTTTGAAACTTGGCAGCTAGACTTCAAAGGTGACCAGAAAAGCAGCACTCGGCCTGCCTGAAGAGAGGAATACATAAAATCACTGGGCACGAAAAACTGAAGGAACTCCACCAGATACTGATGGATCCCTTAGCCAGAGGAGGGCAAGACCTGACTGAAGGAATTCAGTTAGCACACATAACTGAGTCTGTTAGTCTACATTTCTGTCATTGCCCACCTTCAGCCTGCCATTCTCACCACCAGTAGTTAACCAGTGTTTGCTGCGCCAAAGCAACATTTTCCAAACACCCAGTTTTTGAGAATCACCTGAAGGACTTGTAAAAATACAAATTCCTGGGCTCCTCCCATGAAGATTCCGACTCACTAAGTCTCGATTAAGACACAGATACTTGCAATTCTAACCAGTGCCTTCCGATGAGTCTTTAAAAAAATCAAGCAGGTCTGGAAATCACTGCACTGAAGAATCACGTCTAGAGCGTGCTGGGCGGTTCTGCTGACTTAATGTGAGGAGGGGACAGGAGAAGAGAGGAAGAATGTTGTCTTGGTGGTAACAGAACCTCAGGGGAGAGCAGGAACCTCGGGAGCTCGAAGACACTCAGTCACACCATAGGCATTCTTACTCAGGACAGATTTTCTGCCATCTGGCATATAAAACAAAAAGGAATGCCGTAACTATACCTGTATAAAATTTGCATTAAAATGGCACAGATCTAAGTTAAACCTGTCGTTCAAGTTTTTTTGAGAGCTAAGCAAATAAAGAGAGGATTAGCTTTCCCTTGCCACCAGGGTAATGTTATTTCTCCACCCACATAGGCACACAGAAGAGCAGCCACTCGCAGGGATTCACAGCCCCCCGGCAGGCGTGGAGGCACGCAGCCTGTAAGAAGATGCAGGGACCCACATGACTCAGGACTGCCCAGTTGCTCTGGCACGGTCACGGCTACGATATTGAATAGCTGACACCAGACAAATGGAAAGATACATATGTGAGGCAGAAACTAAGGGAAATACATTCCCAATTTCTCTCCTCACCTAGCTGGGATCAACAAAAGCAGCTTGGCACAGGCAGCCCAGGAATCATCTTTAAGCAGAGTGAGGAGGGGGCTGGCAAGAGGTGTGTGAGAGCCACTAGCCACACAAGCCTCTTGAAGGTCAGCAGTGAGAGGAGGAGGAGTCCTACAAACGGGTCAAGCCGTTTGAATGTATATTTGCACCGGTGAGGTGGTTTGGTGCTGTGGTTAGCACTTCAGAGTTTGTGTCAGACAGAACTACATCTGGAGCACGGCCTTACCATGTCCTGGCATTTTGGCTCTAGATGGGTTTTACTTGACCCCTTGATAAATCTCGGTGTCCATGTGTGTAAAATGGTTAACAGTAATCTCTATCTTGCAGTTTTTATGGTGATTCAGACTACCTGGTATGGGGTCTGGGCTATATAACAAACTTTTACCGAAAGCCTACTGAAGCCTACTACTGGCCAGGTGGGGATCGGGGCCAGCAGCTATGTTGCAAAGAGAGAAGAGGAAGGCAAGCAACAGTGCTAAGAGTCCATAATTGAGTGCTGTGGGAGAGATGCACATCAGACACAGTATGGAACCCAGAGGAAGCATCATGATCTCTGCCCGGGTAGGGAAAGGAAAGCTTTAACAGAGCAGGTGACATTCTGGGTGGGGTGTGGCCTTTCATTCTAATATCAGAAATATGACATAAACTCCTAATGATGCAGCCACCTAGTGGTTTGCCCTGCGGCTGACTGCTCTGTATGGATATGGCCCTGTTTGATGGTTCCTGCACGATTTAACCTGCCAGAGAGAAGCAGAACAATGCTCGGTAATTTTCAGAGATGACATTGTACGCACCCTGAGCAAAACAAACACGGGGTTTGGGAACTTCTGGAGGGTCACCAAATGGTATGTATGTAGAATCTTGATGGACAGAGAGCAAGGGTTACAGTTTCAGCCATAAACTCTTTCTGCTCCAACGGAAATAAAAAGGTAGGTGCCACCACAGCCCTGCCTTAAACTCATACCGATTCAGTCAGAGGTGGCAGTGGCTTGGGGGACTTTGGGAGGTCACAAAAACTTTTTTGAGCACCGAATGGATGATATCCAGAGTGTCAAACAAAGAGGAAAGAAAGAGTATCTATGTCTTTAAGAAGTTCCGGTCTAATGGGACGCCTGGGTGGCTCAGGCAGTTGAGCCTCCGATTCTTGAGTTTGTTCACCTCAGGCCATGATCACACAGTTTGTGAGACTGAGCCCCATGTCTGGCTCTGCACTGACAGCGTGGAGCCTGCTTGGGATTCTCTCTCTCTCCCTCTCTTTCTGTTGCTCTCTGTCTCTCAAAAATATATGAACTTTAAAAAAAAGTTCCCAATTTAAACAAATAATTACAATAAAAGTGGCAAGCGCTACGCTAAAGATCACGTAAAAGATTCTATGGAAACAGAAAAGAGTGGTGATAAGTAACAATAATAACACTCTAAGAATAAGTAAATAACAACAATACTCATCGAGGGCCTACTATGTAGGCTCTCTGTCCCGAGAGCCTTGCAACATCCCTTATAAAGTGGTATTTTTATCAGTCCCACATAATAGGTGAGGTTACCGAGCCACAAAAAGTTTCAGCTACTTGTCACAGTCATACCCAGCAGGCGCTGTACTCAGGATCTGAACCCAGGCAGTCCTGCCTCCAGGGCCCCTCCTCTTAAATACTACCCTATCATCATTCTTCAGAGAGAAGCTCCAACTTTAGCCTCGGAAAGACTGGGAAGACTTCACAGTCTCTTAGGCTGGGTCCTGAAGGAGGACTGTCAGGACTGTTCTCAAACCCACAGTTGCGGAAGACAGTACCATACCTGGAGCAACAGAAGGACAGAAAAGCTGTGAACGCAATCTCTGAGGAACAGACATTGGCCCTACAGTGGCTCCTCCGGGCCCTGCTGCCTCGGGGGATTCCACCGTCCGGGCCTCCACAGGGACTCTTCAGACACCTGGTTGAAATGGGCTGACGTTTATCTCACGGGGCATCAATTTACTTCTTTCTTAACTAAATGCCACTATATAATACAACCAGCATTCTAACTTTTCATAATATTCTGACAGCAATTCGTCTGAGTTGCCTAAAACTCCTCTTCAATAAACAGAAAAGACATCTTTACTACAGAACAAGAAACAGAGGTGAAAAGGTAAATGTCTGGCTTAAAGATACAGAGCTAGACAAGCATCTGGGTCTCTGGCCTTTTCTTATTGTTCTTTGTCCATTGTTTACTCGTAGGTGGCCCCCAAATCAGATGCAATAAAAGTATAAAACTAATCTATTGTTCATAAAATGAATAACATGAGATAAACAATTTTTCTGACTCACTCCAAAATATAGATGACTTTCCAGAAAGCATTAAAAATCCACCCCCATCCCCCATCTCCCACCCCCCAAGCAGAACCCTGCATGAATTGTGTCTTTTAATTATCTTTTAAATGAGACAGCCAACTGTGGAAACCCTGTCCAACTAGTTAAAAAACAATCAGCAAAAAGTCATTATACATCATTACTAAGTATTCAGCTAACAGAAAATGTGGCCTTTTTTTGTTGTTTAGGAGTAATTAGGAGGGAAAGAAATGAGAAACTAAGAAGAAAAACTTCGAGAGTCATCACCTTCTAATCTACAGCTGTAGCTAATAACCTATTCTATCCTCTACATGTAAATCTTAAGGCCAGGAAGGTGGTACATATTGGCTATGGCTGGAGATGGGGACTAGGACGGGGCTACAGCCATTTATACATAAGGAATGGAAGTAGACACATAGAAAAGAGCCAGAAATATAGCTGAGAATGTGATGGAGGCAGATCTTAGCAAAATTTTAAAAGGCAGAGGGTTTGGATGCTATCCAGGAGACGCTGGCTACAAGACAAAGAACAATTTTTATTAATTTTTATCATGTTCGCCTTAAAACAATTCTATTCAGTGAATTACATATACCTGTCACCCATCCTCCAAATATCCCCCCCCCACTCCGCTTCCAGAGGTAATATATAAAAGCTCACAACAAATATACATTTTTTCCCCCCAAAAGCACTGTTTTTATGTACACAGAGTCCTAACCACTGCAGCAGCAGGAGGAGTGGGAGAGGTTCATGGCCACACAGAACAATGGCCTCACCCTTAAACCAGCCATGGGGTTTTTTGGCCTTTGTCTTTCCCCAGTTTTCTTGCTATATCTGAATTGAAAGTGGCCAACAGGATTCTAAAGAATTAAAAACCTTGAATTATTTTTTAAAAACTCCTTGTAGTTTCTTTCCACACATATGTAGAATTAATCTTATGTTGAGAGAAGGGTGAAAGCTACAATATACCCAGTTTAGCCAGAAAGAAATCTGTTAAAATACTTCAATCTGTTGAAAGAAGATGAGAATTTTTATTTTAATCTAATTTTTCTTTTGGAAAAAAAAATCAGTGGTTCTAAAAGTCTTCCAATGGCAGCCTACAAAAGCTATAGTTTTATCTTCTTTTAACTCAAACTTGCTAATCTTACAGAAGATTTTCAAGGAAATTAACTTCAGGACATTCAAATTTCCATTCTCAGTAGACGTCCTCTCACCTCATTTAGGACAATAACTAGACATTTTCCATGTCAAGAACTTGAGAATAAGCCCAGATTGCTTTCTTCCAAAACGCAAATCATAGAATTGTTTTGGCTGCACAGTTCTGTTTTCTAGGTCAAATATACATGACTTCTTACAGATGGTATTTCACCTACGGCATCAAGCAAGTTCAAACAAATAAAAAGCAACAGAGTAAAGCACTTGAAACACACTGAGAAACTGAACTCTAAGCAGGCAGCTGCCTCAATTAATCCATCTAATGCAAAAGGTATGTTCATTTGTCCATTAGAAAAACTATGTCTGCAAATAAGAAATTTGCTATACAAATGCCCTGAATGTCTAAACAGAGCAGGAGGAATCCCTGAGATGGTTCAGTAGGTAGAAAAAGCGTGGGTTCTAGCATGAGGCGGGTCTGGGTTTGGACCCTGAGTCTTCCGATTTCCTGGCTCCATGACAAGTTACTGAACAAGTCGGCCTCAGTTTCATAATAGGTAAAACTGGAATAACTCCTAGCTTTAGTGCTTATGATGAGTCTTAAATGAGAATAAACGCAAAAGTCCCTGGCACATAAGCACACATTCAACTAGTTTTAGCTGACACCACTCCAGCCCTAGCCCCACCCTTAAGTCCCAACAATAGCTTTATCCTTAAAAGGGTTATCTAGAAAATTCTGGTTTAGTAGGTTCTCTTTAACAACAACAGCAACAACAACAACAACAACAACAACAACAACAACGGAGGAGAGAGTGAATTAAGAGTCCCTCTAAAGACACATCAGGGTACTAGATCTTTAGCAATAAGAGCCAACAAAATTAGTTACTTTGGGTGCTAACAGTCTGAAAGAAGGAAAGCTGACATCAAAGAGGAAGTACAAATATCTAAACCAGAAATGAGTAGAGATTAGTTTAAACGAATATATGTAAATTTGTGTAAATAAAATAGTGCCACTGTGCACAAAACAGGATTATAAGCATCTAACTATGGGTGCTGTGATGATTTAGGGCTAAAACTGCAAATGCCTAGGAAAGAAATCCTAGAAAAAGTGAGGGGGAGTGATTTTCTTTATCATTTCTTTACCTTCCTTTTATCTTTATTTTTCCTCAGAAAAACCAGATAACTGTTTCTTTTGAGAACAGCGAAGTATATTCAGTTGCTCTGCCTTTCTACCGGTCTCCACCAGCATCATTTTTTAAAACGGCATAAGCAATAACATCGACACCAATCACTGAAACTGAAGTAAATAGGTCATGCGCCAAGCATTCCTTATCAATGGTATAGAAAAAAATAACACCCGCTCAAAACCTAAGTATGTCATCTTGCAAATGCAGAAATAAAGCGAAAATTTAAAAAAAAAGATGAAGAATTTTGTTGGTAGCCGATTCATACTGGAAACCAAAGATACACAGGGAAAAACAGAAGTACGGAACCGCTGCTAGTATGCAGATCACAAAATAAGCAGCTCGTGTGGGGTCAGCGGAAAGGGCTTTCCCAGTGAGGCAGAAAACAGATTATCTGTATGCGTTTGGCACAGATTTAGGATCTCAGATTCCAGGCATCAGGAGATATGTTCTCTTCCCTATTTGCTCCAAACCAGCTCTTTGGGTCCTGGGCAAGCCACTATACTTCTCTGGGCCTCGCTTTCCTCACGTGTAGGAAGGAGGATCCAGTGAGCATTAAATCTAAGGCTGCTAATGTGTGATGAATGCCACTTGCCTGGCATGTGTGGCAAGTCAAAACCGAAGAAAGATATCCAGTAGCCATATGATAGATGAGCTCCAGGATAGATATATAGATTTTCAGCATCAGCGTAGGAGGTGGTAAGTGAGGGCCTGAGTGTGAATGATATCATCAGAAGGAATGCAGTGTGAGAGGAGAAGGCAGCCAGAAAAGGAATCTGGGAGAAAACTAACATTTGAAGAATGAGCAGAGGAAAACGAGATGACACTGGGGCACAGCAGGGAGACCAGGAGGGAATGGAGAGAGAGAGGAGGGAGACGGAAAGAGAGAAGGAGAAAATAATGAACTGTCACAGATGTAAAATAAGGATAGAAAAATACCTGCTGCATTTGACAGCTAGATCAACAGTGGTCCAGACAAGAATAGCTTTAACAGAACAGTGAAAGAAGACAGAATATTGCATAGTACTGAAGAATGGATAAGAGGTGAAGTGAGAGTAACAGATTTTTTTCTTTCAGCATGTTCTGTTATAAAGTGAACGAGATATGGGGAAGTCTACGAGAGGCTACAAAGTCAAGGAGAGTGAGTCTTTGACTCGACCAACAAATACTAAGGGCTTCCTACCTGCAAAGCACTACTTCAGGGGTAGGAGACAGAAGAGAACAGACATGGTCCCCAAATTTAGCCATGGTAATGAAGTTCATAGTCTCTTCGAGCACAGAGAGACATTCAAAACCAATCATATAATTAGTGACAAGTGGGATAAGGGCTACAAAGAAGTTGTCCAGGGGGGCTGAAACCCCCGATTAAGAGACTGTGGCAGGCACACTGCTCAATGCCACTGCAGGCAGGTTCCAATCCCGGACCCGACCTAGCCTGGGCAGCTGGGGAAGTGACATTTAAGCTGAGACCTAAAAAAACCAGTTATGTCTAAATATTTTGAAAATGAAACAGGAGCTGGGGGCGGGAGGGCTGTGGACCTGCACTGGTATGCTAAGCATATCCAGCCCTCCCCCCCACCCCACCCCCCAACCCAGAAGATGAATGGGGTGGGTCTGGGCAGGAGCACAGCTGAAAGCCAGGGCAGTGCAGCAAGTGGGGTGATACGAGGTTCTGGAGACAGCGGGAGCCCAGATCCTGCAGGGCCCTCAACACCATTCCAAGAATTTGGGATTTTACTACAAATGAGAGAGAAAGCCATCAAAGGCTTTTAAGCAGGGGAGGAAGGTGATCAAATAGAGCAAAGGAACAAGGTATCTGATAAAGACTAAAATTCCTGAAAAGATTAGAAGGAATAAGATCCAGAGCTGGGGCCTGGGTTCCCTCATGAGTTAGCTCCAGGGCTTCTGAACCTATGCTGGGAATGTGGTATGTGTCCTCCATCTGTGAGCGCTTTATGGGCGTGGAGATGTTTATCCTCAGCCCCTGGGCCAGCCAGGCAGAGCTTACAGGAGCTGGAAACCTGGGGCAGTCACCTCAAGTAGGCAAACAGACTTCTTATCCTGTTGTATTGAACAAATATCATCAGTTTCTGTGTTTGTCAAGATGTATGAAAGACTGGGGGTGCCTAGGAGGCTCAGTTGGTTAAATGTCCGACTCTTGATTTCAGCTCAGGTCATGGTCTCCTCACGGTTCGTGAGTTCGAGCCCTGTGTGCGGCTCCACACCGACAGCCCTGAGCCTGCTTGGGATTCTTTCCCTTTCTCTCTGCCCCTCCCCCGCGTGCACTCTCTCTCCCTTTCTCTCTCTCTCAAATAAATAAATTTTCTTAAAAAGATGCATTAAAGACTGGAAGTATGGTCAGACTTTAATATCTATTCCTCTAAGAAAGGAAATAAGGGTGAATAAGTAACTACAGCTGTTGGGGGACTACAGGGAACAGGGCAGAAGGCAACAGGGCTCTGGTCTGATGATCTATAAATTTCTTTCTGGGGAGGAATCACAGTAAAAGTTTTCATCCATTTCCCCCTCTGAATTCATTTAATATTTATCTCATGCCAGGTACCATTCATCTAAAGCATTAACGTGAGTATTGACTCATTTAATCTTCAAAACAATCCCATGCGGTAGTATTATTATTAGTCCCAGTTTTGTCCCAGTTTTGAGGTAACAGAGTGAGGCACAGGCAGATTAAGTGACCTGCACGAGGACACACGCTGGGAGATCTAGCTTCAAACCAGACAGTCTGGCTCCAGTGTGCAAGCTCCGAAACCACCACTGAAAGCTGCCTCTCTAAGGTACTTTGCTGAGAGGGATGGAGAGCTGGAGGAGAGTAAAGACACTGAGTTGCCACCAGACGAAAGGGAGGCAACATGCTCTGAAGCTGATACAGACTACAGTCTGGGCTCTGCCAGTTAGTTGTTAGCCAGCCGTGTCTGAAAAAGCTAGTTAACCTCTCTAAGCTTCAATTACCTCAACTGTAAAACAAAGATAATAGAACCTAACTCGATGTTATAAGGATTAAAAAGATAACATAAGCAAAGTTCTTGGTTCCTGGCACAGAGTAATAAGCACTCAAGGACACCTGCTACTCTAATGGCAGAGGGAATTAATGAAAGAAATGGAGAGTGTGCCAGGCACTGCTGCGGGTCCAGGGAGACAAGAACAGAACTTCTAGCGGCACTAATTTCCAGTTTTGTGATTTTCCCTAGTGGGAAAAATTTCACTGCGGGAAGGCTGCTGCTGCTTTGAATAATTTAGAGCTGGGGTTTACTAGGAAAGGAGGATGGAAGGAAGGAAGGAAGGATGATGGGATCCAGGCTAGCAAATATTTGTTCATCAATAACCAATCAACCAGCAATAAATACTTGGTGAATAAATGATGTGCAGTACTATCAACCTAACTTCTGTAACTTTTTAAAGCTTCTAGGGGAAATACAGTCAGGATCCATCTTGGGTTGGCTGATCACATCACCCTCAGGAAGAAATGACAGGATTCCAAATGGAGAAAGCTGAAAGCAATTGGGCAAGAGAGGTCTGGAGGGTATACGAAGGTTCCCTGCCAGGCCAGTTCTCCTTTCCTGCTTCCCACACCTGCTTTTCTCTTCTCACTTTGAACCTATTAAAAACAAAACAACAAAAAAACTATTAAAGACAAAAATCATGAAAAGGTGATAAAGAACAGAGAAGACTGAAGATCATTTTATGTTTTAGAAGAAACACTAAAAATTGAAAATTTCCTAGGCCTCATAAAGGTCCAGGGGAGGAGCAGAGACAGTCAGCAAAGGGATTATTATTGGTGTGGGGAGCAGCTTTGGGGGACCTGGTGGAAGTTGTGGAGGTGGGGGGGGCGGTCAGGTCTCTTGGAAGAGAGATCAAAGGGATGGATTACTAAGGGAAGAGGCAGAGGGAGGCAGAGGGAGAGGAAAAGCAGAAAACCATCAGAAGCAGTAGTGGAGAAAAGGGAGTTCCTAAATCCAGCAGGGTCCACCCTGGATCAAACATTCATAAAAGACAGATGTTGCCAGATGTTGCCACCAGTTCCTCTTTTACCATGGCAAAATTTAAAATAACTGGTGGTCACTATTTTTAAAGATTAAACAAAAACAACCCACACCCCTCAATGCAGTCTCAGGAAAAGAATAAATGCTCAATGTTAATAATCCTCAGGAATAGAGAGGCTCCCTGAGCAAGGGTAGGAAAACAAGCAAAAAGAACAAAAATGAACTTGCAGCCACATAATATGCAAAAGAAAGCTGTCGAGGCATTTCGGTAGTCCAAGAGCTGATGTTCTTAGCAGGGGAAAAAAGTAGAGTGAAAGAATGAAATATAATGAACTGCTTAGAGATTTTTATAAATGACTTGTAATTTCATAAACACCTATCCACCAATGTTTAGGAGATGTAACTTTCGATTTGGCTGACAAAGTATGGTGTGTGTGTGTGTGTGTGTGTGTGTGTGTGTGTGTGTATGTGTGTGTGTGTGTGTGTGTCTATTGTTCCCCTAGAGATATTTAAACCTCCAATATCATTACCAAAAAATCCACCTCTTTCCTGTAGTTTCACTTGAAGCAAAAAAAAAAAAAAAAAAAAAAAAGAAAAAAACAATAACAAATTCCTTCCTAAAATAGCAAAGACAACAATGAGAGGAATAATACTTCAGAGTTTGAACAGATATTTCCTGTACTTCACTCAATGTACTAATCATAATCAAAATTAGGAATTAAAGGGAAAAAAACACCACGACTGCCACACACCCCCAATGACAACAAAAAACCAAGTATAGCATTCTTTGGCTACACTTGCCCCTCAAACAGCAAGACACCACCTCACGTCTGAATATAGTATTACAAACGAGTAAGCCCTGAATGCTGTCAATATATCAAATGTGAATATTAAGCAGGATAAACACTTCTCATAATGACAGTGGGGGTAGTCATAAGAAAAACCATTATTCCACAGTAAGTGCTAGAAATAATCAAATGTTGGATTTGTTCAATTATAGTATAGCTATATACTCAGACTTTTTAAACACTTTATTAAAATTCTTGCATTATAAATACTGTCATTATGAATTTGAAATAATATTTCCTTATTCCCTTTCCCATTTGAAATGAGTTTTTGTAATACGATTTTTTCAGAATGTAATTAGGATGTTTTCACAGAACATGAAAGATGAGGAAACATCAGTATAAAAAGCCAAGTATAAAAGGAAAAAAAGCCAAGCATAAGCAATCTGTGTGCCAAGGGATTTAAGGAAAGACAAGTGCCCCCATCATCTCTTCTTCTGTCTTTCACAATAGAATTTTTAGCTGGGCAAAACAACCACTGGATAAAGACATTTCCCAGTCCTCTCACAGCTAGGTGTGGTCAAATAACTAAGTTCTGGCCAATGTGGTACAGACAGAAAAAATGTGTTAGAATACATCCTCCCCTTCTCTCTCTTCCTGATGGCTGAACTGGGGTTTTGGCAATCAGCCATCTCTCAGACCATGCGCTGACAGACAAATCCAAGGATGGTGAAGGAACAAGACAGAAAGAGCCTGAAGTCCAAGACTTCATGAAACAGAGTTGCCTGCCATGCTAGTGCAGACTATTACATGCCAGAGAAATCAATTTCTATCTTGTTTAATACCTGTTATTCGGGACCTCTGTTACATACAAACCCAAAATCCAACAAATACCTAATAAATGAGCTGATTTCCACTCAGTGGCAGCAAGTAACTGCTGCTACTTGATGTCCTCACCAGAACTATAAACCAGGGTTACTAAAACTTTTAAAAGTTAACTCTTATATAGGTGAAATATACTCTCACAAACTTTTCAACGTTAATCCCCTTGATAAATCTTTTTTCACACCATCTTACATCATGAGATTTTGATCTAAGCTGAATTCTTACAAAGTAAATCTGGTTTACTTACTTGAAATCAGAATACTGCAAAACAACCCTTAAACTAATGTAAAATTATCTAAGTACATACACTAAGAGTCTTGAACTGGGTTCAGCCATACATTGTGCCAGTGTTAATTCTTCTGATATTATTTCCATGAAAGGCTTTAACACAATTAAAATGGCATTTCTGCATTGTATTGTGTTTATTTTTATTCTTGAAGTTGAAACAGCAACCACTTGATACGCTAAGAGTTCCCCATCAAAATGTTATCTAAATAAACTATCAGTTAAAAATAGAAAAAAGTCTGTGTGAACACAATTCCAATTACTAATTTGCCAATTGTTGAAGAACTACAGCCTGGAAATAAGCAAGCTGTATGAGGAATGATGCTTTTCCTCTGTTTTCAAACTAAAAGCTTGCTGTACCAGAGCTATTCCAGGAAATTCTCCACGCTTCAACCAGAGAAACTCTGCTTTTACCGATTACCCTAAATCATGCTTTAGTATAAGATTGTGTTTGAACAAAGACCTTCACCTCAGTCAAAAAATTTTAAAACTACTGAATATATAGCTGATAGTTGTAGAGAACAGCCTTCTTTTCAGTAGTTGAAAAGAAATGCTGTCAGGTAAAGGAAAGGAAGAAAGATAGACCATTGGGGGGCACCCTCACTGGGTAGGTCAGCAGAGGATGCGACTCTTGATCTCAGGGTTGTGAGTTCAAGCCCCACGATGGGCACAGAGTTTACTTTAAAACAAAAAACGGGCGCCTGGGTGGCGCAGTCGGTTAAGCGTCCGACTTCAGCCAGGTCATGATCTCGCGGTCCGTGAGTTCGAGCCCCGCGTCGGGCTCTGGGCTGATGGCTCAGAGCCTGGAGCCTGTTTCCGATTCTGTGTCTCCCTCTCTCTCTGCCCCTCCCCCGTTCATGCTCTGTCTCTCTCTGCTCCCCCCCCCCATAAAAAAAAAAAAATAAAAAAAAATAAAACAAAAAACAAAAAGGAGAGATCACTGGAAAGAACTGTTTTGATGAAAAGAAGTAGTGATATTATCTTTAAATTTTATTATTTTTTTACATTTAAAAATGTCTGGATCTTCTATATCTGTGTGATCCTCTAGAAGTCAGATCTAGATTCTAAGCCTGGCTCATCACTTACCAGCTTTGTCTCTTTGAACAAGTTACTTAAGGTTGTGGGTCCTTGTCTTTTCCATCTGTAAAATGAGGAAAGCCACACTATCTCACAGGACTGTTAACAAGATTAAGTGAGATAATGTAAGCAAAGCTCCTAGCAGAATGTTTAATCCAGAGTAGACAATAATTGTTAGTTTCCCTCTCCACCCACTCTGCTCTTACCATCAACCATCAAAGTCTCAAAATGAATTACAAATGAAAGGGTTCTAATGTGGGTTGAATACCTTTTTGCAATGGGGGATATTTATGTTGTACACTGGCTAAACACTTCTCTGAAGAAAAACATGCATTCACACAAAAATCTGTACATGCATGTTTATAGCAGCATCATTTATAACCAAAAATAGAAAAAAAGCCCAACGTTCATCAGCTGATGAGTGGATAAACAAAATGTGATATATCCAAATAATGTTAACACTTTTAACCATAAACAGAAAGGAAGCACTGCTACCTGCTGCTATACTATGGATAAACCTTGAAAGTAATATTCGAAGTCAACAAAGCCATTCACAGAAGACCATATTTTGCATGATTCAATTTATGTGAAATGTCCAGAAGAGGGGGAGAATGGGAAGTGACTGCTAATGGGTATGGGGTTTTTTTTCAGGGGGGGGGGGGGCGGTGATGAATATGTTCTAAAATTAGATTGTAATAATGGTGGCTGCACAACACTGTGAACTTACTAAAAAATACTGAATTGATACTTAAATGGGTAAGGGAGCTATATCTCAATAAAGCTCTAAAAAAACCAAAACACTTAGCATATGCTAATTCAAAAAGATATATGCACCCCTATGTTTACTGCAGCATTATTTACGATAGTCAAGACACGGACGCCATCTAAGTATCCACTGATAAATGAATGGATAAAGAAGATACAGTGTATATACACAATAGAGTATTACTCAGCCATAAAAAAAGAATGAGACCTTGCCCTTTGCAACAACATAGATGCACCTAGAGGAGATTATGCTAAGTGAATTAAGTCAGGGTTACCTGGGTGGCTCAGTCGGTTAAGCATCCAGTTAAGCATGTGCCTTCGGCTCAGGTCTTGATCTCACTGTTTGTGAGTTCAAGCCCAGTATCGGGTGAGCCCTGCTTCTCTCTCTCTCTCCCCCTCTCTCCGCCCCTTGCACTTGCACCCTCTCTGTGTAAAAAAAAAAAATTTAAAAATTAAAAAATAAAATGAAGTAAGAGAAGTCAGAGAATGAAGTCGGAGAAAGACAAATGCCATATGATTTAACTTATATGTGGGATCCAAAAAACAAAACAAATGAACAAACACACAAGCAGAAACAGACTCAGGAGTATAGAGAACAAAGTGAGGTTGCCAGAGGGGAGGGAAGGATGGGCAAAATGGGTGAAAGGCCATGGGAGGTATACAGGCTTTCAGTTATCGAACAAATAAGTCACAGGATGAAAGGTAGAGCACAGGAAATACAGTCAATTGTATAATAATAGCATTGTATGGTGACAGACGGTAGCTATACTTGTGAACGCAGCATAATGTATAGAGCTGTTGAATCTCTATGTTGTATACCTAAAGCTAATGTAACATTGCATGTCAACTATATAATTAAAAATTAAATAGGGGAGCCTGGCTGGCTCAGTTGGTGGAACATGCAACTCTGGATCTCAGGGTTGTAGGTTCAAGCCCCATGTTGGGCATAGAGATTACTTAAAAAATAAAATCTTTAACAAACAAACAAAAATAAAGGCTGGATACAAACAACAACAACAACAACAACAAATTACACTGCATCTAAAATTTAATAAGCCAAATCACAGCTATTCAAAATATACTAGTCATCTGGAAAATACATTGTGGGCATATGTATTTAAATTTCTAAGTCACGTATAGGAACTTTTAGCAGTCTGCCATGTTATTTATTTCTATTCATTACATTTCATGGATGCCTTATCTAGTTTTCATCTAAAACTGTATCAGCTTTGTATCTTACTTGGGAGAACTGAGAAGAGCCGCTCAATTTTCTGTACAGCTTAATTCTCTTGTGGAATACTGATATATACTCTTTTCAAACAAATTGAATACTTTGAGACTGACCACACATGAGAACATAAAGCAAGTTACAAAATTTTCAAAGAACTGGTATCATACAGACCACTTCATCTGTCAACAATGTAACCAAGTTATAAATCAGTAAAAGATAACTTTTTTTAAGCCCAGCCATAAAAAATGGACTTTTGTTGTGCCATTTTGAGTTCATAGTATACTATCACTTGAAGTTATTAGCATGTAAGAAAATGGGCTGAGGTTGGATATATGTTTGCTTACTGCCAACAGATTTCCTCGCTATGTTTAATACATTTGTTTCTCAAAAAAAAAAATGTATATAATCAATCATATTTAGAAGCATTAGAGAATTTGCTATTTGAAGGATTCATGGAGTAAATCTATCTGTATTATAATTATTGCCTAATTCATATGTAGCTAATTCTTTCTTTCAAAAGCTTATTCTGTATTTAGCAGAGTGTTCACTGTACTATCATTATCTAGGAGAGTACAACCCATCAGGAGCTTGCATGAGATGCAAAACAATGCACAGAAAGGAATTTGGTTCTCTGGTCAGTGCCAAGGTCAACATTTCCCCCAGTGTTCTAATTCAGCAAGCCAAGGACTGGAACCAGTCCATGGCTTTATCATCATTGGGGATTTATCCTTGAGCAGTTCCTGAGAAAAGGCCTCCACTGGGTCCTATCCCGGCAGAAAAATGGGGCCAGGCTTTAATCACCCAAGGGAACCAACTAGCTTTAAACTCTGAAATAACGCCAACTACCTTCCTCATGGTTAAAATGGCGTACCCAGTTATAACTCTTCCTTCTCCTTTCCAGGCTCAATGTCACTGACCGATGTGAGCCTTTTGAAAAAGACTCAGTTCCCAACTACTGTACTTGCTTCTCATTCGACTAGGCAGTCGTCAGACAGAGACAAAGCTACGCATCCATTTCCTGCGCTGCGATATTCTCTCTTCCCAATTCCTGCATTCTGCCTGGGCCTCTTTTCCAACCTGGACATATCTTCTGGATACTACATGCTTTGCTAATTTATAAAAAGGCATGACTTTGTCTTTTCTCCTTGATATCTATATCACTTGTTTATTTGCTTGAAAAAAAGTCATTTTAAATATTGAATTAAATACTGGATTTTAACTACATACCAATTATACTGCTGAGATATGTATGTATTAAATTATATAAACTTTGGTACTACCATACCATGTGAGTCTGCAAAGTCCTGCTCTATTCCTGCCTCTTTTCTTCCAACTCATAGATTCCTAAGAGGGGGGAAAAGCAGGAACTACTTCAGTAAATTAATATAAAAGCTTCAAGTTGGAAATATATGAACCTGCTCAAGGCTGACAAGGGGGATTTCCAGAACTCCAAGAGCTCCTCTGTGATCCGGTCCCTTGTGACTAATAACAAGAGTGAGAAAATTTTTGCTCTCTGATCTCAGGATCAGAATGTTCAATTATATAATCGAAGCAATAACTGTGGCAAACCAGGATAGGACTGAGCAGAGAACACGGTGAAGACGGTGCCTAGCATCAAAATTATATGCAAACAGATTTGTGTTCTTTATCGACTGGCACGAGACAGGGTAAGATTTAAGTGCCAGTATAAAAACAACAGGTTAAATACAGAGCAAGATGTACTAAGAATGCACAGAAACATTAAGAAGGCCAACAAAACAGCCTACAGAAGCAAGTGTTCATTGAACTGGCTAAGAGGTAAAAACTAAGTATATAAAATCATAGAATATTTTACATAAAAAATAAAAAAGCAAACATCCTTTTAATGAAAAGGTTCTCTCTGATGAGCCTGCCCGACACGTTGTACTGTCCACATAACCATACATAAGCATGCACATACACATGTGTTAATCTCTCATTCAGCCAGTGTTGATGGCATGCTGGGAGTCAGGCACTGGTCTAGGCACTTGGGGAGTGCCGGGGCAGACAAAGATTCCCTCATGGCGCTTCCATGTGAGGAAGAGACAGACAATAACCCATAAAGATAAGAGGTAGATAAATGACATTGAGTGTTAGTGGAAAGTGCTATGGAAAAAGGAGAGATTAGAAAAAGGAGCACAGTGGGGCGGCTGGGTGGCTCAGTCGGTTGGGCGTCCAACTTCAGCTCAGGTCATGATCTTGAGGCTTATGAGTTCAAGCCCCGTGTCAGGCTCTGTGCTGACAGCTCAGAGCCTGAAGCCTGCTTCAGATTCTGTGTCTCCCTCTTTCTGCTCCTTCCCCAGCTCACACTCTGTGTGTGTGTGTCTCTCTCTCTCTCAAAAATAAATAAACATTAAAAAAAAATTTTTTTTTAAGAGAAAGGAGCGCAGCATATACAGAGGATTCAGACGGAGGAGGCAGGCTGTAGTATGCAATAGGGCAAACAGAGCTCATTTGAAAATGTGAGATCTGAGCAAAAGCTGAAAGAGTTAGCCACACAGACATCTTGGGAAGAGCTTTCCAGTAGACACCTTCCAGGAAGAGGAATCAGCTACACAAATCAATGAATTGAGAAACAGAAACATGTTTTAAGCTTTAATACTAGAAGCAAATATCAGCCTTCTCCCAAACACTTGCTCATCTTCGGAAAATAATTGTCTGAGGCAGTAAAAGAAGATAAATAGGAGTGCCTGGATTTTATGGAAACATTTTTAAAAGCAAGCCTCCAATTTAAAATCTAATCAATTAAAATGGTTATCTGGGGGCAGCTGGGTGGCTCTGCTGGTTGAGCGTCCGCCTTCAGCTCAGGTCATGATCTCATGGTTCATGAGTTCAAGCCCCACGTCGGGCTCTGTGCTGACAGCTCAGAGCCTGGAGCTTGCTTCGAAATCTGTGTGTCCCCCTCTCTCTCTGCCCCTCCCCCACTCGCACTCTGTCTCTCTCAAAAATAAATAAACATAAAAAATTTTTTGTTAAAAAAAATGGTTCTCTGAACAGATAAGTGAATGTCCTCCTGAGCTACCCAACGGGGAGGGGGTGGTAGAGTGAGTCCGTGGACAGCTAATGCTAGGCCAGGCTCCCAGGGCCCAGCCTCCCTGCTTCTCTGTCAGGCCTGCCCCATGTGGCTACCAGGGAGATATCATCATATGTTTCTTTCCCCACTCAGGAAGCACATCCAGTTTAGAACTGCTAACAGGGAGATCTGTTTTCTCTTTTGTAAAGTGTTATTTACACCCACATTTATACACACTGTAACAGTGGCTTTTCTGTGGAGAACAGCAATCAACTTATTCTGGTATTAATACTGCTAGTAATCAAAACAGTAAATTCTAAGAAATATTTTGGCTTCATCAAATACTAGCTAGTAGAGGCCACAGGGTTGTTTTGGAAATCACTTGAAACATCGAAAGATGTCTAAATTAACTGTCCTGGCCATATGTACAAGGCAGAGGGGTGGAAATGTATTTAATTCAAACAAATATGCTTCTGGAATTTACTTGCCTCCCACCTGGAGTTGAATAAATGTCAACTACTAACCATCAAGAAAATAGCTCTTTCTGGTTCCATAAACTGACACCATCTCACAGCCATCTGAGGTGGCGTACTAATTAAAAACAAAGTTTCCCAATATTTCAATTTTTTTTCCTGTTCAGTTGAGCTGCAGGAAATGGAAGCAGTTGAATGTGAATGTAAATACGGATGTCCTTACAGAACTGCTGTCATAAATTACACGACCAGGAAAAGAGCAAAACAATACAAAAGATCATAATCTCAAAATCTCCTACTGCCATCACAGAAAACAGGTAATTTTTATAGAAATGGTGTTGATGATAACACTTAAACTAATAAATAACAACCAGTGACTCTAATCTCCCTCGGCAAAGGCTATAATTACACCCTGTCAAGCTTTCTATGTTATGTTATATGGATACCTGGTTATATGAAGAAATAATAAAATCAGAACATCCCCTCAGGCAAAAACAATTGTGCAATGTCCAAGAGTCTAAAATGTTTGTATGTTTTGACCCAATAGGTCTTCTAGGAATCTATCCAAAAGAAAGACAAAAATTTGTCCACTCGATGCTCTTTTGATAGTGACAAACCGCAAAAAATCCAAAGTTCAACAACTGGGAACAGTTTAAAATTTATTTTGGAATATTACGTATCTAGCAAAAAAGACATTTACTAAGAATTCCTGTAGCAAAAACAAACTATCTTTGTTTAGGAAAAGATCTTTTTGAATATACAAGGTAGATAATGTACATGATATAAAATGATCTGGTTGGTGATCTGGTTCCATTCCTAACTAGCTCTGTGACTTTAAGCAAGTCATTTCCAGCCATCTGTTAGTGCCCTCACCTGTAAAGTAGGGATATGAATATCCAACATATCTACCTCACATATGTGAGGACCAAAGCAAAGTAATAAGTCTAAAAACCTTTTGAAAGATGTTAGTGAAGGATCATCATCATCAAAGCTGCTTTTGAAAGAATGAGTAAAAAAGAAAAAGGAGGTATGGTACTTTATATTCTTGCTAGACAAAGGAGAAAAAGAAAACAGACTGTCTTATAAAATTACCCATTTACAGATGACCAGAGAGATGCAGCAGTGGCATTCATGAAGAATCTGGAGCTGTATAAGGATACATTTTAGAGCCACGTGAGAAGCAGTTAAAAAGCCAGGAAAAATAATATGTTCCAAAAGTCTCTAAGGAGGGGAAGTTGGAGGATGGATAAAGGAGGAGGGTAGTGTGTGTGAGGGACCCGAGGCAGGCCAACAAAAGGACTCCTGTTAAGATTCTCCTTAAGGGTGTAAGTCCAGGGCTAAAACTACATAACAAAATTATGTACAAGAAGAATATGTCATGTGATGCAGGTTGGATCTACTGTTCCCAAGACACTGTCATTACCGTTACCTAAATTAGGTAGATTACCCAGTTTTTATAAATTGGGATTCTTAGTTTGCCCTTACTTTAAAGAAAAAAAGAAAAAGTCCTCTGCTCATTAATGAAGAAATAGGTAGGTGTGGATGACGTGATGGTATTAAAGAAAAGAAAATAAGTCAAACTCATAATTAGAAATTACTGAAGTTATTTCTGAATCTTACATCAGTCAGTCACATGGCTGCTTTGGACCCAACCTGACGGAATTAAGTGTGACCACATTCTGCAAGAGTGCTCACTTCGTGCCAGTGGGATAAAGAAAACTCCAAAGGGCTGAAAACAACCAAGTCAGTAAGCAAAACCATCAAAAGAACTTTACTGTTGAGTTTGCAACCTTCTTCCTTAAATGTGAGCATTCACTTTAATACAACATATACTTTATATTCACAAAGACTGAAAAGAGAATTATACAAGAGAAGCGGTAAAATATTATTAAAGCTCCTAATTATTAGCACAATGGACAAATGAAGAATATCACTTATATGAAACATCATAATGCTGACAAGGAATATTGAGTATAATAAGAGGCTTTTTAAACAACTGTGTTTAAATTAAAATAATTTGGGGGCACCTGAGTGGCTCAGTCGGTTAAGCATCTGACTTGATTTAGGCTCAGGTCATGATCTCAGAGTCGTGGGATCGAGCCCTGCATTGGGCTCTGCGCTGACAGTGTGGAGCCTGCTTGGGATTCTCTCTCTGTCTCTCTCTCTCTCTCTGTATCTCTCTCTCTCTCCCTCTGTTCCTTTCCTGCTTGTGCTCTCTCTCTCAAAATAAATAAATAAACTTTAAAACAATAATAATAATTTTTTAAGTGATTTAAGTTTTGTGGTCAAATAAATGATGGATTTCCCAATTCCAATTTGTACTATGCAGCCCTTAAAAGAATGAAGTAAATCTGTATATGCTGAAATGGAAAGTTCTCTAAGATACACCGAGTAACAAAAGTGCAGGAGAGTTTGTAGAGTGGAGCCCCTCCTGTATAAAGAGTGTATCTCTGCATGCCTGTGCTAGCAGGATTCACAGAAGGCCAGAGAAACACTTGAGCTTGAAACCACCTATACAACAAAAAACTAATATAATTTTTAAAAGGAATTAGTGGAAATTTTTACTGATCTTATATACATATCTGACTACATCTCAGATAAATATTACCTATTCTGTCATAAAAAGTAAAAATAACCAAGCTTCAAAGAAATAAAACTGAGCAAGTGATAGCTATTTTTAAAAACACGCAAATCAGATTTAACTACATACCTTTTGGTTATCGACCTCCTCAGTTACTGAATCCTCAGTCTATTTTAATTCCAACTGAAAGCTGTCTTTTTTAGGATTATCCAAACCAGGTCAACTGGTCTTGGACACGTGTCAAATGGGAAGTACAGGCTGGCCTGGCACTTCCACAGTCATTAGGACTAGATGAGCAAGAAAAGCTCTAAGATTCAATAGCCCCAGACCAGCTATGCATAGTAATGACCATCCTCCAGCTATCCACATACATTGTTTTTGTTAACGTATTTTACCAGGAGGCAAAACTTTTAGACACAATCCTACTCATACAGTCAAAACTTTTATCTGTAAGACCCTCTTGTAATTTTTCACTTTTACTTATGATTATTTTATATTTCTAAAACAATTCTGTTTCTGCCACAGGCCTCTTTTAAATGCAAAGTTATATAAAGGACGGATAAATAAGATGGAATCCTTCTTATGTGAACCCAAGTCTTAAACCCATGGAGCTCTCAGGCTGGAATATTCTGTGTGAAAAGTGCTATAAAATTATTCAGTTTTACTGAACATTGTAAATACATAAAACAGAACAGGAAAGAAGCTATGTTCCAGAAGCTGAAATAGAGTTAGGAGATTATAAAGGCACAAAGAAATCCTACTCTTTGAGGGTAGAAGAGGGACAGCTAAACGTAGAAGAGGAGAAGGTAGCTGCCCTTCAATATATTCCCAGGAGGCCAAGTGCGAGACAACTCATTTAACTCATTTCTCATACATTTTTACTTTCGTTCAGCTGGAGATTTTTCTTCTGTGAGTAAATGACTTACAATGTCAATCGATGCGCATCCTTTTGGTTAATACATTCAACTGTCACAAGTAAAAGAAAACCATACTTGAGCAACACGGATGCAGTACCTCCTAAATGACTACATTAAGTATAATCTTTGTGTACCTAGAGCTTTCTGTTAATAAAACCTTACTGGTCTACTCTCCGGGTCTAAATATATTCACCGATACACAAAGGGACAGGAAACCTACCAGCTATCTGCACCACTAGCTTGCTAACACGCATTATCGGAGTCGACATAGTTTTGCTCTCATTACAGGCAACAGCTGCCAAAGTATTATTCCTTTTAGACCTTGAACCTGAGCTCCAGGATAATTTATATGGCCAATTTAACCTAATGGTACTATGAAAACAATGTTTTCGACATACCGTGTTATTCAGAGAAGAAAATGTCAAAGCAAACCAAGAGAATTATATTACAGCTAAAATCTAAAAGGTGGATCACAGATCCTAAGACAGGACTTTTAAGACTTGTCATTCAAGACGCAGCAAGGCTAACGCGGTTAAGTTATTTTGCATTGTTAAAATAAACCAGATAATCTTATCTAAAAACCAGTCAGGGAAAATAAAAACAGCAAAACATTTAAATTTATAGAAGACCAAGACAGACAAGCAAAACATACTTTATCATACAGCAAACTATAAATATCTTTAAATATGTTACATCTGAACTAGGCTACACTTTTAAAATACATTATTTCAATATTTCTGGTGACCTTATCCTATTTGACAGTTAATGTTGAATTCCAGATTAATAATTTGATCATTAAACTAGTTCACACTTAGCATAAAGGGTTACACTGATTAAGTATATAACTCTTAATCTATGTCACATGATGAGATAAGACATACCAAGCTCAATACCATGGGGCTCAATACCATGACCCTGGGATCATGCCCTGAGCCAAAATCAAGAGTCGGATGCTCAACTGCCTGAGCCACCCAGGCACCCCCATATTTCGTCACCTTTAAAATCACTTGATTAAATGAAGTGATTGCTAAATGTCTTATTAATTTAAAATTGTGATATTAATCCTGCCGGTTACTTTAAGATGGCTGATTTTCCTTAGCAAGTAATTGCCATAGTGTGTTATTTGCCGTTTTGAAAAACAAAATAGGTAAGAGAGTGCTGCTCTCTCGGGTGGTCAGGAACAGCCTTACTGAAGAGGTGACATTTGAGCTGAAACCGATGAGAGGAGCCAGTTTATGAGCAAGTCTAGAGGAGGTGTGTCTCAGGCATAGGAGATGATTGGCTCAAGGCTCCTGAAACTTAGTGTATTTGAGCCACTGCAAGGAGTGTGAGGCGGGTGGGTCAGGAGGAGAGAGAGGGGAGATGGGGTCAGTAGATTTGCATAAACGGGCCAGATACCACAGGCTCTTGTGAATCAGTGAGAGGACTCTTTGTGTTACTGAAATTTTAACAATTGAGTGATTTAGGATCATCAAGAAGAATTAGGGGCGCCTGCTTGGCTCAGTCAGTTAAGCATCGGACTTCCCCTCAGGTCATGATCTCACGATTCATGGGTTTGAGCCCTGCGTTGGGCTGTGTGCTGACTGCTCAGAGCCTGGGGTCTGCTTCAGATTCTGTGTCTCCCTCTCTCTCTGCTCCTCCCCTGTTTGTGCTCTCTCTCTCTCTCTCTCTCTCTCTCTCTCTCAAAAAAAAAAACAGAAAAAGAAAAAGAAAAAAAAAGAATAAACTTAAAAAAATTGTAATAAAAAAAAAAACTTCGAAGAGGTCAAAAGGAGAAACTTGAATATTACAGTGGAAATATATGCTGATTGGAGCTAATTATCTTCCAGGATCCTTAAGCTGCTTTCTCTTTTCTGTCTTCTCAGTAACATTTACAGTGTGGTTTTCTTCTCTCTTCAAAGTTGCCACTTGTGGCCCCCAATGAAGAATGATTGAGGGTTCATAGTTGTGGGCCAAGGAGTATATCATTGTAATTGTTACAGCACCAGCTCCTGGGGGGTCATTACTATGATCATCATTTCCAGTGAAAGCATTTTTTTTTAAAAAAAAACAGGATTTTAGACTTTATTATAAAAATATACATTGATCAAATTTCGATGTTATAAAATTTTAGCCTTTTTATGGACCACATGGGAATCTTCTTCTACAAGTTAGGTATACCATCTTTTCAAAGAGTAGGAATTAAAGAATTTGTCTCACTTCTCCATGTACTTTGAAGGCCAAGAAGCTGGGTCATAAATCTAATACCCAGTTGTTGAGCCTGAAATTCTAAGTTCTTATTATATTGATTTTTTTTCTTTTTGTTTATCCATCTGGTAGGGTTATTTTACTTCTTTTTCTCTGGTAGGCAACTAAATTTCAGTCTGAGCTAAACCTGAATTTGGCACTTCACCTCTAACCTTTCTCATTGTTTTCTACACTTGTTGAAATTAAAACCCATACACTAAGTAGAATTTATGTGTAGCTCTAGACTAATGTCCTGGTGTAAGACCAGAGCTGAAGTCTTCTAGAGATATAAAACATGTTGACTGTGTGTTAAACACACAGCAGCAGCTCATTAAACATATGTCCCAACCTTACTAATGATTCCACTCATTTTGCATATGACAAAGAGCCCATTAGAGATTAATGAATCACCTAAGGCCACAAATGGAGATGATGTGTGGGCATTATCGGGAAATCAGTAGTTCTTGTTGGGAACACACCTCTTTGTTTCATGTCAGGTATGAGATGTTAGAGCCCAACCAACCCTTCTCTACTGTCTCAGTAATTTGAGCCCAGAACCAAATGTCATTCTGAATTTGACTCTGAACCATGACTTCTTTTGCTCTTTTGTCTTTGATCTGATACCCACACCTATAAGGATAGGTTTTACTTCAGGGGATTTTGTGTGAATTAGTTTTTAGGTATAATTTTTAATAGATGAGGTCTCTAGAAGAATGTTTAGGCCAAATTTAGAACTTCAGCAGAGTTTTAAAAAATTTTATGAAGTAAAATCAATATCTATTAATGTGTAGCTTGGTATGTCTTATCTCATCATGTGACATAGATTAAGAGTTCTATACTTAATCAGTGTAACCCTTTATGCTAAGTGTGAACTGGCTTAATGATCAAATTATCAATCTGGAATTCAACATTAACTGTCAAATAGGATAAGGTCACCAGAAATATTGAAATAATGTATTTTAAAAGTGTAGCCTAGTTCAGATGTAACATATTTATTTTTTTTTTATTTTTTTATTTTTATTTTTTTTTAACAATTTATTTTTATTTTTGGGACAGAGAGAGACAGAGCATGAACAGGGGAGGGGCAGAGAGAGAGGGAGACACAGAATCAGAAACAGGCTCCAGGCTCTGAGCCATCAGCCCAGAGCCTGACGCGGGGCTCGAACCCACGGACCGCGAGATCGTGACCTGGCTGAAGTCGGACGCTTAACCGACTGCGCCACCCAGGCGCCCCCAGATGTAACATATTTAAAGATATAGTTTGCTGTATGATAAAGTATGTTTTGCTTGTCTGTCTTGGTCTTCTATAAATTTAAATGTTTTGCTGTTTTTATTTTCCCTGACTGGTTTTTAGATAAGATTATCTGGTTTATTTTAACAATGCAAAATAACTTAACCGCGTTAGCCTTGGTATGATTTTCTCTCTGTCCCCCTCTGTTGCTCTCCCCCACTTACTCTCTTCCTTAAAAACAAACAAAAAAAACCCCCAATAATAATAATAAAAGTAAAGGTGAGGAAATATAAGCTCTGAACATTAAGAGATTTTTCCCTCATGCTTTTACCTCACTAGACCCCACTGCCACTCTTGTAACGTTCTATAAAAACGGGCACAAAACCTGATCAGACAGTAGGGGCTACAAACATAGAACCCAGCAGCTGGGTTAAGATAGAATTAGAGTTAACATGGTCTTGTCATGGGTGCCTGTTCACCCAGTAAAGGGAAACAACCTGGGGGATAGAAAGATATGTTGTTCAGATAGCATTCCCTAAAAAAGTCCTTCTGATCGTCAGTGAAATGACTATGAAGGAAATAACTACTGTACATGCATTTAAAAAAGGTGCTGGGAAGCTCTGAATCTTGTGTAAATACGGTGCAGCAGCAGTACTAACAAAACAATCTCCACAGCTGTTTCACCAATACATTACTTCAAGGCATGTTTTCTTGGTGAGCAGTATCCGAACATTTAAGTGTAACTTTCCTCACATCTGTAGGTATTCTACAGCTACCAAAACACATCCAAGCCTATAGATTACATTTTTATAAAAGCAAACAAGGGGCACCTGGATGGCTCAGTCCCTTAAAGCATCCGACTTCAGCTCCGGGCATGATCTCGTAGTTCACGAGTTCGAGCCCCGCATCGGGCTCTGTTCTGACAGCTCACAGCCTGAAGCTTGCTCCAGATTCTGGGTCTCCCTCTCTCTCTCTGCCCTTCCTCTGCTCATGCTGTCTCTCTCTCTCAAAAATAAATAAACATTTTTTTAAAGGATTAAAAAAAAACCAACCCTATATAACGGCAAAAGATTTCAAGAGACAATTTTCTTTAAAATTTCTTTCCTACATAGAGTTTTCAAACACAACTAGGATAGAGTTTAAAGTATAACACTGCTTGTCTTTTTATTCTCTGAGGCCCCAACACAGAAATGGAGGCAGATCACCTGCATATCTGACAAGTAAATGGAAAACTGAAAAGAACCAGGAAGAGGAGATGAGAAAAGCATGGGTGACATACAATGTATAATGCAGACTTTCAGAATGAATTGTGAAAGGTTAAAATGTAAGATCTCAAAGCACAGGAGACACTAAGGGGAGGAAGAAAAAAAAACGAAAAAATAGTGAGACAAGGACAAAAATAGTAAGACAGTCCTGGCAAATTCCTAGGCTATCACAGTCTGCTCTAAGTCATTTCTATGCATCTCTATGAATTATAATGATGATGTTAGTTTTATTTCAGACAAAATTTAACAAACTGCCTCATGAAAAATCTTCTCTCTCCATCAGACACCTCCACAGCCTCTAACAGGGCAGGTATCCAAAAGAGGGAGTGGCAGAAAAGTAACCGCATTAATCAGTCATCAAATAAATACTTGAATAAGGTCCAGATAGCAAGTGAAAGGCAATGTGAAGGGGGTCTAAAGGCTGGGAAGAGTCAATAACAGATACACACAGAATCCAAGAGGACAAGGGAATACTTGTATCAAATCATCACAGTTGTATACCCTAAAAAAATAAATGAATAAGAGGACAAGGGAAAGGGTAAGAGAAGAGACAAGGGGCTCCTGACTTTGTATCGAGCTCCAATTTTATCTAGAAGCTTCATATATGCTTCCAGCTGGAGTGCAGAAAGTCATCTGCCTAAGGTGCACAGGTGTAAAAACAAAGTGGCTGCACCTGAGAGAGACACCTAAGAGCAGGCCAGTGTAAGTTTTAATTCATGTGTTCTACTTATTTTTATGTGTTTATTTATTTTTGAAGGAAGGAGAGACAGAGCGTGAGTGGGGGAAGGGCAGAGAGAGAGAGAGAGAGAGAGAGAGAGAGAGAGACAGAATCTGAAACAGGTTTCAGGCTCTGAGCTATCAGCACAGAGTCCGACACGGGGCTTGAACTCACAAACCACGAGATCATGACCTGAGCTGAAGTCGGTCGCTTAACCAACTGAGCCACCCAGGCACCTTTCTACTTATTTCACCCATGGTTCAAAATTCAAAGATACAAAAAAGATATACATACAGTGAAAATATCATTCTCCTGTTTTCCAGTCTAGTGCTTTCCTGAGAATCTGTCTAAAGACACATATACAAGCAAATCACATTTTCGCGCAGGCAAATTTTGATCTAGATATTTGTAGTGACATTTTTTCCCACTAGCCTTCCTTTTAACCAAACTCACTGGTGTCATACATCACAACTTTCCTAAGAAGCTGGCTTCTTTAAGATACTAAAAATGTCTCGAGAGACGTGGCAAAGTAGAAGTGCTGTAATGGAATGTGAAGTCTGGGCTCCCGCCTCAGCTCTGTGCAAGTTTGGGAAAGTCCCCCTACCTCTCTGACGTTCTCCCTTATCTCCGTGTCCAGGCCACTGTCAGCTCCTGCCCGGACTTGCCCCAGTTCCCCTGTCTCTTCCAAGTAATGAACTCTCTTGCTTTCTCCAAGCCATTTTACTCAAGACCATAGCTGAAATAATTTTTTAAATGCAAATCTTGTTTTTATGTGCATGCTCAACTCCTTTGCAATTTTTTTTTTTTTCCATTTTGGTGAAACGGGGAACAGGGTACATGATCATCCATAGTGAGATCGGCAGAGCCTTGATAGAGATCACTTCCTGAGTCGGAGCTCCTCACTAAACACATGAAAAGACAGAAGCCCCCGCAGACACAAGTAAGTGGGCCACATCTAGAACGCACAGGTTCACAGAATGCCACCATTATGAGAACTTAAAGGTCATTCATTCATTTACTCATAAATGTTGACTGAAGGCTGGGCACTGTGCTGGGTGTCAGGAACTGCACTGAACAGACAGATAAGATCCCTGACCTTATAAAGCTTATATTTCCAGATGCATTTCAGGAAAAGAAGCACATCCCCAAGGTAATTACAAAGGCACCGTTTTTGTGGGTCTAGATTATCGCAGTCAACTTCCGTTTAGTCTCTCTGTGTCTTCTCTTGGCCTCTGCCCTATTTTCCACACACCAGAAAGAGTGAGTTTTTTAAAATGTGAATCAGATTACGCCTCTACTTTGTTCAAACGTTCTCACAGTCAGGATAAAAACCAAATTCCTTATCATGGCCCATGAGGTCCCGAGATCTGGCTTTGCTCCCTCTGCTCTTTCTCATTCACTCCACTCTGGCCTCATACCTACCGGCCAGTCTAAGGCACCCCACTCGCTCTTCCTCTGTGACTCACTTGCTGTTTCTTCTGTCTAGAACACTCTTCCCCCAAGCCTTCACAGAATTCTCTCTCACTTCATTGAAATCACTGTTGAAATGTCTCCTCCTCTGGCCACTGTCTAGAATAGCATCCCTTACTTCAAAACCCTCTCTGCTTCTTTTATCTACACGGCAGAGATCACAGTCGGAATAGGATATATTTGCAGTCTTTGTTTCCCCGCTGTATGTGAGCTTCCTGAGTGCGTCTACCTTGTTCACTATCTCCCCAGTGCCTAGAACAGTGTCAGAGACAGAGTAGGCACTTACTAAATATTTGCTGGAAAAAAAACAGATCATATGACAAAGAACAGACTGAGGTGGGGTTAAGTGGACACTTTGGGAAGAGTGATCAGAAAAGGGCTCTCAGAAGAGGTAACATTTAAACTATATCCTGGGGCACCTGGGTGGTTCAGTCGGTTGAGAGTCTGACTTTGGCCTGGGTCATAATCTCGCCCTTCCAGAGTTCAAGCCCCACTCGAGCTCTGTGCTGACAGCTCAGAGCCTGAAGCCTGTTTCAGATTCTGTGTCTCCCTCTCTCTCTCTGCCACTACCCCACTGGTGCTCTGTCTCTCTCTCTCAAAAATAAATAAACATTAAAAAAAATTTTTTTTAATTTAACCTGCATCCCGAAGAATAATAAAGACAAGAGCCAGTCCATGTGGAGGAACAGCAAGTGACCAGGCCCTGGGGGTGGAAGATCCTGGTGTGAAAGGGCACAAGTGTAGCCACTGCATAATGAGGAAGAAAGAAAAGCAGTAGATAAGGCTGGAAGCAGGTGGCAGGACCTTGACTGCTATAGTAATAGAATAAAATGGGAATCAGTAATAATGTATTCTACACGAAATGCCATCATTTAGCACTAGGCAAGGAGTTACATGATATGGTTAAACGTTTTTAATAGAGCACTCTACCTGCTGCAAGCAGAATCATGTATAGGAGACAAAAATGGAAACATAAAGACCAATTAGGAAACTCAAGTAGTTATCAGCTGAGAAATGATAGTGATTTAGCTGTGGAAGTGCAGACAGAGAGAAGTGAAAATATTTGAGACAGGTATTCAGGAAGAATTGATAAGCCATGCTAACAGCTGAATGGGGACAGGGAAGGATTTAAAATGATTCCCAGGGGGCGCCTGGGTGGCTCAGTCAGTTAAGCGTCTTGCTCTTGATTTCGGCTCAGGTCATGATGTCACAGTTTGTGGGACTGGGCTCTGTGTCAGGCTCCACACTGTTCGGGATCCTTTTTCTCCCCGTCTCTCTGCCCCTCCCCTGCTCGTGCTCGCTCGCTCTCTCTCTCTCTCTCTCTCTCTAAGATAAAGAAATAAACTTAAAAAAAAATGATTCCCAAGATTCTGAGTTGAGCAACTGGGTGTATGTATAAGGGTCCACTTACTAAAATTAAAAAGAACTGGGGGGGGGGGGGGGCAGAACTCTCTTGTGTGCCCATAAAGTCTGAATCATTGGTTACTGATCTCCAGGTAGAACTTAGAGGACAGCTCTGTGCTACAGATACATATTTAGGAGTCATCAGCATAAAGATGAAATTCAAAGCCATGGGAATGGGTGAAATCACCCAGGGAGGGTGTGCAAATAAAGAGAAGCGAGCCCCAAAACTGAGCTTGGAGGCATGCCAGCATCTGGAGGTCAGGCAAAGCAAGGGGAGGCAGTAAAAGAGAACAAGAAGGGCTGGTCTGTGAGACAGAATGAAAATGACGAGATTCCATCACAGAGAACCTTGGTGCTCCTAGCAAGAATGGTTTCAATGAAGTCGTGAGGAAGGGAAGCCAGAGTTGAGTGGTCTAAAAGATTGAATGGAAGATAAGAAAAGAAAGAGAAAAGAAAAAAGAAAAGAGAAAAGAAAAGAAAAGAAAAGAGAAAAGAAAAGTTCTGCTGTGAAAGGGAGAAAAATGTGTCACTGACTATAGAGAGAAGTTGACTTCACAAGGGATGATTTTTTTTAAAGATGGAGTGCACCAGAGCACATCTGTATATGAACAGGAATGCTCCAGCAGAAAAAGAGAGCCTGAAGGAGAAGAGATTTGGCGGGGGGTGGGGGGGGTGGGGGGGTGGGGTGGTCACAGAAGTGGCATGGTCCTTGTGAAGGAGATGGGATGCTCAGCACAAAGGGACTGAAGCAGTGGCTGGGGGCCAGATGAAGTGAATATGTGCTCCACTATAACCAACCAGAGGGACATGAGAGTAGAGTAGCCCCCGCTACCCCAAAACTTACAGATGTGGTGGAGGGAAGGTGAGGGTATCCCTCTGGACAGATCTATTTTCTCAGAGAAGCATGAAACAAAGCCATCAGCTGAGAGAACAGAAGTCTGTGAGGTCTGAGGAAAAGGTACAAAACAGTTCTGAGAACGCAAATAATCAGCTGGGCTTTTTGGCAGTGATGGGCCTGTTGGGAGGCTTGGGCTTATGTCTACATGGAACTCTAGCAACACTTTCTGCACACAGTAAATATTTCCTTCCACCAACTTTATTATGTAAATTTATATCAAGAATTAGATTTGTGGTATCATCTTTGGAAATCACTGATCTACTACAAGTAAATGTTCCTCCCTCCACACACATACACACAATAGAATAACACGGGCTCTCTACACGTTCCCAGAATTTGATTCAGTCATCTGATTATCAGCACCTTTAAAAAGAAACCAGACAACAAACCAAATAGAAAAAAAAAAAATTATATGATCAGGGAAATGTGACCACAGACTGAATATATTATATATTTCTGGATGACATTATAGACTGATGCCTAAGATATGCTTTACAATAAAGGGTGGCATGGAGGAGATAGTGAAAGTGAGTGAAGAGTATTATGAAATTAGTCATGTGTCGGTAATTATTGATATTGGGTGATGGGTACACAGAGATTCCTTACACTAGTCTACTTACTCTGGTATATGTTAGAAAATCTCCATTAAAAAAAGGTAAAAACAATAATAATGTAATTATGCTTCGAATATAAATATTCCACAGTTTCATAAATTTCTAGTTTGCTTCCTTAACAACTAATCAGGAAAAGAAGCTAATGAGCCTTGCAAACAAAATGTGCTTCCTTTCCAAAGTTCCTACCCTTTTTGTTTGTCTTTTTTGGGGATCAAGCCGACCCCACTGTGCCATGTACCTTAGTGTATGAGGCCTGCCCGGGGCCAATGCAGCCTGAGATGAGGAGGGTAACCATGACCTGACTCGAAAACTCAGCTGCAGGCTCTCTCACACTAGGCTCTGCCTTGATCACACTATTAAAGGTGGCATTTTAGGGGCACCCGGGTGGCTCAGTCGGTTAAGCGTCTAACTGGCTCAGGCCATGATCTCACAGCTCATGGATTCAGGCCCCGTTTCGGGCTTTGTGGTGATAGCTCAGAGCCTGGAGCCTGCTTCGGAATCCGTGTCTCTGTCCCTCCCCTACTCACACTCTGTCTCTCTTTTTCTCAAAAATAAATAAACATTAAAAAACTTTTTTTTTAAGATGGCATTTTAGTCATAAGAAAAGAAAAAAGTAAAATAACGGTCATTGTCTTTTCTTTCCTGCCTCAACAATGTTCTAATCTCCACAGTGCACAGACTCACTGTAATAGACAACCTTATCTTCATTGATTTCCCTTTTAGCCAACCACAAATAAAGTAAGGACTGGGTCCAGAGCATGCTTAACAGCAGGAATGGAGTGAATAGTCCTGTGCTTCTCCACTGGGCAGTCCCCACTGCTTTGGTCGGGGTTATTTATACCAGAAATAGCTTTTATGGACAATTATCATTGTAGTGAATGTGGGTAGCAAATGGAGGTTATGGAAGAGAAATCAGCAGGTAAAGCCTATTTCTTTTATTCTACTGGCATTCTCCTCCATCCCTCCCACATCTCCTTTCACCCCACCCTCTTCTAAAACCAAACTTGTGGCAAATAAGATGAACTGGATGCCATAAGGCTGGAAAGAACCAAAATCCTATTGGACACCACTGCTCTAGTTCAGCCTTGCCAATCTGAGGGTTACCTGACTGGTTTTACTGACAGAACTGGTTGCCCAGGAGGGTGTGCATTATCACTGAGAGCCACAAAGAACATTTTCTTTGCAGTGGCAGTCTTAGAAGTTTTTTTAGCTTATAAATACATATCTATTTCAGTGATTCCCAAATCTGGCTAATTAGAGGAATTTCTAGAGGCCTTTCCCTAAGACTCAGCTGAGGCCCCAAAATCTGTATTTTTAAAAGTCATCAGGCAGTTTACTCACTCAGGTTTAGAAACTGATGATGCGTTATGACCTAAGGTAAAAAAGTAAGTCACAGTCAAAAGAGTAACTTACCTCAAAATCCTTAATTATTCCGAACATAATCAAAGTATTTTCTCCAAAATATAACCACAATTCTAGATCACATATAAAGTAAAACCAAACTGTTCACTCAGCAAAACACATTAATAAAGAGGTAACAAATTACAAAGCTGAATCTTTTACGACCAGTATCAACACTTTGGACTAGACACTTCTATGTTAAATAGAGGCTATGCTACACATCGTAGGATGCTTCTATCATCTAAACATAAATCCTATGAAAATTTCATTGTAACAGCATAATGAGTGATTTTGTTGAAATTAAGTCAAGCCCTGATTTTTTCTCCACTAGATGCTGATCACATCCCCCCAAGTTGTGACAACCAAAAATGTCTCTAGACATGGCCAAATGTCCCATGGGGGACAAAATCACCCCAGTCCAGAACTACTGGACTAAAACTTGGTTGAAAGGAGAAGAAAGGTTCAAGTAGATTGGGGGCGAAGGTACAAAAAATAAAACTGTCTTCAAAATGTAAAGCAATAGCAAGAGGAGCACTGTTCATAGCAATTTATTTTCGTTAAAAACAAAACTAAAGGAAATGGACTTAAATTACAAAAGGGAACATCTAGAGTACTCAAAAGGAAAACTTCTTAACTCCTAAGGTTTATTACAGCCAAGAAATTGGAGGCCCTTTCCTGGAGATAATTAGAACGAGAAGACTATGGTATGACTCAAAAGGTGTGGGGCTAGAGTGTGTGGGTCTGAGAGACCAATGGAGGAGCCTGAGAATCTCTCCTGCCCTAGAGCCTGAAAGACTCCTTCAGAAGGAAAGCATTGACTCATAGTTAATATCTCCCTGTGGACTCAGGTCCATGTGATGTGACCAATTCCTGAATGCACACACAGCAAGCCAACAAGGCTAGCAGGTTTGTGGCCCTTCCCTGTTGCTTTTGTCCCTCAAGGCCAAGGTGAGGGAGGCTGTGAAGTGGTCTTCTCCTAGGTTCCCAAGGTCATTCCCAGCATTTGCCTAGTACCTGTCAGAGGCTGCCGGCTGGGAGTAGAGATTTGACCAGTAATGATATTCAACCCAGATTAGTGACCTACAAGGTATAGCAGAAAGAAAAGAAAAGAAAAGAAAAGAAAAGAAAAGAAAAGAAAAGAAAAGAAAAGAAAAGAAAAGAAAAGAAAAGAAAAGAAAAGAAAAGAAAAGAAAAGAAAAGAAAAGAAGAAGAAGAAGAAGAGAAGAGAAGAGAAGAGAAGAAAAGAAGAAGAGAAGAGAAGAGAAGAGAAGAGAAGAGAAGAGAAGAGAAGAGAAGAAAAGAAGAAGAGAAGAGAAGAGAAGAGAAGAGAAGAGAAGAGAAGAGAAGAGAAGAGAAGAGAAAGGAGAGGAGAGGAGAGGAGAGGAGAGGAGAGGAGAGGAGAGGAGAAGAGAAGAGAAGAGAAGAGAAGAGAAGAGAAGAGAAGAGAAAAAGGAGGACGAGGAGAAATAATAATAATTAGAGAAAGGAGAAAGAACTAAGTTGAGTAAGAAAGTACTTTACTGTAAATCAGCAATTCGCCAACATGTCTATGGGTTTCTGGAGGTCCCGCAAGAACTTACGGAGGTCCACAAAGAAAAAATATTTGAATAATGATAGAGGACATTATTTGCCTTTTTTATTGTGGAAAAGGCTATTTGGAATTTTACCTCTCATTCTTTATCCATAACAATGGATTTCAAACTTCACAATCAAATTATTTGCACTGATGGTGTAAACAGTAATGTGAGTAAACCTGCTGGAACCTTAGCATAAATCAAGATGGTAGCAACCTAGGCTACGTACTCACAGTGGAAGTTATTGATTTCATTACATCTTGACGCCTAAGGCCACATCTTTTTAATATTCTGTGTTGTCTCAAGGAAAAGCACTTGCATAAATGAGTTATGAGCTGAACCGGTTGCCTTTTTATTTAACACCATTTCTATGTGAAGGAATAAATGATGGACAAACTGTAGGTATTCAGATTTGAATATCTGGCAGATATTTTCTTTAAAATGAAGGAAGTGAGTCTGTTACTGGCAGCACTGATGACAATGATAAATTTTAGTGATTTCAAGCAAAACTCAAAATTTTGGAAAACTTGACCTTGACAGCTTCTCAATACTTAGCATTTTTTCCTTATGACATTGGAGGCAATATTAACAAATATAAATTTTGGTATTTGTATACTGAAATGTGTGATAATTTAGAAGATGTACACAACTCAATGATTCAATATTTTCCAAATGACCAATGCATGATGTTAAAAAAAAAAAATCATACATGATTTTTTAAAGAGTTCCATTCAAAGTACAAGACAGGTAGAAGGATTTTAGCTTAACATTACTATGAAATATTAATCTACATGGTTTCATATTCCATATTATAACTAACCTTTAATAAACTACCACTTGACGGGTGCCTGGGTGGCTCAGTTGAGCATCCAACTCGTGATTTCGGCTCAGGTCATAATCTCGTGGTTCATGGGTTCGAGCACTGCATGGGGCTCCACACAGTGTGGAACCCACCTGGGATTCTCTCTATCTCCCTCTCTATCACTACCCCTCCCCTGCTTGCTTACTCTCTCTCAAAAATAAATGAATAAACTTTAAAAAGTAAATAAACTACCACTTGAGTTTGGGTATAGTATCAAAGAAGAATATCCACAGTTATATAAGAAGTCTATTAAAGTATTCCTGACTTTTCCAACTGAGGCCAAATTTTCTTCATGTACTTCCACAAAACAATTTATCATAATAGACTAAATGAAGAAGCAGAAATGGGAATCTAGACATTAGGGTCACAAGAATGTAAAACAGTGCTTTTCTTCTCATTAAAATTGTTTTGTTTTGGAAAATATAATTTCTCATAAAAATGTATTACTTGTGATAACATAAAATAGATGTATTATTGGGTATTTTTAAGTTTATTTATTTTGAGAGAGAGAGAGGTGGGGGGGGGGGGCACACACGCCGGGGAGGGGCAGAGGAGAGAGAATCCTAAGCAGGCTTCGCGCTGTCAGCACAGAGCCTGACTCGGGGCTCAAACAAACCACAAGATCATGGTTTAACTGACTGAGGCACCCAGGTGTCCCTTATTATTGATGTTTTAAATAAATTAAATATTTAAAAAATATTTGTTTCAATTTCTAATATGATAATGATAGATACAATACACATAAAAGCTCTTTGAGCCTAAATAATTTAAGAGCACAAAGTTTGAAAAACATTCTTGCACATAAAGAACAAGAGGTAAAAATTTTAAGTAGTTTTTAAAGAAACTGAAGTGATATACAAATAGGAGACTGCTTCATCTTTTAAGTTATGAAAATTCAGCAACAAAAAGAACTACTGATACTCAGAACAATCTAGATGAATCTCTAGAGAATTATGCTGAATGAACAAAAAATCCAATCTTAAAAGTTTACATACTCTAATTCAATTTATATATTCTTGAAATGACAAAACTACAGAAAGGTAAAATAGGTAAGTGGTTGCTGTAGGGGAGGGTGAAGCTAATCTGGGTGGAGAAGCAGGTGTGGCTATAAAAGGACAACAGGAAGAATCCTTGTGGTGATAGAAATGTTCTATATCATGTCTATCAATGTGAATATCCCAGCTGTGATATTGTATCATGGTTCTGAAATATGTTACTATTGGAAAAACTAAATAAAAGATAGCTGGGATCTTCCTGTATTATTTCTTCATAATCACATGTGAATCTATAATAATCTCAAAAAATTTAAATTTACTATTCAAAGTTAAGAAACAGAGAAATCAATAGAATGTAGCATGATTGTACCAAACATCTAGAATATACATATATACATGTATAGACTATATACATATATATAATTTTTTTTGGAGAGAGAGAGGGGGTGCTAGTTACAGAGGGGGCAAAAGGAGAAAGAGAGAAAGAGAGTGAGAGTGAGAGAGAGAGAGAGAGAGAGAGAGAGAGAGAAAGGGGGGGAGGGAGGGAGGAAGGAAGGAAGAATCCCAAGCAGGCTCCACACTCAGAGCAGAGTCCAACAAGGGGCTCAATCCCACAATCCCTGGGATCATGACCCGAGCTGAAATCAAGAGTCAGATGCTCAACCAACTGAGCCACCCAGGTGTCCCCATACCTAGAAGCTATTAATCCTGCCTACTAAAGTCAAACTGATTAATGATACCTTTAGACTACTAATATTTTTCATATCTTAGGAATAAAAATTATTCTTCAAAGCACTCATCATAAGTATTAATTCATTACAGTTCCTACAACAGGACAGGCACTGCTAGGAAAAGAGAATATAAAATTGAATAGGACACAGGACCTTCCTGCAAGGTGTGCATAGTGGAGTACGGATGATTGAATGGCAAATGAGTTCTCAGAATGCAATCTGCAGAGGTACAAACAAGGCTGAATGGGGCATAACTGCATAGGAGACAGGTGGCCTTAATGGAAACGGTGACAACTGAGCAGAATTCTAAAGGGTGAAGAGGCTGTGCCAGGCAGAAAAGGGCAAAATACAATGCAGGATTTTAAACAAGAGGGGACATGATTAGCTTTGTATAAAGAAATCTGACAACAGTACAGGAGGAAGAGACAAGTGAGCAGGCTACCAAGTTAGTCCAAGTGAAAAACAGCACAGGCAAGATTGAGGGGGACAGTGGGGATAGAGAGAAGGAAACAATTAAAAGTGATGTTTTGGAGGGAGAAATGATAGGACAGGGTTGGCCAAACTTTTTCTGTAAAGGATTAGACAGTAAATACTTAGGCTTTGCAGGTCACATAGGGGCTCTTTGATTGTTTAAAATAACTGCTTAAAAACATACGTGGCTCACAAGTCTCTGCCTGGATTTGACCCAGCAGCCACAGTTTGCTGACCCCTGACCTGAGAGATAAGCAATAAAGAGGGAGGAAGAGCTGGAGGTGACATGCAGGTTTCTAGCCTAACCTAGTGGACAGGCTGAGGTGCCGCTCACAAAAACCGTGAACACACAAAAAAGGGCAAGAGTTTCCGAGCTGCTGCTGAGAGAGCGGGTGGAAGAGATAAGTTTATTCTTAGATGAAACTGTGAAACAAAGTGTCAGATAGACTAATATGGAGTTCAGAGCAGGGTATGGAGTTAGATCTGGGCAGGAGAGAGATTTGGAAATCATCAAGATACAAAACAGTTAAAACCATGTAAGTGACTGATGGCAAAGTGAAAAGAAAATTGTCTATAATTGTGGGAAACACTGGGGTGGGGGGTGGGGCGGTGAGAAAAAGGGTCTGTGAAGAAAATTAACAGAGAAGAGACAGGGAGGCAGATGTATTTTAAAATGCTAAAGGACAACGCAAAACCAAGTTGTGGACCTTATTGCCCAGGAAAGAATGCTAAATCACAGCTGTTTCAGAAAGGCATCAAGAAGTGCCTATGGACACACAATTCTCATGATTCTGGTAAGCAAACATTTGCTATAATGTCCAAGAGGCCAACTGCTTTCAAGGTCTGTTTCCCAAAACAAAGGTTTACTCTCCGGCCTACTTAGGCTCCCATTTCCTACCCTAGTACCAGGAGATTCTTTGTGTAAGCCACGCATGGGAGAAGGAACCAAGTGCTAGAGGGGAGTAACAGCTCTGGCATTTCTTTGCCACTTAGATGATTCTACCCTGGGGAGGGAAGGCATTGATCTGGCTGGTAAATCTGGGGAAAAGAAACAGTTCGGTTGTGCCCTTCTTCCTCACTTGTAGGAGATGGGGTGGGTGGAGGGCTGTATACCACACATGCCTTCAATTAATCACCACTGTGACCAGGGAGTAGGACTGCCTAATTTTGGAATTCAGTTAGCAAGGCAATTTAGCTCTCATGCTAAGAAAAACACATCTCCAAAATGCCCTTCAAAGTACTTACATATAATTCATAAATATTTATCTCTGGTCACTTTAAAAATACTTGAGAAGACAAATCATTTGAATAAGTGAATTTAGCGACTTCACGCAAAATACCGCCCACACTGTCATTCAGTGCACCGTGCAGTTTTTGGTCTGAAGAAGGGAAAATACACATTCTGAAGAACAAGGAAATGTAATCAAAATCAGACTAACCATTTTTAAAGACTGCCTCCCACCTGGGTCCTGTTCGTCTGAACCATGAAAATCATGGGGCTCCATTAGAAAAACAAAATTGCCCTGAAATAGTACCTCAAGTGATGAGAGCGACAACGGGTTTTTCCGCCAATCACTGTAGATGCTGTCCAGAGCTCAAGACACATCTCTACTGTTTCCAACACCTACTGTACATTAAGGAAAAGGTTACACAGATTGTGCTGTAATCACCATATGGAATGAGTCTGAGTCAACACCACACGGTAGGTAGCTGCAGAGCAGGGAAGGCCAGGAAGAAACGGACTTACAGCAGGATGGCAGGTGGACTGACTAGAGGAGAGTGTTCTACTAAATCTGTAAGTTACTTGAAAGGTATTCAATCTTACTTGTCTCTTTACACCCCGAAGCACCCCAGCACAGAGCTTTATATAGTAAATGTTCAAGCAGAATGGAACTGGGTGTTGCGGCCGATAAAGCCGGAATTCTGGCTTCTGGATAAATAGCTGTATTTGAAGATTTTTTGTGAAATTTACAAATTCACAAAAAATTCTGTGAAATTTTCTGGATTATGTGCTAATAGTGAGGGTTAGATTTAGGGGGGAAGCCTAAAAAGATACTTAAATGTTTAGTTCTGCCCAAATGAAAGCAGGGAACACCCTATGTGGCTTTATTTATTAGAGTTCACATGCAGAATGGCTTGTGTCTAATCAGTTTTGGGATGCCAAGAGTGTTCTTTGTTTCAACAGCACACTCTAGCCAAGCTGCTGACACTGGGCATATTCTCAAACTCTCAACTGTCTCCTAGAGCTGCTCAGATCCGATTTAATACTATCAATGAAGAGTCACAGCACGAGAGGGACTGGATCAAGATGCTTTATGAAAAGCAGCCACTTCTATAAATGTTAATTTACAGAAGGAGGCACAAAATGTTTCCTGTTGTTTATATTTAATACTGGCAGCATGAAGGAGAAAAAGCCACCAACATTTTAAGCAAACTAATTTTACAGACTTTTCAGCTTACAGAATTGATAGATTAGAGCTCTGCTTTTCACTATCTGGGAAATGACAAAGCCGGATAATGGAAAAGAGGAGATTCAGAAACAGTGTAGTGAATTGGAAGGTCCTTCAAAACAGAGCCTGTGTTTTGTTCATTTTCCTATCCATCAGAGGGTCTAGGAGTAGGGCTCTGACCACAGTGTTCAGTAAATGTTTGCCGAATCAAACTGCTGCAAAAGCATTCTCAGCACACCACCAATCCAGCTGGCCACAAATTTAGCAACCCTTAACTCTCTCCTTAGCAAATGCTTTCAGTTCTACTTAACGGCAAAAATATTCTTCTAGAAAACATATCTTAACTCCATCATATATAAATGAAGAAATATATAAATATACAAATGAAGAAAAAAAAAACCAAATCTCCTTTGTGTGTTTTTTTAAAGGAGTCATATACTACTCAGCAAAGTTTGAGGTAACTATGTTCTTATTCTGGGAATAATATTTGTATATCAGCATGTGATGGACATCCTTGCTTTGAAGAGAAAAGGAAGATAAATAAGGATGAGAAAGTAGAATAATAGATCCAAGTTTGTGTGTGTTTGTGTGTGTGTGTGTGTGTGTGTGTGTGTGTGTGTGTTTTAAGTTTTGCTTTGCTGGTACAGACTGGATGAAGACAAATAAGAAATATGTTGTGTTAAAAAGGAAAGGGCAACCTAAGCAAAGCAGTATAACTGGAGCTCTGTTGTAAGGGACTGAAAAGAACAAACATCAAACGCTGTCATACAGCTGCACCCATAAATGTCTTTTCCTAAAGGACTAGTTACACTAAAGGTTAAACTGGAAAGACAGATGCATCTTTTAAATAAACTCCCAGTCCTAGATGTGTTAAAATCTTATTAATCATTAAAAAGCCAAGGGTCACAGAGAATTTGACTCCCATCTACCTACAGCCAAGTCATTCTTCAAGAGGCGGCCAACAATAATGCATTCTCTGTGTGGGGCTTTTCCTGGCAATCCTATCCTTTACCAACTCTTCCCCTACGTCGCCGTGGCATTTTCTTTTCATATCTCCATTATCACTTACCTTAGCATATAATTTTAATTTCCTTTTTATTAGAAATCAGTTCCTGATTAGACGAGGAGCACTTTGTGGACAGGAACTGGGTCATAGTCATTTTGCTATCCCCGGTGTCTACTAAACAGTAAGCAGTCAGTAAAAGTTTTGTTGAGGGAATGAAGCCAAAACTTCTGAGAATATTGTTCTACAAATTTAAAACTGCTCAAGAAAGTATTTGTTTATGCATCATATATCCACACATTGTCTGCCTATATCTTTACACCTTAGAATGCCAGCAACAGCCTTGTGCACCACAATGTCTGCACTGAGAAGGTAATTAACAATTAATTAATGAATTAATACATCTAGAACACTCTGGGTGTTCAAATATACATACATACATACACACAGAGAGACAGAATGAATATATACTATATACTACAGAATGTAAAGACAAATTTCCTAGATCTGTTTCCAAGATCTGAAGATATTAAATCACATCTAAAGGAAAATTAGAGAACATTCTCATTTTCAGTCAGGACTTAGAAAATGTTGTAGAGTTCATTTTCAGGAGCCGTAAAGGAATCATGACAGCAAAAATCCAGTCAAACTACTGAATTTCTCACAAAGGAGTCAGATAACTTCATTCATAGAAATGAACACTTTGGGGGTGCCTGGGTGGCTCAGTTGGTCAAGTGGCCGACTTCGGCTCAGGTCATGATCTCACGGTCCGTGAGTTCAAGCCCTGCATCAGGCTCTGTGCTGACAGCTCGGAGCCTGGGGCCTGTTTCGGATTCTGTGTCTCCCTCTCTCTGACCCTCCCCCGTTCATGCTCTGTCTCTCTCTGTCTCAAAAATAAATAAACGTTAAAAAAAAAAAAAAGAAAGAAATGAACACTTTGTACAACAAATTGCAAAAGATTTCTAAATTTAAAAACTAGCGGCAGGTATCAACAGAGAAGCTCAACTGTTACTCCTTGGATGTTAGATAATTTTTAAACTTATTAGTTTCATAATAAATACAAAAACATGGCAAAACAAAATCTTTTAAAAGATCAGTATTTATCTGATATTTATGTAACTTTTAAAAATAATAGTTCACGTAAAGGTGGAGTATAGTTTTATAAAAGAGATGAATCTCAAGCAACTATTTGGTGAAAGACAGTATGTACTGAGAACTCAAAAAAAAAAAAAAAAAAGAAAGTCTGACAGTCAACAGTGAGGCTAAGCAATCTTTAATTACCATGTATAAAGGGTTTAAGAGCTTCGTTCTTCCCTTAAAAGTCTCACTTCTACCCACTAGAAATTGGTGTGACAGAACAGCAGGCCAAGAGAAGGGGTCCAACTGTTCAGATGGTGGAATGCATATGCACATTCTATTCCACCTTCAAATGTCTGGTAGGTTAATAGGATGTTACCAACCCGATAACACAGCCTTGGTTTTTAGTAACAGAATGCCATTTAACAAGTCACAATGAAACAAAATTCTCCTCCAAAAGTCCAATATACACTAAAGATATACTTCTACATTATAGAGTGTGGGGAGAAGGGAATAGCCCATGATGCAGAATTTCCTCTAGGTGACATGTTTAGTAACTCTCCTTACTATCACAGTAATTAACACACTCCTTAGATAAAACTACAATAAGGACTCAACATTTAGCAGACTCTGGGAGACAGAAAAACACATGATCACATTCACTGAAAACCAAACTGTCTACATCACTAGACTTTTCCCCTTGACTAATAAATAAGGGAAAATGCCTTATGAGACACTGGCAATCTTCATTTATCTATATAATTCAAGATTTATTAAAGATCCAGTGAAAGTATAATTACAGATCTAACATTCTTTTATTCCTTTTGTTAATGAAGTATGACTACTTTTAGTGAAAACACATACATTTATAGCATACCATGTGTGTTATGGGCTGAATTGTGTCCTCCCACAAAATTCACATATTGAAGCCCTAACCCTTAATACCTCACAGAATGTTATTTGAAATACAGGGCCTTCAAAGAGGTATGTAAATGAAAATGAGGCTCTTAGGGTGGGCCCTAAGCCAATCAAACTCGTTTTCTTATTAGAAGAGAAAGTCTGGACACACAAGAGACACCAGGAATACCCCAACACAGAGAAAAGACCGTGTAAAGATGCAATGAGAAGGCACACTATGCAAGAAGCCAAGGAGAGAGAACTTAGAAGAAACCACACTTGCTGACACTTTGACTTTGGACTTCTAGCCTCCAGAACCGTGGGAAAATAAATTTCTGTTGTTTAAGCCACCCAGGCTGTAGTATTTGTTATGGCAGCCTGGCACACTAATACACACGGTAAAAAAGATACCTTCCACGTGATCCAAAGGTGGTATGGCAAAGATGGCTAGCTGCCCCGCAGAGATTCATGTTTCCCTTCACAACTGGTGCTGGAAAGCAGGTGACAAATGCAGACTACATTTACTACATTTTCTGCCTCTTTCGTACCTAGATTCATTCTCACCAACTCAATACGACCACTCTGGGATGAGATTACGACAGTGGGTATGCTTGGGGTGCCTGGCTGGCTCAGCTGACTGGCTCAGTTGCTCAAGCAACTCTTGATCTCAAGGTCGGGAGTTCAAGCCCCACAATGGGTATGGAGCCTATTTAAAATAAAATAAAAATGAAATAAAATATCTCTTAACAAAAAAATTTGGTATGCTTGTGTCATTCTTTCTCATTATGTCACCATCTCCCTTTCCCAGTTTCCTGTAGGACACCTGAAAGTCATGTATGAACAATGGAAAAGCCTTCATTATTCTGGGTCTCTGGAAGACTCCCCTGAACAGTTTCCTACATTGCCTGTCCAACGACAAGAATGTCCATTCTTGACTTTATTATACATCTGAGATTTTAAATATGCCTGTGAAAGCAGCAAGCATGATCTTATTTTAATACGGATAGTATTTAAACTTGAGATTTTACTTTCTTCAGCTTTCACAACAGAGAGTTAACTGTAGATTGACTCATGTAAAACTGCCATTTTTGTAAGTCAAACATTACCAATTTCATACGATTCAACCTAATATGTTTAATCTGCAGAAAGGTGGATCAGGTACTAACCGCATCCAAAGCTCCCTACTCAAAGACCCCCACAAGGCTTAACACATTCATGGATGCTAACAGCTCAGTATCTACCCAGACCAAGAGGCAATTACATGGAAAATTTCTATTGAGGACTGGCTAATTTCTCTGCTTCCACAAATCCAAGTCCTTAACTAGTTGTTCTGTTATTTAATGCTCCTCGGCACTAAAATTAACAAATTATACTTTACCAAAGATGCCAAGTTGGAATAAGCCCACTACAGCCTATGGCTCCCACTGATTACAACTAAAAGATCTGAAATAAATATAAACAGAAACTCACCTGAGGACTGTGAAAAGTAAAGAAATAGCAGACAAATAAGTGAAGGAAGTCAAAACTTGAATTATATAGTACTGGTGAGTTTCCTGCCCCCCCCCCTTCTTTTTTTAACTCCTTCATAGCTCAGATTTGACCCAAGAATGGCTTGGTCCAGGTCGCCCAATCCGCAAAATGTCACTGCAGATCCACACATTAAAAATATGTGGAAGAAACTTCCTGAAACTGAGAGAAACTTCCTTATTCTGCCCAGAGGACTGGAAAAAACAGTCAAAGCAAGCCAGAGTACAAAATAAGTTTCCCTTTTTTTTTTTTTTTCTCTCTCTCCTTTTTCCTTCTCCTGGCCCTGCATGAGGTCAGGTCCAGTCACAAAATTACATACATACAGAGACCCCTGGGAGTATAAGAATGTGGGAGATATATCAAGCAAGAGAAAACTTGAAAGAGGATCCCAATTCTATATATGAACAGATCCAAGCCTCAGGCTAAGTCCCAAGTTTGTAAGTGTGAAACAAATCAAAGAAGGAAAGCAAAGGCTCTGAGCCTGAATTACAACATAAGGCACTGCCCAAGTCTAACTGGTACACAGGCAGAGTACTTCCAAACAGCACAGCAAATGCAAAGAACTGAAATGACACTGGGTGGTTTTACCACCCACAGAAGGTAAAAACAAACCTCCTGAGATCTGAAACTAATCAAGTTGACTACCTGTTAAAACAAAAAAAAAATCTCAACATTCTCAGAGGGTTTTTAGCAGGACCCAAAGTCTCATAACATAATATTCAATATGTCCAGGACACAATCCAAAATCACTCAACATACAAATAACCAAGAAAATATAACCAATTATTGGGAGAAAAAACAATCAATAGATACTAAAACTAAAATTAAACAGATACTCAAAGTATTAAAGAACTGAAAGCAGTTATTATAATATGCTCCATGAAGTAAGCACTCTAGAAAGGTAGATGGTGTCCAGAGAAATAGAAACTATAAACAAGAACAAATAGATCATGATATTATTCTGTAGTTTGATTGTGGTGGTAGTTACATGACACTACACCTGTGATAAAATTGTACAAAACCACACACACATATGCTTGCACAGGCACGCGTGTGTGTGTGCATGCACACACACACATGTGAAAGTGTAAGTGGAAAAATCTGAATAAGCTCTGTGGATTGTACCAATGTCAACTTCTTGGTATTGATAACATACTATAGTTATACCAGATTCTAACATAAGGACAAGTTGAGGGAAAAGTGCCTGGGACTTTTCTGTACATTTCTTTGTAACTTCCTGTAAGTCCATAATTATTTTAAAATATATAGTGTTCTTATTTTTTTTAAGTTCCTTTATTTATTTTGAGAAAGACAAAGACAGCACAAGTGGGGAAGGGGCAGAGAGAGAGGGAGAGAAAGAATTCAAAGGGCTCAAACCCAAGAAATCATGAGATCATTATGTGAACTGAAACCAAGAGTCGGACACTTAACTGACTGAGCCACCCAGGTGCCCCTATAGTGTTTTTAAAAGAACCACATGGAGGGGCGCCTAGGTGGCGCAGTCGGTTAAGCGTCCGACTTCAGCCAGGTCACGATCTCGCGGTCTGTGAGTTCGAGCCCCGCGTCGGGCTCTGGGCTGATGGCTCAGAGCCTGGAGCCTGTTTCCGATTCTGTGTCTCCCTCTCTCTCTGCCCCTCCCCCGTTCATGCTCTGTCTCTCTCTGTCCCAAAAAATAAATAAATGTTTAAAAAAAAAAAACATTTTAAAAGAACCACATGGAAATTTTACAATAGAAAAGTAAACTATGTCAAATAAAAAGGTCACAGAATAGGCTGAATAGCAGAACTGAGACAACAGAAGAGAAATCCAGTGAAGATAAAAAACAGATCAACAGAATGATTCAATCTGAAAAAGAGGAAAAAAAAGAAAAAATTTAACAGCCTCAGAAGACCTATGAAACACTATGAAAAGGCCTAATATCCATGTCATTAAAACCACAGAAGGAGAGAAGAAAAAAACTGGATGAAGAAGAAAAAGTAGTTGAAACAATAATGGCTATAAACCCCTCAAACTTGAAAGATACAAATTTATAGATTGAAGAGAACTACAAACAGGATAAACTTAAGAAAACCACAGCCAGACACGTTGTAATCAAAATGCTAAAAACCAACAATTATTTTTAAAATCTCAAAAGTAGCCAGGAGATAATGTCTTATTACACATAGGGGAACAATAGTTAAAATGAATGCAGATTTCTCATCGGAAACTATGGAAGCCAGAAGACAATGGAACTGGATTTTGAAAGTGTTGAAAGTACTGTCAATCCAGAATTCTAAATTCACTGAAGATATTCTTCAGGAGTGAAGATGAAACAAATATGAGGGAAGGCCAAAAGAATTTGTCAACAGCAGGTGGAACTTTCTGTACCATTTTCACAATTTTTCTATAAATCTAAACTTATTCTAAAATAAAAATTATATTCTTAAAAAAAGAGATGAAATGAATAAATTTCTGGAAAATATAAAATGCCAAAGATGGCACAAGAAAAGCTGTGAACTTAAATTACTAAGCGTTAAAAGGATCTGAAAGAGGTAAATCAATTTTGAAAAACACCTTTATTTTTCCATTCAAATTATAAAATGTTTGCCAAATCTCTCAAGGAAAAAAAAAAACATGGAATTTAACTGAGACAACACTGACTCTATAAGATTAATTTGAGGAAGAATACATCTTTTCAATTTATGTACGCTATGACTTTTTAAGACATCCCAAAGCAGAGTAATAAAAACAGGTGGTACTGATGTGAGAATAAGTAAATGCACCCAATAATAAAACAAACTAAAATGCGTAGCCTTGGAAATATAGAAACATGATATATAAAATATAAGAACAGCGGTACCACAAATTAGTTCATGAGGTTCGGTAAAGAGTCTCACTATGTGGAGAAAAACAAAATTGGGTTACTATTCTAAGCCATATAGAACAATGGACTCAGATAAATTAAAGACCCAATGTGAAACGCTGAATTATAAAACACGTAATTAAAAATGCAGAATATCATTATATTTAATAAGACCTAGAAAGCCATAATGTAAAATATTATAGACCTATTATATCACACTTAGCTTCCATTCAACAAGAAACACCACTGGAAAAATTAATGTATGACAGACCAGGAAAAGACAAATACCAGGCTAATGTTCTAAACTAGACAAAAGACTTCTGTAAATCAACCAGGAAAAGACAGGAACCCTAATTAAAGAAACAGGCAAAAGATACGAACAGGTAATTCACTGAAGAGGCATTGTAAATGGCCCTCGTGGTATACAAAGAGATCCTGCAATTTGTTAGTAATTGGAAAACGCAAATTAAAACATTAAGATACCATTTTAGCTCTATCAGATAGGCAAAAATTATTAAGATGGCTAAAGCTAAGTGCTGGCAGGAAGGTAAGAGAAACAGGACCCTTTTGCACACACTGAGGAACAGCCCAAATCTGGCAGCACTCCATCAAACAAAGTACTGCAATCTACTCTTGTGCATACGTCCAGAGAAATTCTCCCACAGAACCGTAAGAGAATGAGTGCGAGGCTGTGTATCCCACTGTCTGTGTGTCCAACCCGAGTCTAACCCGAGTGTCCAACACTGAGAGAACAAATCATTTCACAAAAGAGTAAATGGCAGTTCAAAACAAAGAACTAGATATATACACAGAAATAAAGACAGTCCTTAAATAGGCCTTAAACAGTGGGGGCAGGGGAAGTGGATGGGGATAAGAACCAGAACAAAGCCTTTATAGCACAGTACCATTTAGGTAGATTTAACAACACACACCAAAAAAACAAATTTAATTAATTAATCAATAATAAAATAAAAATTAAAAAACCTACTACATATTTACAAAAATACATATATAGAGGATATAAACCAACCCCATTGGAACAGTTAACTATGGGAAACGGGGAACAAAAGTAGAAAGCGGAGGTAAAAGAGAAATTAATTTAAAAAAAATTTTTAATGTTTAGTTTTGAGAGAGAGAGAGAGAGACAGAGTGTGAGTGGGGGAGGGGGAGGGAGAGGGGGGGAGACATAGAATCCGAAGCAGGTTCCAGGCTCCAAGCCGTCAGCATAGAGCCCGACACGGGGCTCAAACCCACAAACCGCGAGTTCACGACCTGAGCTGAAGTCGGATGCTTAGCCGACTGAGCCACCCAGGCCCCCCTAATTAATTAATTCTAAAAGTGAGGGGAGAGGACTCGCACAGACTTGCTGATGGTGGACCGTGAACTGAGATAGATGATTAATTCAATCTGTGTCACCTAAGGAGTGAAAAATAAACTCACCCCATGTCATGTCAATATTTCAAGACTTCAGAATCAAAGAAGTTAATAAGGTACATAAAACAGCTTTTAAAAAAATAAAAGAAGTGGAAGAAATTACATCTCAACAAAACATAAGCATGTGTTGAAACCAAACAACCAGCAGCTCCCAAACAAATGAACTGAATGAAAATTGATGCACTGGTCTTCTGCTGGTTCCACAAGTAAATCGAGCTGTGGTTTTTAATCTTAAATTGTTTGACAAACATTCTTTGTGGCAACTAAGTCAACTGAAATGCTGATCTTACAAGGTAGTTAAAATGGATCTGGTGGTCCATAGGAATTAAAATTATTCCCTTGGCACCAACATGACTAAGTATTTCGCTTACATTTCAATATTGATTTATAATCAGTTAGTTCTCCCCACCCCACAATAACCATAAAGTTGTACTAATGAATCATATTTAAGTGACAAATTAATCTGACCATAAAAAAAATCTGAGGATATTTTAAAAGAAAATTAACTTCATAACTTTCTCTCTCTTTTTTTTAACGTTCATTTATTTCTGAGAGATACAGAGTGCGAGCAGGGGAAGGGCAGAGAGAGAGGGAGACACAGAATCCAAAGCAGGCTAGAGGCTCCGAGCTGTCAACACAGACGCACACGGGGCTGGAACTCACGAACCAGCCCTCACGAACTGTGAGATCATGACCTAAGCTGAAGTCGGACGCTTAACTGACTGAGCCACCCAGGCGCCCCCTTCATAACTTTCAAATATATAAATAGCATTGCTGAAAATCAGGGATGGGGAAGCCCTGCTCTGTGCTTTTAAGCACTTGCTCCAACCCTGTGTGCAGAAGAGACCTAAATGATAACTTCCTTCCTAACCTTATCACCATAAACACTCCCTCATGATGCCCCATAATCTTTTGTATTCTGTAATGAGGTATAACCATTATTTAAGACTTGCTTTGAAATCTGGAAGAACAGCTTGTAACACTTTCCCCTCCTCCACCCACCCTTTATTTGAAAGCTTGTTCCTGGCAGTCAAGGTCAGTGAGATAACTAAAACAATTCACATATCACTTGGGAAAGTGATTCCAAGTATTTGAATTATGATACTATATTATTTATTCTCTTTAATTCAATCAAGTAGCGCTTGATGGTCCTAGCAATACAGAGATTAAAAAAAATGTTCCCTTACTACTAGATTAAGAACTCAAAGAAAAACAGACAAAAGAGATCGAAGAATATTATGTTAAGTCAATTAATTTCCCTATTTATGTGATAAAACAAATTTTTACATATAAAAATTACTTTATAGACAACTTCTTGGGAATGTAATTTCCATAAATCAAGGTATTCCATCATCTTAGAGGCAATGTTTTACAGCTGCACTAATTTAATTCACTCTACTCTGAGGAGTTCCACAGACACTATCTGTAGAAAGAATTTGTAGCTCTCCTTAACAAAAAAACAATTTAACTACGTCAAAGTTACAACCTGAGATAGCAATAATAAATAAAGGTCTTTGTATAAAAGCACTAGAAAATGTCCACAGAAGAGTCTTCCGCCTTTTAACATGTCTAGAAATACTATGACAAACTGCAGAAACATAAAAACAACTTTGTCAGCTTTCATTAAAAACCTGAAATGTCTCTGATTTAAAATAATGGCTCTGAAGGGCACCTGGGTGGCTCAGCCAGTAGAGCATCCGACTCCTGCTTTCAGGTCATGATCTCATGGTTTTGCAGGTTCGAGTCCCGCATCAGTCTCTGCGCTGGCAGCACAGAGGCTGATTGGCTTTCTCTCTCTCCTTCTCCCTCTGCCCCTCCCCTGCTCATGCTTTCTCTCCCTTTCTCTCTCAAAATAAATAAATAAACATTTAAAAAATAAAAAATAAAATGATGGCTCCTAAGCATAGTAAATGAAGGATAACAACAAAAATAAAATCTCAAATATTCACATTATTAATCACCTTGGCTGAGAAGAGAAAGGAAAAGGATGTGGGGGTCTAACTTTTCTTAAACAATCCATATTGAGTAAATAGGGCAGGAAAGGCTGATGTTTTAAATATAATTTACTGTCAATCTAATTCACATGGGAGTTAGAGGAAGGTGCTCTTACACAGGTTGCTATTTTCTGTTTTTTATCCTATGGAATAGTTTGGAAATACTGAGCCATAAAAATGTTAAAACAGTTTATTTGCGAGACAACTGCCTAAGCATTTAATGTGCTACTGTTTAATGTGAATCTCAAAAAGAAGAAACTAAACCACTGAATCTTTTAGAGATGTAATACCCAACTAAAATTAATAGTCATTAGAACTTAATCTGAGAAAGACCATTTCAGACTGCAAACGCTCTGAGGGTAGAGAACAAGATTTTTCTTTTACTCTTCACCCGGTCTTTGTGCTTGTACACAAAGAATGACAGTTAACTTGGTGTGCTATACCTTTTCCTTTCTACAAGGCCAAAGAATACATTTTAGATTTCTTTGTACTGCATCCCCACACCCATGGACAAAACATCTAAGATACTCTGTAAGTGATAAAGACCTAGGGACCAGTAAATCTAACAATTATTTTAAAGCACCATTATTGATTAGTACAATTGTTGGGATAAAGCTGAAATAACATCCAAGAAAACATTTACCATCAACCTTGTAAACTGCATTACACCACCTTCCTCTTCTATGTTAAGATTAAGGAGAGGAAAGAAAAGGAAAAATGAAATGTTATCCAAAAACCTAAATGATTCCTTCAGTGGAAGAATAGTTAATAAGAAGTGTGTCCTGTGGGAAGGTAGGAAGGTGGGAACGTGGGGGGAGAGGAGGGGATCACCTAATCACCCATGTTCTGTGTTTGGAACTAAATCAACCTGAGTATATGATACTGAGTATGGATAAAATCACACAGAAGTTCGATCTGCCTTGACAGTATGCTCTCCTTGCCCTCAGCTGTGCCTGGTGTTATCCATTCTAGAGAGGCTCTATTTTACTCCTTTTAGAAAATAAATCTGGGGCACCTGGGTGGTTCAGTCGGCTGAGCATCTGACTTTGGCTCAGGTCATGATCTCATAGTTCATGAGTTCGAGCCCCACCTCAGGTGAGCTCGAGCCTCACGTTGGGTGAGCTCAAGCCCCAATTCTAGTGAACACGAGCCCTGCTTCAGGTGAGCCCTGCTTCTCTCCGCACCCTGACCGTCGTGGGACTCTCTCTCTCTCTGTCCTTGCTCACTTGCACCCTCTCTGGAAGGAAAGGAAAGAAAAAAGGAAGGAAGGAAGGAAGGGAAGGAGAGGAAGGAAGGAAAGAAGGAAGGAAGGGAGGGAGGGAGGAAGAAAGAAAAAGATCTGTAGTCTCTGATAGGGTGAGGAAAGGGCATTCTCTTGGCTACATGGAGGAAGGGAGAAAGGGTCTGGGAGTCTAACTCTTCTTAAACAGACTTTCAACAAATCTTCCTACGTGTAACCTACTTTCCCCCCACTTCCAGGGGGAACTGGTCCAGCCCATTCCTGAGCCTGTTGGATTTTCATACTGTAAATCATTCTGTTCCCTCACTGCCACTTAGGTTCAGCTTTCTTGGGTCTGCTGAGTCAGTTACCATCCACCTGTTCTCCAGTTTCCAAAATTTTGTTGCTGTCGCCTTTTCTAGGGTTTTGTTTTGTCCTTGTGAGTTAACGCTTACTGTTTTTTTCTTTACTGTCATTTAGTGAGGGATGGGAAAGAACAAAGGCTGTCGGGCCTCTGACTGCAAGTTCCTAAATTGTTCTTGAGATACTCCTCACTGGCAGAAAACACATTCAGAGATCTTTTCTTTTCTTTTCTTTCTTCCTTTATTTTTCTTTCTTTCCTTCTTTTTTCTTTCTTTCTTTTAATGTTTACTTTTATTTGTGTAAGAGAGAGAGAAAGAGACAGAAGACAGAAAACACATTCAGAAATACAGTGCTGCTACTAAGCACGACCTCAAGCAAACCACTTCACCTCTCAGGAACTCAATTTCCATATCTATAAAAAATGTTAGAACAGAGAATTTCTAAGGTTCTTTTTAATTCTAGTAGTGTATGATTCTCAATCATTACCCTCGGCAGGAGCACAGAAACTTAAATCACCCTGATGTCTTCAGTCAGCACTGCTCTATCCAGAACTATTCACTTCTTTGTATTATTTGTATTACCCCTAAGGACACTGATCAAAACAATGCAATATCTAAAAAGTCTTTGAGCGAGACTGAGTTCATTTATAGAATAGAACTCCATAAGCCTTCAAATTTGTGACAATTTACACTGGATTGTGTTGATGTTAACCTTTTACTAGCTACACCACTACCATTTATATATTCGGCTTTCCTGGTTCTTGAAGAAATGGTTAGCTAAACAAATCAGTAGTACCAATTACATGGCAGAGGGGCAAGCTCACCCTTACGAGAAAAAAACAAGAATGCTAGAATCCACATACAAAGAATCACAAAGCTTATATAACCTAAATTCCTCCAGGGCTAAGCAGTCTGTGCACACAAAAGCGGTCACATTAATGGTAACAAGATTTTTGCTGTCTCTTACCCACCATGAGCTCCAGCAGATCCCTCAGGGAGAATATCTCCTCCAGAGCAGGCCATTACCCATAGTTCAGCAGGTGTCAGCCACCATCACGCACTCCTTGCAGATGCTTCTGCCTGGGAGGGCCTTGCCACTGTTCTGAGAACACCAGTGTCCCTATAAAAATGCTACAGCCGACACTTCCGATCTGCCAGACTACGGAGACAGAGCAAGGATGGCTTCCACCCAAAAGGAGAGAGATCACCCAAGCCACGGCCATGTCCCCTGGGGATCTACGCAGTCCCACTGGTGGCCACACACCACACACAGGAAATCAGCTCCGAAACCTCAGCCTGGACCGTCTGCAGAAAGCAAGACGGGGCAGGGCACACAACTTACATGTCACTCTGCTCAATCTATCTCATTTCCTTCTCAGAGTCCTATAAAGTAGGAAGAAATCAGCACCCCCATTTTATAGGCAAAAGATCAAGATTTAGCCATTCAGAAAGTCTCAAAATATCTAATGTCATCTACGGCAATAAACTCAGCCCTCCTGACATAATGTTTCCTCTCTCGCTCACAATGTTTAGTCTACTTAAAAAGGCAATACCTGTCTTCCCTGTAGGGAAGAAGACATATTCATAGATGAGTAATTCGTAAAAGATGAGAAGTCAAAGAGACATTACACAGCATAAAGGATAGCAAGAATGAAAGAGAAGCAAAGTTAGGACATGTGTTAAGTCAACAAAGATTTAATTTCTAAAGATGTGTGTGTGGTTTTTGCTGTTGTTCAGAACAGTTTCTTGAGTAACTAATGAAACAGGCTAGAACCTACCCTTTGATCAGTGGATATATTGGAAAGCAGGGAAACTGACAAGAAGCAAAGGCAGAGAAGCCTTATTACTCTGCTTAGTAGAGGAACCCAGAAATAAAGAACATGAGATACCACAGAAGTGTGGGGTAAAAGGAAACACGACGTAAAAGGTCCAATAAGCTGGAAAAAAAATAAGTATTACAGATGACTGGGGTTGGAATAAGATGAGGTAAAAGTTAGAAGTCAGAAGCAAAGTAGATAAAAGTAGAGTAGAAGACGAGCTCACGAGGAAGAGAAGAGCTGAAGGGTAGTTCCAGGAGCTTCCAGTCAGAGACGGTAGAATGTACACACAGCTTCTGCTTTCTCTTTCCTCATTAAAGAGCAGAAAAGGGGGGAAAAAATAAGTATTAACCCACAAAGACAAAAAATTACTAAAAGACAGCAGCAACAAAATTCTGATATTTGGAAAGCGGGTGGATGACTTGGCAGACCCAAGAAAGCTGAATCTAGGTGGCAATGGGGGAGCTGGGTGATTTACACTATGAAAATCCAAAAGGTTCGGGAATGGATCAGTTCCCCCCTGGAAATGGGGGGAAAGTCAGTTACAAACAGGAAGATTTGTTGAATGTCTGTTTAAGAAAAGTTAGACTCCCAGATCCTTTCTCCCTTCCTCCATGTAGTCAAGAGAATGCCCTTTCCTCACCCTACTAGAGACTACAGATTTATTCTCTAAAGAGAGTAAAATAGAAAAAGAGAGAGAGTAAAATGGAGCATCTCTAGAATGGATTAATACCAGGCACAGCTGAGGGTAAAACTCTATACTGAAAAAAATAAGAGACATGTAGAGATGTCTTTCAGACATGCACTCAGCCAAAGTGAGGGAGTAAACCCAAAAAGGTAAAGATACAGGACCCAGAAAACAGAAAATGCAACTGATGACACAAAAGCAATCTACTGTTGTGCCACAGACCCAGAGATCAAACCATCTAAACCAGAGAGGGTCTGGGGCACCTGGCTGGCTCAGTCAGTAGAGCATGTGACTCTTCATCTCAGGGTTGTGAGTTCGAGCCCCATGCTGAGCGTAGAGTTTACTTAAAAATATATTTTAAAAAATTAAATGAACCCAAGTGGGTCAGAAGACTCGAGGATGGACTTTGTTCAAGAAAGCAAGACTGACAGAACACTTAATGTGAATGACCACACAGAGGGAGACTCATGCAACTGAGACAGTATGAAGACCTACCAATGATAAATATACAGAAAATTAGTAAATTAAAAGCCTAACAACTCCAAAAAAAAACCCCAAAATTTAAGCAGGAAAGAAATAATCATGGTATACTACATAATTTAGCTGTGAACAGCATCTACATTATCATAATAGTGTAAACAATGAATATTGGTCTAACATTTAATCAAAATTATGCCATGACTATATGGAGAGAAAAGTGGTATGGAAAGTATAGGTGGATGGCAAAGATGGGAAGCCAATACAAAATAAAAATCAAGAAGTAATGTATGCACGTTATTTAAAGACATAAAGGTAAAACCTAAAACAATTCATTAAAACAGGTTCTCTCTGCAGAAAGAAATTGGGTGGAAAGGGTGGTGAAATCTTGTAAAATTATTTAACTCTTGGTGGGGCTCCTGGGTGGCTCAGTTGGTTAAGCGTCCAACTTCCACTCAGGTCATGATCTCACAGCTCGTGGGTTCAAGCCCACATTAGGTTCTGTGCTGACAGCTCAGAGCCTGGAGCCTGCTTTGGATTCTGTGTCTCCCTCTCTCTCTGCCTGTCCTCCTCTCATGCTCTGTCTCTCTCAAAAAATAAACATTAAAAATAAATAAATAAATAAACAAAGAAACAAATAAATAAAATATGTGCATGTGGGGGTGCCTAGATAGCTTAGTCCATTAAGTGTCTGACTCTTGACTTAGGCTCAGGTCATGATCTCACAGTGTGTGAGTTCGAGTCCTGCGTGAGGCTCTGCACTGCCAGAGCAGAGCCTGCTTGATATTCTCGAGATCTCTCCCTCTCTCTGCCCCTACCCCACTGGTGCTAGTGCACGTGTGCTCTCTCAAAACAAATAAACTTAAAAAAAATATGTGCGTGTAAAACTTCAATACAAAATTTCAGTAAAAAAAATTAAGAATAAAGGAAAACAAAAATGGCCAAAGTCCTCTTTTAAGGAAAATCTTAAAAGTACTTAGTATTGGCTGTCAGAGTAACATTCTCATTTATAGGAAACAAATAACGTCATTAGGTATATAATTTAGTCTTACATTACCACACCCTGGCAATGATTCTCAAACTGATCTGCAATTCACAGATTGTCCCTTCGGGACTGCTTAGAACATGTATTCAATCAGTGAATACTGAGTATTTATAGTAAGTGCCAGGCACTGTGCTAGGTGGTCAGTGGTCAGCAAAACAGTTAAATCTTTGCCTTCATGATACTGCAGTACAGTGGGAGAAAGAGATTTAATCAAGTGATCACACAAATAAAATGACAATTTGCAAAACAGCTCTGGTGAGAGGGAGTCAATGGAGAAAGGACAGAATCTTCAACAAATGGTGCCAGAAAAACTGGATATCTGCACGAGAAAAAACTAAGTTGGACCCTTATCTTACACCACATGCAAAATTTAATTTAAAATAGATTAAAGTCCTAAACATAAGATCTGAAACTATAAAACTCTTAGAAGAAAACATGGGAAAAGTTTTATGACATCAGAATGGGCAATAATTTCTTGCCTCTGACACCAAAAGCACAAGAAACAAAAGCAAAAATAGATAAAGGGAACTACATTAAACTCAAAAACTGTGCATCAAAGGACACAAGAGTAAAAAGGCAACCTACAGAATAGGAGAAAATATTTACAAATCTCCATTTGAGACAACATGGATAGACCTTGAGGGCATTATGTTTAATGAAGTAAGCCAGACAGAGAAAGACAAACACTGAAAAACATCACACTTACAAAACAAAACAAGTCTTACAGACTTATAGACAAAACAACTTCTAGAAACAGAGAGTAAGAAAGTGGTTGCCAGGGCTGATGGGTGGGGGAAACAGGGAAAGGTTAGTGAAAAGGTACAAACTTTCAGCTCTAAGATGAATAAGGTCTGAGTATCTAATGTACCATATGGTGACTACAGTTGATAACACTGCATCGTCGACTTGAAATTAGCTAAGAGTATGGAACTTAAATGTTCCCACATATGTGAATAAAAATGTGACGTGATGTGTTAATTAACTAGATAAGGTGAATCGTGTCACAATGTATACATATATCAAATCACCATGATGTACACTTTAAATATCCTACAATTTGATGTTAATTATATCAATAAAGATGATATTTGAAAAATATTTACAAACCATGTATCTGATAAGGAGTTAATATCCAGAATATATAAACAACCCCTACAATTCACACACAAAAAAAGATCTATAAATCAAAAAATGGACAGAGGACTTGAATAGACATTTCTCTAAAAATGATATATACATAGCCAACAAGCATATGAAAAGATACTCAACATCACCAGTCATCAGGGAAATGCAAATAAAAAACAATGAGATATCACCTCACACGCATTACAATGGCTACTATCAAACAAACAAACAGAAAATAACAGGTGCTGGCAAGGATGTGGAGTCTAATACAGCAATCCCACTTCTGGGTACATATTTTAAAGAACTGAAAGCAGAGTCTGGAAGAAATGTTCGCACACCATGCTCACAGCAGCATTATTCACAATAACCAAAAGGTAGAAACAACCTAAGTATCTACTAAGCCATGGATGGATAAATAAGATTTGGTATATGCATCAATGGAATATTATTCAGCCTTAAAAGGGAAAGAAATCCTGTCACATGCTACAACATGGATGAACTTTGAGGACATTATGCTAAGTGAAATAAGCCAATTACAGAAAGACAAATGCTATAGGATTCCACTTACATGACCTATCTGTAGGAGTCACATTCATAGAGACAGAAAGTAGAATAGTGGTTACGAGGAGCTGGTAACTCCCTACCAGGGGGAGGGAGAAAAGGGCAACTGCAAGAGGGGTACAGAGTTTCAGATTTGCAAGATAAGAAAGTTCTAGGGATCTGCTTCACAACAATGTGAATATACTGACCACCACTGAACTGTTCACTTAAAAATGGTTAAGACACAGGGCGCCTGGGTGGCTCAGTCAGTTGAGCATCCAACTTCAGCTCAGGTCATGATCTCACAGTCTATGAGTTCGAGCCCTGCGTCGGGCTCTGTGCTGACAGCTCAGAGCCTGGAGCCTGCTTCAGATTCTACGTCCCCCTCTCTCTCTGCCCTTCCCACCCCCCACACTCTGTCTCTCTCGGTCTCTGAAAAATGAATAAACTTAAAAAAAATTTTTTTAACGGTTAAGACAGTAAATGTTATGCTATGTGTTTTCTACCAGACATACACACAAAATTGTAAGAAGGAAAAAGCGTAGGTGAAGAAACAAGCAAACAAGAGGCAGATGAGTGGGAAGAGAGGCATAATGAATAACACAGGCCCTCTGGGGCATATGAATCAATTCAATGCAAACATTTATGGCTGCTCACAAGGCACTGCCCTATGTTCTCTGGGGGTTACAAAGAATGAGACTTGCAGCTCTGCCTTATGAAATGACAGTCTATGAAGAAGATTTACTCAGCACTGAACTACAATACCAAGTAGTATAGGGTCCCAAGTAGTATAGACATAAGGGCTGTACAAAAATTGAGAAGGCAAATTTTAATTCCCAAAGTGAGGATAGAAAAAACACCTGTATAAAAACAGGAAGAGGTCTATCACATGCCAGGCAATGTTTCAATGTTGGAGACAGAGAAGATGCCACTGCTGCCCACAATGAGCTCACAGTCCAGAGCTCAAAGTCTAATGGAAGAAGCAGAAAGGTAACAGAAAAAAAGTGTGGGAAGTGCTTCCAGAGAACTGAGAAAAGGAACTAACATGTGGCATCTGAAAGGCACCTCGAAGCCAGCCTGAGGAGTGAAAGATAAGAAAAGGAGCCACTTAAATTTTGACGTAAAAAATTACAATGGCAAAAGGAGTATATTACGTAAAAGAACAGAGATGTAAAAACACACGGCTTTTTCCAGTGTAACTGTAGGGCTAAAGAAGACAGGCAGGACACGGGAAATCAATTCCAAAGAAACAATTAAGAAAAGATACAGCGCTTAAAACTGCAACACGCTTTGTTTATTATAAAGTTGAAAAACAGGGGCACCTGGGTGGCTCAGTCAGTTAAGCGTCCGACGTCAGCTTAGGTCATGATCTCGAAATTTGTGGGTTCAAGCCCTGAACTGGGCTCTGGGCTGACAGCTCAGGGCCTGGAGCCTGCTTTGGATTCTCTGTCTCCCTCTCTCTCTGCCCCTCCCCTACTCACACTCCAGCTCTCTGGCTCTCTTTCTCTCAAAAATAAATAAAAATTTAAAAATAAATAAATAAATGAATAAAGGTAAAAAAGAGAAATAGCCTAAATGTCCAAGAATGAGGAAAAGGTTAAATATGCAATGTTACAAACATACTATGAAATAGCATGCAATTATTAAAAGTTATTTTGTAAGAAAAATTACTGATGTCCTTTTAATAGAATATAGACACACTCTTTCAGGATTATCTGATTCTGCAGAAGTCTGGGCCTATCACCATCACTGCCTGAGCTTTTTTTAAATGAAAATTCATAATGATGCAAATGAATTTTGTCCAGAGGAAATGTTATCACTACTACTTACCTGGCTCTCCCCCACCCTTAAAAAAACACCAGCTTTACATCTACTACTAGGTTCATTTCAGCATTCCTGACTGCCTATACACGTATCTGCTGTTTGGATTCTCTTTTGAATAGGCTGTAAAAATTCTTTGACATGTGTTCATTTATTTTTTTTTTTAATATTCATTTATTTTCAGAGAGAGAGAGAGAGAGAGCAGGGGAGGGGCAGAGAGAGAGAGAGAGAGAGAGCAGGGGAGGGGCAGAGAGAGAGAGAGAGAGAGAGAGAGAGAGAGAGGATCCAAAGCAGGCTCTGTGCTGTCAGCACAGAGCCCGATGCGGGGCTCAAACTCACAAACTGTGAGATCATAACCTGCGAGATCATAACCTGAGCTGAAATCAAGAGTCGGACACTTAACCAACTGAGCCACCCAAGCACCCCTGTGTTCATTTATTTATTTTTTTAAGAATACACACACACACACACACACACACACACACACATTCTCTTTAGGAATATTACCAAAAAATTAAAAATGGTTATCTCTGTGGTACATGTGTAATTTTTCATATTGCTTCTGCTTACCTACGATCTTTTTACTTTTCCTATACTGTGTACGCATTGCACGATGTGGGGAAAATTAAGAAAAAATTTTATTCAAATTCAAAGTAAATTAATCGATGTCAGAAGTATCAGAAACTGCTAAAGCACAGCAATCAGAGGCCAGTCAGTACAGAGATGAACAGTCTTGTGTACCTCTAATGCCCAAGGACAACATAGCAACATAGCACACAGGGCCCTAAACACTCAAAATAACGAACACAATGTTATTAATAAAGAGTTGAATTGTGCTCTGTTTAAGAAATTAGAGAAATATGCCATACACTTTTGGTTGACTTCCATCAACCATGACTCAAATTTAAATGGCTTTTGCTCTTAAAATGCACTATGGCATCGGTCACGTAGGAAATTCTTTTGAGTCACTGAGTCAACCACTCTGACTGATTTAACATGTGACTGACACTTTAAAAGAAAAAGGCTAAAGTAAAAGTCAGTAAAAGAAAGTCACAAAAGACCACATATTATTATATGATTTCATTTATATGAAAAATCGAGAATAAGCAAATCCACAGAGACAGAAAGTAATTTAGTGGTTGCCTACAGTTGTGGGAGAGGGAAATGGGGAGTGATTTTTTTAATGGGTTTGGGGTTTCTTTATGGGACGATGAAAATATTCTAAAATTAGTGGTGATCGTTCCAAACTCTGAAAATGTAGTAAATATCACTAAATTGTACATTTAGTTTAAAAGTGTGAATTTTATGGCATGTGAATTATATCTCAATGCAGATGTTATTTAAAAAAAAACAAAAAAGAGGTAAAGGAAAGGAAAATGCGAAAGTTGACCCCAAAAGAAATTTGATCAGTGTTTAATCCTCATGTGTAAATGAAAATAACATTACCTACTTTGCAGGGCTTTTGCAGAATATATGCAAAGCACTTAGCACAGTGCTTGGCATAAAGCAGATAATCAAATATACGCACTATGTAAACTGCTTTTGACTACAGACTTCAAAAGAAGTAAATGACAGTCTAGTCCTCAAAATGCTTCATGTCTTAAAAACACTATTGATAAAACTTAAATTTGTAGCTAAATGCAATCCCTAGAAAAATAACAATTTGTCACTTGCTTTGAGACGGCTGTAGGCAGCACTTGTTGCTGGCCTACATTACTAACTGCACAGAAGCTGGCCAATATGCTGCCTGCAGATTAACAGCTACCACAAGCACTGATTGACAAATCACTCCCTTCCAGCTGAAACAGCACTGTTTAAAATCTGGTTCTACCAGGCCTATTCATTTCCTTCTGTTCAAGATAATTTTTCAATAAGGTAAAAATGAATCATGATGGATGGAAAAGCCTGGTAGGTTACCCATTCCCCTCAGGAACTCGGGAATATGGGAAACTTTTATAGAGCTATTAATATACCAATGGTTATAAATAATATCTTAGAGGCTAATTGTTCTTTTAAACTGGGTGTCTCTCATTAAACATTCATAGTCAAGATTCTGAGTAGTTCAATTTCTCAATTCAGTTGCGAATGCCATGGTCTCATGAAAAAGAATGGAAAAAAAAAACAAAAAACAAAACAATGAAGAAACTGTCCAAATCTGCAGGAAGCTTCAAGTCTCAAAAAGTAAGCTGATCCCATGAGTTTGTTGTTACTAACTCTAAATTTAAAACCCATGAGTTCTCATAGAAATTTTAAGAACTTAATGTTATCCATTAACATACAAAACTAATCAGGCCTAAAAACTAAAATTCATAGTTTCCAGGCATCTTATTTTCCTTCACTAGCGCAAAGAAAATGGCCACTATTCTGCAGGCAGGGGACTGAAGAAGGAAAACAGAAGCCTAGCTAACTTGCAAACTGAATAGTCCCTAGAATCTAAATTGCCAATGACACTGAAGGGAAGTTCAAGGAAATTTCCAAACCTGGTAAAACCAGATACATTGATTCTTAAATTTGGAGTAGGACTTTTCCTTCATTATGTAAAGAGTTTAAATTTCTATACCTGAAAAAGAACAAGTCATTAAGTTTTCTTTTTTCTTCCTTTTTTTTTTTTTTAAGAGAAAGAGAGCACACGCAAGCACGCTAGAGAGTGGGATAGGAACAGAAGGAGAGGAAGAGAGAATTTTAAGCAGACTCCGTGTTGGGACTGGAGCCCCATGCAGGGCTTGATCTCATCACGACTGACCATGAGATCATGACCTAAATCAAAATCAAGAGTTGGCCGCTTAACTGACTGAGCCACCCAGGCGACCCATTAAATTCTTTAAAAATCATTCAGATAAAACAAAATTAGGAACTCACAGACATAAACTACACATTTCCATGTGTCAAGAAGATCATTATAAGATAAATTTAAATAGGCTATCAATGTCCTCTGAAATATAATATTTAGAAATCATAACAACTAACCACACATGTGTTTTAACAGCTAACAGCCCCGACTCTTATCCCTGACTTGCCCACTGTAAGGGAATTCCAATTCATTGTCCAAACCTGGAGCAGTTGTAATGAGAGTTTCACTGCTCTGGAGTATTTTCTTTGTTCAGTTTCAAAGGTCATGCAGTTGGCTAATTACCATAAAATTTAAACTTTAACTCAAAGACATGAACAAGCTGTAACCTGCATTGAAGAAACTCTAACGCATACCACTGCAAAGGTAGAAATCTCTCTGTACATTTCCAGAACAAATCCTGTCACTTCTTGAAGAACTTAACTATTACTGTATACTGTGATATGCAAAAAATACTTCTTTGTGTTTTGCACTTTAAATAAATGCCAATACGAAGCATTTGTGTTTAATTGAATATCCAACTATACTCAATCTGTAAGTGTGTTTGTGCATGTGTATGTATGTGTAAATATATACATGGGTATGCACACACAATTTTAAAGGACATCTTTGTTAAATTAAAAATTAACGTAGAGGCACCTGGGCGGTTCAGTCAGTTGAGCATCCAACTCTTGATTTCAGCTCAGGTCAGGATCTCACGGTTCGGTTCGTGAGGTCGAGCGAGCCCCATGCTGGACTTTGCCATGACAGCGTGGAGCCTGCCTGGGATTCTCTCTCTCCGCCCTTCCCTTGCTCTAGCACGCGTGCAAACGCACAAGTGCGCTTGCTCTCTCAAAAAGAAATAAACTTAAAAAAAATTAAAGTAGCTTACTTGGATCTATACCTTCTGTTATTGTTTTTTCTTAAGATTGTTTTATTTGAAAAATGAGAGAAAAGTACACACAAAAACTGTAAAAGTCACCTATAATTCTCACTTTTTTTCAAAGTACACCCAGTAAATGAAAGTTCCTTACTCTGCCTCTCTAAACCCAATTCCAGAGGAAACCACGACTAAAATTCATGTGTTTTCTCCTATGCTTATATAAAATTTAATATATACACACTCGTTTTAAACAAAAATGAAGTCATGCTATACACAGTGTCACAGCCTGACTAGTTTCACTTAACAGTATTTCATAAACATTTTTTAGCTCAACACGTATACAGCTCTAACTCATTTTTTACTTTATTTTTTAACGTTTATTTATTTTTGAGAGAGCACAAGCAGGGGAGGGGCAGAGAGAGGGAGACAGAGAACTCCAAGTGGGCTCTGCACTGACAGCAGAGACCCTGATGTGGGGCTCGAACTCAGGAAGATCAAACTCAGGAAGATCGAACTCAGTGAGATCATGACCTGAGCTCAAGTTGGACACTTAACTAATTGAGCCACCCAAGTGCCCTTCTAGCTCATTTTTAAAAATGGATGAACAGTAAAGATAATGTCACTGTTTTTCTGCTGGCAAGAGCTTAGGATATTTCCCACTTTTCCTCTTACAAATAATGCTTCGATTAACATCTCGCTGCATATATTTTTACTGTTCATGCTACTGTTATTGTGAGAGATTCCTAGATGTGCAACTGTGGTATCCCAGGTTATACAAAATTAACCCTGCTGTTACTGCCAAATGATCTAAAAAAGATGGTACCAATTAATACTGACACTAAGTATTTTTAAATTACTCTTGGCTAGTTCTGTACGGTCATCATTCAATCACACAAGGAAAACTATTACCTCTCAGAAATCTTTCATTCTTTTCAGCCAGATTTTAACTACCAGTTGAATCAATAAAGTTAAACATGTAAGTTTGTCACTTTTATAAAAAGGATACCCTCCTCCCCCCTAAAAAAAGAGTGAAATTGGGGCGCCTGGGTGGCGCAGTCGGTTAAACGTCCGACTTCAGCCAGGTCACGATCTCGTGGTCCGTGAGTTCGAGCCCCGCGTCAGGCTCTGGGCTGATGGGTCGGAGCCTGGAGCCTGCTTCCGATTCTGTGTCTCCCTCTCTCTCTGCCCCTCCCCTTTCATGCTCTGTCTCTCTCTGTCCCAAAAATAAATAAACGTTGAAAAAAAAATTACAAAAAAAAAAAAAAAAAAAGAGTGAAATTCACTGTTTAGAAAGTGATGCTCACTAAAGCCAAATAGCTTTATATTTTTTTTGAATATTTATAGATAGATAAAATGGTACAGCTACTTAGAGTTACTATATGATCTAGCAATTTCACTCCTAGGTATATTCCCAAGAGAACTGAAAATATATGTTTATACATAAAGTTGTAGGTGAATGTTCACAGCAGCACTGTTCATAACAGCCAAAAAGGAGAAACAACCCAAACATTCATCAACGGACGAATGGATAAACAGAATATGTTATATCCATATAATGGAGTATTATTCAGCCAAAAAAGGAATGAAGTATCATACATGCTACAACGAAGATGAATACTGAAAAAATATTATATTAAGTGAAAGAAGTCAGACGCAAAAGGCCACATATTGTATGATTTCATTTATATGAAACATCCAGAATACGCAAATTCACAGACAGAATATAATTAGTAGTTTCCAGGGGCTGGATGATGGGATGAATGGGGAGTGACCACTAATAGGTTAGGGTTTCTTTTTAGAGTGATAAAAATGTTCTGGAATTCGAAAGTGGTGATGGTTGCATGACTTTGTAATCTATTAAAGACCACTGATTTGGGGCGCCTGGGTGGCTCAGTCGGTTAAGCGGCCGACTTCAGCTCAGGTCATGATCTCACAATCTGTGAGTTCGAGCCCCGCATCAGGCTCTGTGCTGACAGCTCAGAGCCTGGAGCCTGTTTCAGATTCTGTGTCTCCCTCTCTCTGTGACCCTCCCCTGTTCATGCTCTGTCTCTCTCTGTCTCAAAAATAAACGTTAAAAAAATAATTAAAAAAATTTAAAAAAAGACCACTGATTTGTACACTTTTTAAAAAAGATTTTTATTATTTTAAGTAATCTCTACACCCTAGATGGGGCTTGAATTCATAACCCCAAGATCAACGGTCACATGCCCTGCTAACTGAGCCAGCCAGGCACCTGTGATTTGTACACTATAAAAGAGTGCATTTTGTGCTCGCTTCGGCAGCACATATACTAAAAGAGTGCATTTTATGGTATGTGAGTTTGATTTTTAAAAATTGAGAAACGAAAATAAATAAAAATAAAAAGTGAGGGACCAAAACAAAACAAAAAACATTTAGCAGGCTTGGGGAACTAAAAGTAGTTTGTTATGATCACTTTGAAATTCACCTCATCATTTCTCCCCCAGAACACTACAATTCTCTCAGTGGCCTTTGAGCTGAATTAGGCTTACCACGCACAAAACTTTGTCTTTCAAAATTTATCAAGTCACTCCTCGGCTTAAAATTTTTCAGGGGCTCTCAATGACTACAGAATGAAATACAAATTCATTAAAATAGTTCTTTAGATTCATCTGAGGCCATTCCCTTCTACTTCCCCAATGCTGAAGCCAAATCTAAGACCTGCAGTTCTATGAACTGCCAACCTCTCCCGTCTCTGTGCCTCCTCGGCCCTCCTTATCTTGTCCTTCTGGCTAACCCTGATCACCTTCAGGTTCTTGGTTTCAGCATCACCTTCTATGAAAGGTAAAATCTGATACTAGTGGCGGAAGACTTAGTTGATCTGCAAAATTCATCCTCCCCTTATCCTAAGTTAGAGACTCCACCCCATTTTAACTAAGCACATGGGTAGGTATGGAGTCGTATATCTAAGCTCTAACCAATGTAATGTAAGCACAAGTTCCCACGGACCTTCCTTAAAGGTAGCTGTATGCCTCGTCTTCTTCACTGCTTTGACCATCCTGCAGCCTGAGGGAAGAAGCTGCGACCTCAGACCATGAGTCTGGGACCACACACACGGCGGAGCGACAACACGGATACTCTAACGTCATGAAATAGCACACCAGCCCTAATCCACACAACCAAACATTTAGAGAAGAGGGAACAGACTTCTATCTCACTTAAACCACTGTTAATTTGGGTTTTCTATCTCAGCTGAAGCTAACCCTATTACAGAATTTCTTCCCTGTGTTCCCTTGACCCCTTTGGGAAACTCTCACAAAGGTACCAATGATAAGCACTGCCGCTGGTTTTTTGTTTTTGTTTGCTGTCTCCCTCTAGTCTAGACTGTGAGTTCCCAAAGAGGGTGCTACAAATTTATGCAATATTGCCAGCTGAGCACAGTATCTGGCATACTGTCTTGGCACATTAACAGGTGTTCAAAAGGCATTTACTGACTTTAATTACATCGGTGACCAAGTATCAAGTTATTAACCTCAGCTATCTTGCCCCTTTTTTTTTCCTTTTCAAAGTCCAAATATGAAAGGAATTCCTTTTCTGAACACATCTCTCAGTATTTCTCCCAAATGTCAGGCCCAAATCTCAAGCCACTTCTTTCTTCCTTTTTGAACACTGTTAGTTGAACATAAATGTGCTTTTACAAAATTATAGTGTTCTCAGCATCTCTTCCACGTCAGCAACGCTGAAGATTAGAAATAAGATCATCACTGACTCAAAAACCTGTATGAAGTATCTACTATGTGTCAGGCACCATGCAAGCAGCTAAGAATATTAATCAGGCATTCCTGGCTCTCATGCTCTGTTCAGTTTAGTGCTTCACCTTGAGGACCCACCTCCAGCCAAGCAAGAAACATTAAACTGTGCTATAAGGGGACCTGTTGTTAGAAGAACTCCATGTCTGTGAGATTTGATTCAAACCTCACATGTCTGTACCTTGACCCTTTTCTGTTCTCTATCTTTGCCTCTCCAGCCTCCTATCTGCCCCAGTCCTTCCAGTCTGATGTCTAAGTAGCTTTTCCTGCTTTGCCCCTCCCAATTTATTTCCTGGTCTATTTCCTATCTCCCTAGTCCTTTCATGGAAACTGTTTTTATACAGCCTTCTTGATAACTGTGTTCTGATTTGGTTCTGCCCACTCTTCTTGAATACTATCTCAGGAGGCAAAGACAGTACGCTAGGTTTCCTATCAGTCTCTCTCTCCCCCACAGACAATACCAACCCTTTAGGGGCTGTGGTGTAATGGAAAGACGGCTGGCTTAAGAGCCAGAAAAGCATAGACAAGTACGGCCTTAAGAAAACTATTTACCCTCTTGAGCTTCTGTTTCCACCAATAGAAAAGGGGGATTCCATCTTATTAGATCACAAGAATTAGAGAAAATTCATGTAAAGGGCCAAGGGCAAAGCCTAACATAGATTTTCAGTCATCATGACTTACTTCAATACAAAGGGATGTGTTATAATGGATCTGAAATCTTGTAATCAAGTATAACAATATTAATTTTAAAAACCTAATTTAGGGGCACCTGGGTGGCTCCGTATGTTAAGCGTCCGACATTGCCTCAGGTCATGATCTTGCAGTTCGTGAGTTTGAGCCCCACGTCGGGCTCTGTGCTGACAGCTCAGAGCCTGGAGCCTGCTTAGGATTCTGAATCTCCCTCTCTCTCTGCCCTCCCCTGCTCACGGTCTGTCTCTGTCTCACAATAATAAATAAATGTTAAAAAAATAAAAATTAAAAAAAACCTAGTTTGTAATTCCACAATGTTTACTGAGCACTAATTCAATCTAAGTTGTGCTAGGTACCAGAATTCTTAGGTAGAAACAAGAAGTGCCTGTCCTCCAAAGGTTTACATGCAGATAAGGAAGAAAAAAAAAAAAAAAAAAAGATAATGAGGCAAGGAACCAAGGAGGGGTAAGAACAGAAGAACATAAAATACTTGAGCTACAGATTAAACGCATCCAGGGAAGTGAAGGAGGCAGGAGGCAGAACGTAGGGAGTATGGAAAGTAGGAGAGTGGAAACAGTGAGCATAGGAGAGTCGTGCTGTGAAATTGAAGGAATAGGCCAATGCGCACTTCCTCCTGTTCAAATCATCAGAACCACAAACCGGCCTATGCTCATTAAAGGTTCTTATGTTCCCTACTAGTCCCCTACCTCACCCTCCCCCAAATCCCAAGGCTATAAACTATCCACACATGAAATACAATGTCCAAACAGCATGCCTAGGGAACAGAAGTCAGGCCCAACAGCCAAAATAGTACTGTAATCACCCAATTCAAACAAACCATTAAAAAAAAAAGAGAGAAAAGCGGTGCCTGGGTGGCCAGTGGGTTAAGCGGCTGACTCTTGATTTCGGCTCAAGTCATGATCCCAGGGTCATGGGATCAAGCCCTGCCTTTGGGCTCTGTGCTGAGCGTGGAGCCTGCTTGGAATATTCTCTCTCACTCTCGCGCGCCGCGCGCTCTCTCTCTCTCTCTCTCTCTCTCTCTCCTCCCCCTCCGCCCCTCTTCCCCACTCACACTCTCTAAAATTAAAAAAAAAAAAAAATTAAAGAGAGAAATCAATGAGCCAATTGGAGGAATTCTGAACACATGCCCCAGTATTTGAGGAAATGAAGGTGTTTTTTAGGTGACAATGGTATTAAGGTTTTTGTTTGTATTTTAAAGATTCTTTTGTTTTTATTTCCAAGATTTTTTTGTTTTTATTTTTTAGAGCTACATACTGAAGCATTTAGAGATGAAATGATATACCTGCAATTTGCTTTAAAATAGTAAGGGGGTGGGGGAGAAGATGGCAGGAATGTATGAAATAAGACTGGTCATAAGCTCATAATTGTTAAGCTGGGTGATGGGTACACAGGGATTCGTCATACTAATCTCTCCACTCTTGTTAATGTTTGAGATATTCCATAATAAAAAGTGCTTTAAAAAAAAAAAGCACTAGACAATCTATAACAGTAGAGAAGAGAATGATACTCATGAAGTTTCTTCCTTCCTTTCGTTCATTTAAAGATCTATGGAAGAAGAAGTATTTAAAAACTTAACTAGTCCTCAGTTCCCTTCTTACGAGATATTAAAAATACATCTTATTTTCTTTTTGGAACCTCAAATCATGGCAAGGATAGAGATGAATTCTTAACCAGGAGGCAGTGCCTATGTGTTACTTCTCTACCCTTAAAGAAGATAATTAATTCTGGGATCCCCACACTGTTCTCCAAAGGAATCAAAGGATGATTTGCCACAAAAAATTATGGCAGTGTTCTTGAGGGAGATAAATTTCTTAGCAAAGAAAGTTCTTTTAAAACACTGTGCAAGTAATTTTTTTTTTAAGTGCACATGGTTGGGCTGTATAGGATGAACTCCTGGTGTCCATGGCCACATGCTGACGGGAAGAGCCTGCAAAGAACAAAAACTCAGACAACAGGAGAGGCAACTTGAAACCCAGATATGACTGTGAACCCAAAAGAAGAAATGTGGGATAAAACAATTTTTGAATATATAAAATTTTAACTCTCTGAAATCACCAATATCTATTTTATTCTCATTCCCTTAAAAACCCTGTTTCCTGAAAGCATGTGTAAATTCAGTTTGTCCTTACAAATAAATAAATGTTTTTAATCTTTATTTTTAACCTTTACTTCCTAATAATAGTAAATATTTACTGAGATCTCACTATGGGCCAGATACTTACCATTAATTACCACATTTAATCCTCACAAAACCCTCATGAGACACGTTCCCTATTATCCCTATTCCAAAGATAAGGAAATTAAAGCTTAATTAAGGAGGCTAAATAACATACCTAAGTTGCCAAATCAGTAAATTCAAGAGCGAGAATTCCAATTTAACACAGAACCTGAGTTCCTAGCCACTAAATCATACTACCTTTCTATTTTTTTTTGCCTTTGGTACCTACATTTTTAACTTTTGGCTTGCAGCTCTCATTTTATTCTAACTCGGTAGAAAAATAAAGCCAACTTTTACTTGTTTATATAATCCCTATTTTTCAAATGGGCAGATTAAAATGTATTGAGATCCTAAACTACTGTGTGCAACTTAAGCATTAAGTTATCTGTGCAATACTTCATATAAAAATTACCGGGGCACCTGGCTGGCTCAGTTGGTAGAGCATACAACTCTTGACCTCAGGGGTTGTGAGTTTGAGCTCCACGCTGTATTTTTTTTTTTTTAAATCTTAAAACACAATTACTCTACTATGGCAGTATTATCAGGGATTGAGCTTTTAGTAGTCTATCAGGGTTAGAGAAAATTTTTTACTGATCCATCCATGTGCTCCACTGGTTCCTCTTGCAGCCAAGGGCCCATATTTACTTGTAAGACAGAGAGCACCTCCGGAGACGCTAACCATCGCCATGATGCTGGGCAGAGCTAACTACACCACAACTTCTGATTTTATTCTTCTTTTATGCACTACCCTCCAAGGGAGTGTCCTGGATATGTAAGTGTGTACGTTTTTACCAAAATAACATTGTCAATTTCTTAAAGGGCACTATGTGAGAAAGAGATACCAGTAAGAAAGTAAAAAGTCAAGCCACAGAAAAAATATATTTGCAATGCATACAACCAAAGAACTCATATTCAGGACAGATAAAGAATGCCTACAAAACAATAAGAAATAGGCAAACACAATTTAAAAATTGCCAAAACACTTCAACAAACGACTTTACAAAAGAAGACATCCAAAAGGTAAATGAGCATATGAAGAGGTGTTCAATATCATTAGACATCAAGGAAATGCAAATTAAAATCACTAGGAAATTCTACTACTACATATTTACTAGATGGCTAAAAGTAAGAAATAACAATACTAAGTGTCGATGACTATAGGAGCAAACTGAACTCTCATATTGTTGATGGGAATGCAAGTTGGTATAAACACTTTGGAAAACTGTATGATAAAAAATCTGGGGGCGCCTGGGTGGCGCAGTCGGTTAAGCATCCAACTTCAGCCAGGTCACGATCTCGCGGTCCGTGAGTTCGAGCCCCGCGTTAGGCTCTGGGCTGATGGCTCAGAGCCTGGAGCCTGTTTCCGATTCTGTGTCTCCCTCTCTCTCTGCCCCTCCCCCGTTCATGCTCTGTCTCTCTCTGTCCCAAAAATAAATAAACGTTGAAAAAAAAATCTGTTAAAATGGAACATACACATTCCTACAGTCAAGCAATTCCTCTACTGGACATATATCCACATATACATATAAATGACATATATATACGAAATTCATAAGGGCCCAAACTGGAAACAAATTAAATGCCCATGAACAACAGAATGAATAATAAGTTGTGGTACAGTCATATAATTAAATATTGTACAAAATGAAAAAGAATTAACTATTCTAATAAGTAACAACATGGATGAAATTCACTGATACAATGTTGAATAGAAGTCAGACATAAAAGAGAACATAGGTAGGAGTCTATTTATGTGAAATTCAAAAACCAATCAAATTCAATTGGCAAACTGTGAATTGGCAAAACGAATCAGTGATGACAGAAGTCACAGTAGTGATTAACTTCGGGAATCTAATAACTGGGAAGGGGCATGACTTCCTGGATGCTGGTAATTAATGCTCTCTTTCTTGGGGCACCTACGTGGCTCAGTGGGTTAAGTATCAACTCTTTTTTTTTTTTAATGTTTATTTACTTTTGAGAGACAGACAGACAGACAGACAGAACACAAGCATGGAGGGGCAGAGAGAGAGGAAGACACAGAATCCAAAGCAGACTCTAGGCTCCAAGCTGTCAGCACAGAGCCTGATGTGGGCCTTGAACTCACAAACCATGAGATCATGACCTGAGCTCAAGTCGGATGCTCAACCGACTGAGCCACCCAGGCACCCAAGCATTGACTCTTGATCTTGGCTCAGGTCATAATCTCACGGTTCATGGGTTCTAGCCCCACATTGGTCTCTGCACTGACAGCACATGCTGACAGAATGGAGCCTGCTTTGGATTCTCTCTCTCTGCTTCTCCCCTGCTGATGCTCACTCGCTCGCTCTCTCTCTCTCTCTCTCTCAAAATAAATAAATAAACTTTTAAAAAATGCTCTCTTTCTTGATCTAGGTGGTAGTTTCAGGGGTGTGTTCATTTTGTAAAAAGTCACTACAAATTTCCTAAGCTATATGTTTATTATTTGGACTGTTTTACATGTAACTTACACGTGTATTAAAAAATTTACTTTAGGGCACCTGGGTGCCTCAGTTGGTTCAGCATCTGACTTCAGCTCAAGTCATGATCTCACAGCTCCTGAGTTTGAGCCCCGCATCGGGCTCTGTGCTGACAGCTCAGAGCCTGGAGCCTGCTTCAGATTCTGTCTCCATCTCTCTCTGCCCCTCCCCAGCTCGTGCTCGGTCTCTCTCTCTCAAATATAAATAAACATTTTTAAAAAAAATTTTTTTAAGTTTACTTTAAAAAGTTTACTGTAGAAAAATTTAAAGGTAACTACACTTCCAATGGTAGGTGATTGTTCAAATATTATGTTATATCCAAACCAATGAAACATTACTAAGTGCTTTTAAAGAACAATGAAATAGGAAATGTTCAAAATAAAAACTGCTATAACTGGGGCTCCTGGGTGACTCAGTTGGTTAAGCGACTGATTTCAGCTCAGGTCATGATCTCGCGGTTTGTGAGTTCGTGCCCCACGTTGGGATCTGAGCTGACAGCTCAGAGCCTGGAGCCCATTTCGGATTCTGTGTTTCCCACTCTCTCGGCCCCTCCCCTGTTCACACTCTGTCTCTCTTTCCTTCAAAAATAAATAAACATTAAAAAAATTTTTTTTAAGTTGATATAACTGAATTTACTGCATTACCTCAATTTTCTTATTTTTATTTTTAAAAATTCCATTATAATAATTAATGTACAGTGTTTGTATTACCTCTGTTTTTAAAAAGATCTAGATAGAAAAGTGACAGAAAAAAGTTTACTTAAGTAGCGTTAGTATTTATACTTGGGTGTTAGGTATAAGGAAATATTCACTTTCTTCTTCAGTTTCCTTTTTATTTTTTTTTAACAACATGAGTTGTTTTTATAATGAGGTGAAAGCTATTTTAAAAACATTAACAACTTGCCACAAATACTACAATTACTTTAACCTTAATGAATCTGCCTATGAAAATCTATCTTGGTGGAGGACCTAGGGCACTGAAACCACTGAACTAGAACCAACAATACAAGAAACAACTAGAAATTTGTTTTGGTTATGTTTCATTTTCTTTGTATGGTCAAAGTGGGAAACAGTGTAATCATCAGTCTGATTAAAGCTTTGTAATTGTTCTAGCACCTGTTTAACTTTGCTGATGAACAACACACATGTGACACGCTAAAATCCAGACAGGATTTAACAAGTGAGGTATATCAAACACAGGCCTTGTTATTGTCAAGGTTTCTAGGTGTGGTCGCAGCTCAAGTATAATAAGATCATTTACATCTTTCTGAGTCAGTCACCCACTCTCCTGTCTGTGTGTCTTCTTCCACATCAGACGTGGGCAGGAATATAACACCCTATACATAGCACAGATCTGAGCAAAATGAGTAGATTTTAGGAAAGTGGTAACTCAGAAATATCAAATCTTTTCCTTTCATAAGGGAAAATGAAGAGAGGAAAAACTATACTGCAACACACATCTACAGTGATGAAAAAAACTTAAGTTTTGGAACACATTTATGAATTTTAAGACAGCTGCAGCCTTTCACCATTCTATTTTTGAGATTTTCTTGCTTGCCTATTTGTATGTGTGCATGCACGCACATGTGTGTGTACTTTCTCACCAAACAAGTTAGAAAGTAGAAGACATTGGATTCCAGAAAGTTCCAACCTAGAAAGGTCAGATAGCCTACAATCACACATACCCCTCAAGTTTATGGAATTCTTGCAGAAATCTAGTCCAAAACCTAAGGGAATATGAAATACTACAGTAAACCACAACAGAAGAGTAACATTTTCCATTTGTATTTCTCCTAGTCTGCCTCCCTCTGTTCTCTAAACAGAAGTTGTTTGTGACCATGGATTAAAAACAATTCCCCTTCCAACTGTTAAGTACAGCAGTTCAGTTCTCATACTGCTGTGATGCAAATTTCAAACCAGAATTACAACTATTACTAACACATTAAGCACTCTCAGGGGTTTTGAGTATCATTCAAACCAAGTCCTGTGGATCCCTTTCACTTACTAACATGTCTTAAAAGTAGTAACAAAAACGCTGAATACAACATTTTGAGTCATTTTCTCCACCAGACTCTCTAAATTTTGTTTGGGATGAGGCTAATCAAAAAAAAACATTAGGGGCGCCTGGGTGGCTCAGTCGGTTAAGCGTCTGACTTCGGCTCAGGTCATGAACTTGTGGATCGTGAGTTTGAGCCCCGCGTTGGGCTCTGTGCTGACAGCTCAGAGCCTGGAGCCTGCTTCAGATCCTGTGTCTCCCTCTCTCTCTGTTGTGTCCTGCTTGCACACTCTCTCTCTCTCAAAGAAAAATAAATAAATAAAGATCAAAAAAATTAAAAAAAAAAAAAAGAATATTACATACTGTATGGGAAAAACTAACATTGCTCTACAATACATTCACAAATATTTTTAAGTCAGCCAGGACCACAATACACCTTCTAATAAGGCTTTCCCACAGTAGGGCACAGAAAGATCACAAGTATTTTGTTTGGTGACATATAAAAAGGAGACAATACAAAAATTAAGTATTCACATTTTAGTCAATATGAACATTAACTGGGTTGTTGCATCAACTCCAATTTTTACTTTCTGATCTCTTGAGCCATACGCTAAGTCTGAGCTATTATCAAGAAACTTTCTTCATCCACCCCAACTCTGAAACTTGACTTTCCTGAACCGAGACTGGCATCATAGCCAAATTTTTCCCGAGTCTGTTCAGTACATGTTGCTGCAAAGAGATGGTGCAAGAAACTTATGGAATCCCTCCAAAATCCAAGGTATACATTCATTCATAAACCCAACTGAGGAAAACTGCTTGCGCTTTCTTGTATTCAAACCAGTTCCATTATCCAAATTTACTTACAATGGTGATCACCAGAAAAGTTTCAACCAACTCCCGTAATATTTCAAGGATGCCTGCCTTAGAGAGAGAACTCCAGAGGCCCATGACTGCTTATCCGAGGGGGTGCATCTTTAAATGAAGGCCCACACAAAATGGTTCCACAAAGTTTAGAGGCATTTAAAATGGATTTCCTCTATGTCTGAGGCCAAGTTTATTAGATCTATTATCGATCAATCAAAACTTCCTGAGCTCTGTGATCAGTTGCTTTGAATGCCTCTATTTGCTCAATCAACTTCAGCCGAGTCAGTGAGGTATAGAAAAATTGTTACCCCAAGCAAGCCTATGTAATTTAGGCAGAGTATCAAAGCTTATTATCAAAAGCATAGGTATGCCTTAGTCTGAAGAAACTGAGGCTCTAAAAACAAAACCCCAAAACTTTATAATCCATAAGCCAATTGACCTATAATAAAACTCTTAAATCTTTTCAACACTTTAAAATTATTCTATTTGCTTAGATAGCAAAAGTTTGTTTTTGTTTTTTTTTATTACACTTTAGTTAGTTAACATACGGTGTAATATTGGTTTCAGGAGTAGAATTCAGTGATTCATCACTTAAACACAACACCCAGTGCTCATCACAAGTGCCCTCCTTAGTACCCATCGCCCATCTAGCCCATCCCCCATCCCCACCCACCTCCTTCCATCAACCCTCAGTGTGTTCTCTATCCTTAAGAGTGTCTATCCTTAAGAGTCTCTTGTTTCCCTCTTCTCTCCCCTGCCTTCCCATATGTTCATCTGTTTTGATGAAACATGAAACTCCTATGATTTCACATATGAGTGAAATCATATGGTATTTGTCTTTCTCCAATTGACTTATTTGGCTTAACATAATACATTCTAGTTCCATTCATGGCTTTGCAAATGGCAAGATTTCATTCTTTTTGATGGCTAAGATACCAACAGTTTTTGATGGATCTCCTTTATTGGGAATAATGCTGGCAAAGGCAATTTGAGTGACTGACAGCAGATGAATAAGAAAATAACAGAAAACAAGTTTTAAAAGTTACAAACTTGACAGAAACACTTATAATTCAAGCCTGGAGGTAGTTACAAATAGACTTATTTGATACAAAAGCACTGCCAAAGATTCTACAAAATCAGTAAGCTTGCAAAAATCATACTTAACACATGAAAGTAGCACTGATTCTTTCCACATTTACTAATGCAAATTTCTCTTATTAAGCCATACCCTTTTCTGTATTTTCCAAAGGAAAAGAGTGTAGATGTTAGTTTTTGTTTTTTTTTTAATTCCAGAACATAAAACCAAGGGCATTTAAGGAACTACGGAAAATACAAAGAAGTTTATTAAAGAATTTTTAATCCCTCACAATTTCCTATCCAAAGATTGTGTTCTATTTCATTCTAGAGTCATATACACATATGTTTAAATATAGAAGACATATAAAAGCATATTCATAGCAATGATGTTTGCAATAGCAAAATAGTGGAAACAACTAAAATATCTGCCAAGTGGTGAACAGACTAACAAACTGAGATGAATTCATGCAGTGGAATGCTAGAGCAGCAGGAAAACAAAAAGAAGTACAATAACTTGCATCAGCAGGAATCAATCTCATAAACAATGCTAAGCAAAAAAAAAAAAAAAAAAAAAAAGCATGATTCCACTAGAAGAGTTCAGAAACTTACAAAACTAAATATTTTGTTGGGATATAAACAAACTATAAAGAAAAATTAGGTAACGAGTAACCAAATTCAGAATGATGGTTACATTTGAGGGTGAGGGAGAATAATCAGTCCACAGGGCCCTCAAGGGTCTATTAAGATTTTAGTTGCTAAACTAGATCATGGATAATTTACTACTCTTACTTAAACAGTGTTTCACATAATATATACTCTTTTGTATGTGATATTCCACAAGAAAAATTCAAATAATAAGACCAATTTAACTCCAGAAGAAAACCATGCCAACTACCTATACTAATTAATCAACCTAGCCATTCACATTAATCATGAACAATGATGACATTTGAGGAAATGTTTCCCTACGAAATGGAAAAAATGGGCCAAGATGGACCACTGGGAGAACTTGCCCCCAAAAGAAATATGAAATATTTCTGGAATTAGGAGAGAACTTTTAAAGGGGCTCAGTCGGTTGAGCGTCCGACTTCAGCTCAGGTCATGATCTCACGGTTCGTGGGTTGGAGCCCCACGTCAGGTTCTGTGCTGACAGCTCAGGGCCTGGAGCCTGCTTTGAATTCTGTGTCTCCCTCTCTCTCTGCCCCTCCCCTCCTCCCACTCTGTCTCTCTCTCAAAAATAAAGATTTAAAAAAATTAAAAAAAAAAAGAAGAGAACTTTTAAAAAGTTCTACACAGAGTGGGGCACCTGGGTGGCTCAGTCGGTTGAGTGTCCAACTCCGGCTCAGGTCATGATCTTGTGGTTCATGGTTTCCAGCCCACACCGGGCTCTGTGCTGACAGCTAAGGGCCTGGAGCCTGCTTTGGATACTGTATCTCCCTCTCTCTTTGCCCCTCCCAGTTTGCACTCTGTCTCTCTCAAAAATAAATAAACATTAAAAAAATTTTTTTTTAATCTACACAGATTCAAGAGGCTATCATGTGCAAAAAAAAAAAAAAAAAAGAATAAACTGCTGTTAAAAGAGAGGAAATTTTAAAAAGAGAGAGAAAACACAAAATACTTTAAAAACAAGACACATGGAAGGAAAGAAGTAATAAAACAAAGTCCCTCTGAGCTGCAGAAAGACAGCCAATAAAAACAGATTGAAAGAAGTCTACCAAGTGCCAAACAGGATGAAGAAGACACGCACCTAGACACATCCTAATGAATTTCACAACTCCAAGGACAAAAGGCAAATCCGAAAAGCCTCCATGATATAAAAATAGGTTACATTCAGAGAAATGACAATCAACGGGAGGTAACGACATTAGGCAAGGACTTAAAGTTTAACACTCATGCACCCCGTACTAAAAATAACTATTCCAAAATTCTTTTAAAAATAAGGAAAATGACAACTTAAAGTATGAGAAACAATAGGCTGAGTAAGACCTAGTCAGAGCATAGAAAGCTAAAAAGAAATTAAAAGTGGATTCAGTAGATCTTGTTGTTTGCACCATTCTCTTTGAGGCAGGGGTTTGATGATAAAGCATCCTATTTCCTTCTCCACATGCCCAACAGCACTTCTAGGTTCTAAAGTAATGTTTATTTAATAATAATATTGCAAAGTGGTATTTGTGGGGTATAAACCCTTAGGCTTAATGTGTATACACAGCACAAAGACTACTTCTTGTTACACAAAACAATATAAACATTATTTACCTTGACAATGTAAGAACAATAGTATAACTGAAAAAATTCAGGAGGAAAAGAATACAGGAATGGATAAATTTCTCATTGTAAGTTGACTTAACATATTATTGAAAATTATACTGTTACCCACCAGAACTGATAAAAAGTGATTTCATTTGGGAAGCAGGACTGGGGGAGGCAGGAAACTATTTTTCCATTTCACAGAGTTTTTCAACAATTCCCATGCCATTCTTTTTTAAATTACAAGGGTGGGGGGGAGCATAGCATTCTTACAAGTATTCTCATACCTTTTTTCCCTTCAATAACCCTTAAATAAGATAATCTTTTTTCCTGCTTCAAACACATACACGCAAAAACAGTAACACAGGAATGCTCAGTGATCAACAACATGGGACAGTTTGAGCTGTGAAGTCAAGGACGATGGCACAGTGTTGAAGCCCACCCCTCCTCAGAGCATGTTCCCATCTTTACAACCTGCCTTCTGCTTTTCTCTGGACCAGGGGGCCACTGACATTCACACTAATGACTTGTATGACATCCTGATATCATAGTTCCACACAAACATCACGCAACCGTGTCCACTCCAAATCCATGCTGACCACACTGGCTCTGGCCTCACGGGTTCTGGCTCTGCTTTCATTGTTTCATTAATTGTTCTCAAACTTTCCCACAGCTCTAATTCTTTTCACATTTCTCAAAACTCCATGCTTCCGTCTTTCTGAAGAATCTTTTCCCATTAATCCCACACCAATTTCCCAGCCCCAATCAGTTTTTACAACCAAACCCTCCTACAGTCTTGGGAGAGGTGCCCCTCCCACCACTGCAGCAGGACGGCAGCCCCACAATCCTGCTGATCTCAAGCTCACCTTCCACCCTCAGGGATCTAGTCTGTGTCCAAACCCCCCTAGCCAACTCAATCTTTTCTTAGCCTCCTTTCTTAGCCTCCCCAGGCCTATAAAGATTCCTCAGTAACCTCTATTATTAAAAAATAATAACAAAGCAAAATAAGTCTTCCTTTGAATCTGCCCTTGTTCTTTCAACCCTTTTTCCCAATTTCAAAATGAGAAGCCTACACTCATAGTTTCTATGTCCTCATCACTTTTTAATCTAGCCTCTGATTCAGCCACAGGACCAGAACTGACTAATCCAACCATCTGCGTTCCCTCATCTAATTCTCCTAACCTCTCTACAGCTTTAACACTGTTAAGTCTTTACCTCCATAAAAGCATGGTACCGCACACCCCAGTCCATCTCCTACTTCTGTCATCATTCCTGGCACTCTGGAGGACTCTTCTTTATCCTGGAGTTTCCTAAATATGGGCAGCATTCCCCATTACCTTCATTTTTTACTTTCCCTTTCAAAGATCTGATTCACCCTGATGAGCCTCCTGTAGATGATGCCCAAATCCTTCAACTGCCCCAGGACATAAGTCATCACTGCTAACTGCCTACTGAGTAGTCTGCCTGAATGTTCTGACAGTGCCACAGATTCAATCTTGTCCAAGATTACACCACCTTCTTTCCAAACCGGCACCTCAGCTGTCTCTATATGTAACACCATCATTCCCCTGGTCACCCAAACCAAAATCTGGGCTTTTTTTTTTTTTTTTTTTTTTTTGAGAGAGCGAGCGAGCACCAACTAGGGAGAGGGGCAGAGAGAGGGAGGGACAGAGAGACAGAGAGAGAGACAGAGAGAGACAGAGAGAGAGAATATCCCAAGCAGACTCCATGCTCAGTGCAGAGCCGAACACAGGGCTTGATCCCACAACCCTGAGATCACAACCTGAACCAAAATCAACAGTCAGGAGCTCAACCGACGGAGCCACCCGGGCTTCCCTGGGCCATCTTTGACTCTACTGCTGCCTATTTCCTGACATCTCACCATCTTTCTTCTCCTCAATGTTTTATAAAAGTAAAGATGAATAGGACGTGGTTTCCAGCCTCTGGGAAGGACAGAGAGAAATGTAAGCAAACAACTATAAAGTAATCTGATAAGCAGTACAGATGAAAAATGCACAGGATGCTGAGGTTGGAGAGGAGGGGAGGGCAAAGGGGAGAGGAGATAAACTAAAGGGGGAATTCAACAAGCTGTAAATTATAAGACTCAGAACTAAAGTCCTGTCCCTTAATCCTCAACAGACCAAAACAACAACAGCACACATCCTGAATAGTTAAGTGTGTGCCTTACTTTGAGAAAACTCAACATAAGTTTTGACTGACTACATATTAGGCAGTGATGATTCCCACTATATACGGGTGTCTTTAAATAATAACTATCCTGATGAATTTAAAATAGGATTTCCTTTTCATGTATTTTCATAAACATACAGGTCATCACAGGAATGAAAAGCTGCAAAGACCTAGGTTCTCTCATCTAGCCACTTCATCTCCCAGAGGCTAAGAGAGGTCACAGCTTGTAAATAGCAGAAATGGGACCTGAACTCAGTGATCTTTTCCAAGTTACCTCACTCACTGCCTCTGATGTGTCTCTCACCTCAGAATGCTTTCCCAGTTGATTCCCAGAAAAGCCAACAGAAATGAGAATCTGGTAAAAGGGTCCAGACGTCTGGTCTCTTTCAGAATTCTTGAGTGTTGTCTCTGAGACACACACACACACACACACACACACACACACACACACAACTAAACTCAGGAAAATAGGGATCTGGCTACAACTTAGTTGTCCATGAAAATGAGAAATGGGTTCTTCTCAGCTTGTTGATGCCAAACTGACTAGATAACTCTCCTTCCCTTGGTTCTCATCAAGAATGCCAATAAAGTTAATTTTCTTCCTCCAAATAAAGGCCTACCTGGAGTTCTAACTATTCAACTAATGGCTAAAAAGCTTAGAACGTGGGGGAGTGAGGTGGGGACACAGAGGGTTTTCCCCCACCACCCATCAAATCTTGGATGGCTTCAAAAAAATGAATTCTAAGTATTGAGCTAATTGTGATACCAAGCCATAATTAGCATAGCTTAGTCAGCCTCTGATTTCACCTTATGTCAAAGAAAAGAAAAAAAGCTACTTCTCTCCACCTCCAAAAAGTGACAGGTGCTCTTCACATTATGAACTTGTTTTCCCTGATAGGGCAGTTAAGTAAGTGATTACAATTTGCAACTTGCTCTAAGCAAAACACCTTTTACTCTTAGAATCTGATCCCCTTCTGAAAGATCCTGTGTTCACTTTACAGGGAACATGTTTTAACATGTGAGAAATGCAAAAACAGAAGCAGCCAGACTCAAGGCCAACTCTAGCCTGCCTTGTACAGCTTCACTGTCAGAGGTCAATTTGTAATAATGGCTCATAAGGTTAATAGCAAAAGAAAAAAAAAATCAGCTTGTTTGGGTTATTTAAATTCAACAGAAATCTAGAAGACCATAAAACCCATCCTGACTGCTGTATTTTCCCTGTCAGAAATTCCTGAGAAATATGTAGTCTTGAAATTGATGAGATCAAAAAGAGAGACTTCTCAACAAGTGAGAATTTATTACTAAACTGTTCATTGAAACAAAATGGACACTTTAATATTCTTTAATTCTAGATAAAACCTGACGAGGTGAACAAATATGGTCATGTCTTGTTCCTTATGACTCACTGAGATACTGTCACATCCTCTTTCTACTACCTCTGCTTCTAAACAGACCAATCATTTTAGATAACAGGTTGTCAAAAGTTGGGAAAGCAGTTTCCTGTGAAATGAATCAGAAATAAATCACTGGAAAACCAGCCTGGTTAGAACCAGAGGACTTGTTAACAAAGAGTTACTCTACCTGACTCAAGGCTCAAGTTTCTCTTCACTGTATCTCAAAGTGGGAAAAGTGAGCCTCATGCACTGCGTTTCCTTTGACTTCCTTAGGGAGTCCAAGGACAATCTCGTGCTGTTTGTGGGTCTCAACAAACTGGGGTTCTCACTGGCATGTATATTCCCTTCTCTCAGCTCTCAGCCACTCCCTACATTTATGTCGGAGACTGGAGACCTCTTGTCTCACCTACTCTTACTCATGCTCCCTGGCACAGCCTTACCTCACCTACCCTTTATGTCACTGACCACAACCTCGTGTGTGCCTACAATTACGTATCCAGGACTTTCCACATAAGCATAGCTGCTTGAGTGGGAGTGGCTTTTTTGTATGACCTCACAAAGCGTTTTCCAAGGATATATACATGATACTCATTCTTATTTTTAACTCAGAGAATACTCATAAGACCATCAGGAGAGAACTCCCCCAACTTCCTCCTCCACCACCTATAAATATCTGCCCCTGTTCCCGTCCTTTCTTCCTTTCCTTCTGTGTCTTCAGGAGTCACTCCTGTATCCTGGATAACCACTCCAGCAGTACTTGGGATCTCACTTTCCTGACTCACGGAGACCACGTTCCATCATGTCCTTTCTACTCTACACCTTCAACCTCTCCTCTCCAAAACCTCTACCCTTGCCCCCACAAAGGAGCATGCTCAAGTCTCTCCCTTCTTAACATAATTCATTAATACAGCCACCACATATTTATTGAGCGCCTACTGGGTGCCAGGAGCTCTTTTCTACCTCAAGCTAAAGGGGTGAATAAAAGGAAATTCCTCTCCTCACGCAACTTTGCTTTCTCGTATGCAGAGAGATAAACGTATAAGCATTGTAGTTACTATTCTTTCTCTCCTTCACCTCACGCAGCCCAGCTTGAAAGAGCAGTATACACTGCCTGCCTCTACTTCCACTTCCTCTTCCACCTTGGATTCCTTATTGCACTACTCCCAACAGGTGTGCAGTCCCCTGCCACAACACAATTAAAACAGCTCAGGGAAAAGTCATCACCAATGACTTCCTCCACTTGTAAATTTCAAGGGCATTTCTCAGTCCACTTTTGGTTAAATTTCAGCAGCAACAGGCACTTCTTGCAATTCCCTGTTACTCTGCTCTTCTCCCACTTTGGTCATGCATACCTCCCTGGCCACTCTTTCTCAGATTCCTTTTCTTCAGCTTCCTCTTTAAACGGTGGTACTTCCAGACCTCTACATTTAATCTCTTCTCATTCAGTGTGCTCCCCTTGGACCACCTCGGTCATGCCCATGGCTTCCATGGTCAGTGATGACCACTCAGGAATACTGAATGTGTATCTTCAGGACAGGCTTTTCTAAAGAGTTACACACACACCGCCAACCACCTGCTTCTCCACCTGCATGGCCCAAAGACCTCTCAATAACACTGAATTTATCTCTTCCTGTAGGCAAAACTGTTCTTCTTCCTCTATTCCCTGTACTAGGAAATTGTGCCATCATCCTCTCAAGATGCTAAGCCAGAAAACTTGGAGTCAGCCCCGGTTCTGCTATCATATCATAGGCCCTCCTCTTCTACACTAGTTGCATCAATTCTGCCTCCTCAAATACCTCTTTTTGTTCCCTCTTCCCTAATCCTACTGCAGAGACCACTAGCTCATTTCAGTGGCCTCATTAGAAGTTCCCCTGTCCTAAGAGGGCATCTTTTGGGATGAGCACTGGGTGTTGTATGGAAACCAATTTGACGATAAATTTCATGTATTAAAAAAAAAAAAAAGAAAAAAAGAAGTTCCCCTGTCCTGTCTTGTCCTCCTGCTCTGTTCTTATCTATTCAGGGCTATTCTTCATTATATTCAATGGGAGTGGTGCCCTTTGGTTGTATGACCCGGAAGGCTGAAATCACCCTCCTCTGGGGCAATCTTTACCAAATACAGAGGTCAACCACTCCTACTTACAATTCTGCAATGATTGCACATCACCTATATGGATGGATCAACTCTTTCACCTGAAGAAAAGTGATGGGGGATGGAGGGCTAGAAGAGGCACAAGGCACAGCCTGAAGAAGCCAGCCAGGAAAATATGTTATTTAAAAATCTTTAAATATAAAATGATATTCTGTCTTTAATTTTTGATTCTGTATAATATATTCATGTTTTAATACAACCATAATTTCCCCCAAATCCAATTAAATGTCTACTCCAAGAAGACGTATCGTGCGTATCCTATAGCTTTGCATACCTCCTGGCACATCCACACAAACTCCGCTGAGAAGCAAGGACCCACACGATAAAATTTAAGATTCTAAGGCCCACCCCTGCCATGCTCTCAACCCTGCTCACCTGTCCAGGCCCACTGGACTACTGAGCTTACCTTTATGCTCTAGCAGTTACTAAATCATCAGAATTCCTCAAACATGCTACAATGATGCACAAATCCATGCTTTTCTCAAAACCTAAAGTATCCTTCTCCCTTGTCTGTGTGCTCACCGAACTCCTATTCAACTGTCAACTCTGAGACCGTGCAATACTACTACAGGTGCTCCTTCCCAAAATGCTCCAGGTACACTAATGCCCCTTGCATAAGCACCTTCAGTGCTTATACGTGCATTCTTTAGGTGGTTTATGAGGCAGTAAAGATGCTGTTCACAACATCTTATCTCTACAAATAACTACCAAAAAACTGTCATGTCCCATCCTCCTGATAACAAATTTACTGAAAGTTGTTTTGTTTTTGAAATTCTTCTATTTCCTCTCATTCATTGATTAGCCCATTATAATTGGGCTTCAGATTCCCACATCACTGCATTAAAATCACTCTCACCAAATTCATAAACCACCTGGTGGCTAAATCCAACAAATCCATCATATCCTTATCATTCTTGTGTTTGCAACATTTAATCATTTCCTCTTTTGTCTTTCTGACCTCAAACGCTCCTGATTTTCCTTCTCCAGCTTTCTTGCTAAACCCCCAACCACTTCCTCCTACTTGACTTTACAGGTTTTCATTTCCTCTGCCCATGTCAGCATTTCTTAGGGGTCTGTCTGAAATACTCCTCTCTGTTCATGACACACGCTCTTTCCTGAGTGAACTCATCTATTCTCATGGCTTTAACTATCATCCTGTTTTAGATAAAGCTAGAAACCAAATTTGGGTTCATACACCCGATTCTGATAGTCTTCACTGATCACCACTTCTGCAAGGATAGCAGTTTTGGAATATATAAAGTTAACAGCAGCATAGTGGCATAAAAGACAGTGCTAATCAGGTGCCAGGCACTGTTCTAGTAACAGGTAAATATTTTTTATGTATTAACTGATTTTGTTCCCACATAAATCCTATAAAGTAAACACTATTATTATCCACATTTTACCGGTAAGAAAACTGAGACAACTGAAACTGAGTACAAGAAAATGAAAAAGAAAGAAGCCCCACCACTAATGAACAACTCTTTCTTTGAACAATTATAAGGAAAACTTAGAAGGTGATCAAATTAAATTCAGGATTCTGAAGAATTTACTTCTTCTGACAATGGTGATCTTCTGCTAATTAACAACAATCACCTTAGTAATGTTTTTTCAACACGGTAATCATTTTAATCATGTTTCTTTCAGTCTTTACTGAAATAAGATAACCTTAATTATTAAGATGTTTCACAAGCTCTATTTCTCAACCACAAAGATAAACTAGAAGCTCATGACAGAATAATAAATAAATGGAATATTTGAGATTTTACTGTATTTATGTAATGTGCCAACTTACGTTAGTGTTTGAACAATATCTTGGACACAGATATCAAATAGGCACCTGAGAAAAAACTGGTAGGACCTAGGATAAAAGTGTTATGTGTGTACAGTTGGACATACTATGGGTGGCTCATGAGTGTCCTCAGAGTCTAACTGGCACATGCTAGGTTAAACTGACCAAAGGCCTGATCTAGTTCAACAAACCTAATATTTATCACACGGCTAAATATTTCACTCCCCTGGTTTTCCAACATTTTGCAAAAGATATAATGTGGCCAAGAAAAGACGTACGAAAAACAGGCATATGAAATATTTAGCTTTTCTCAACCAGGACCAACCAGTTAAACCAAAATGAAGGTTGCTGACAATATCTGGTCTACAGAAAAACCCACCCAATTAGCTTACACCTCAGATCAGATCATGTGGGTAATACATTTGGTTAAAGTAAAACAAAAAGAGAATCAACTTTGCATGGGCAAAATACAGTGAAACAGAAGGGGTGTGCGTCCCCTGCATGCAGGGAGCGAGGTGCTCAGTGGTGTGGCTCCAGTGGTCGTGAAGCACTGTACCAGGTGTGGGACTGGATCTTCTGTAATAAACACCAGCCGAACTGAACGCGCAAAGTAGCCAGGTAGGCTGATGAAATGGAAAGTTGTGACACATCACCCGCTATAAAAGTCATATGGAAAATCAGAGGGCACAAACAGGTGAGGAAACAAAGGAAAAACAAATTCACTTCAGAAACTAACCAGAAAATGCCAGGAACACCATGAGCCCCTGAGTTCCAGTCCTGACCAGTTCCCACAGGGGCTCCCTTTCTTTCCTGCCAGAGGCCTTGGGGCCAAAGCCCACACTTCTTTACTCTGTAAAGCTACACCATCTAAGGAATCCCGTTGGAATCTCCTGCCTGCAAAATCCATCTGTTCACTGAACAAGTGTCTACTGAGAGTCTTCTATTCCAGACCGTGGACATCCAGCAGGGAAACAAGACAGCAAGGTCCCCTACAGAACTAACATTTTACTAGGGGAGCATCAGATAATAAATAAATACAGGAACAAGATCATTTCAAATGACGGTATGCATTAATCAGAAAATTTAAAACAGAAAAAGAAAGTAACAAGAGAGATGTGATGGAGAGAAATGGGAGGAGTTACTTATTTGAACCTGGCAGTCAGGGAAGGCATCTCTGAGAAGGTAACTTTTGAGCTGAGACAGAAAGGAGGCAGAGTTGTTGGCCAAGCACAGATCTTGGAGAGGAGCGTTCCAAGCAGAAGCAAAGCAAAAAACAAGGCTTTGAAGTGGGGACAAGCATGGTGAGTTCAAGGAAGAGGAAAAGAGACTCACTGCCCTTGGGTTTTTGCTCAAATGCCATCTTAGGATCCCTGACCACCCTGTTTTAAATTGTACCCACTGACTCAGCCCCCGTATTCTGTATCCCTCTTCATGATTGATCTCCTTTGAAATTTTTACCATCTGACAAGCAAAATAGATTACTTACTAATTTTTGTCTATTCCTACAGAATGTAAGCCCCCTAAGGGCAGGGATTTTTGTTATTGTAACCACTGCTCTGTTGCCTGTACTTGTGTGGCACATAGTAGGCCACAATAAATAGCAGCTAAATAAATAAAAGGGAAAGGGAAAGAGAACAGGGGGAGGGAGGAAAGAGTAAAAACCAGAACAGAGAGAAGGAAGAGAAGAGGAAGGAGAGAAGTCGGCCAATGTGGCTGAAGGACAGTGGATGAAATCAACAGATGAGGGGTTGGGACTGTGTAGGCCTTAGAGACCATAGAATGGAATCTGAATTTTATTTTAATGCAAAAAGAAGCCATCGAAGGGTCTTATGGCAGAAAAGCAACATGATCAAATCTGTGGTTTAAAAAGCTCACTGTAGGGGCGCCTGGGTGGCGAGGTCGCTTGAGCAGCCAACTCTTGATTTTGGCTTGGGTCATGATCTCACGGTTCGTGGGATGGAGCCCCGCATGGGGCTCTGTGCTGACAGCACGGAGCCTCTTGGGATTCTCTGTCTCCCTCTCTTCTCTGCCCCTCCCCAACTTGTATGCGCACTCTCTCTCTTTGTGTCTCTCAAAATAAATAAATAAACTTAAAAAAAAAACTAAATAAACAAAAAGCTCTCTGTAGCTGCTATGTGGAAACCAGTGACAGAGAAGACAGCAAGGATACTAGGAAGGAGCTAGCCAAGCCAAAGATGAACAGGCCAGGCAATGATTAGCAGTGAACAGTGTTAGAGAGAAACAGACTAAGGATACTTTTCAAGGTGGTACCAAAAAAACTGAGGCGCCTGGGTGGCTCAGTCAATCAAGTGTCCAACTTCGACTCAGGTCATGGTCTTACAGTTCGTGGGTTCCAGCCCCATGTCAGACTCTGTGCTGACAGCTCAGAGCCTGGAGCCTGCTTTGGATTCTGTGTCTCACTCTCTATCTGCCCCTCCCTACTCACACTCTGTCTCTCCCTCTCTCTCAAAAATGAAAAATGAAAAAAATAAAAAATGAAAAAAACTACAGAGGAACTACATATGGAGAGTTGGACTGAAAGAAAAAGAAGAATCAAGGGTATGTCAGCTTTCAATTTATTGCTTCTCAGCTCCCAATCTACCCTTCACTGCCTGTTCTGTGAAAATTAAGATGGACCCTTTAAATAATTTTCTTCTGCCTGATGCCTGAACGTTAAGCTAGTCTGTAGCTGGTCTACAGACACTGCAAGAGGAAAGGTCTTTTGTTTCTGGTTCCAGTGTGCTCCTCTTGGCAGCATAAATAGAACATCAAGAAGTTCAGTATTTCTGGGGCTCCTGGGTGGCTCAGTCAGTAGAGAATCTGACTTCGGCTCAGGTTATGATCTCACAGTTCCTGAGTTTGAGCCCCATGTCAGGCTCTGTGCTGACACCATGGAGCCTGGAGCCTGCCTCGAGTTCTGTGCCTCCCTCTCTCTCTGCCCCTCTCCTGCTCATGCCTCTCTCTCTAAGATAAATAAACATTTAAAAATCATTTTTTTAAAGAAGTTCAGTATTTCTGATGTCCTATGGAGTCCCAGCCAGCTTATTTTAAGATCTTTGCTAATCTGAGAATTTGAGAAGACAAGTGGTCTAAGCTCATGAAACTTTCATGTTTTTAGAATTATTTTTCCTACATATACAAGGACTTGGGCACTTTATTCTGTTCATTCGTCTTTATTCAAATGCTAATACCATCCTGCTTAGAGCATAGTGATTTTAGACTCTGCTTTAATACATGGTAAAGCAAGGACCACCTCACTATTTTGTTTCTAAATTTGCTTGGCTATTCCAAAACATTTATTCTACTATATGCACACTGAGATCATTATCTAATTCCCCACTACCCAAAGAACTCTCCACTGAAGCTGTAATGAATTTCTGTTAATTTTATATATATTTAGTCCTCCCATCTGGGAATATGTTATATATTTACATTTTTTCAGATCTTGCTTTTACATCCTTGAGAGTTTATAATTTTCTTCACATGGATCCTGTGCCTTTTTTGTGATATTTACCCTGAAGTATTTGAAAAAAAAAATTAATACTATTACAAAGCCTTTTTCTCCTCACCAAGGCAGTTCATTCCTATACTTACCCCTGCCAACATCCCAATGATAGCAAAGAATGCTATTACACCCCACCCATCCCCATACCACCCTGATCCACAACGTCTGAGTTTTGCTGAAATCATTTAGACTATTTTTTTTAATGTTTATTTATTTATTTTGAAAGAAACAGAGAGCACTGCATGCAGTGTGGACATGTAGCGTGAGCAGGAAAGGAGCAGAGAGAGAGGGTGAGAGAGAATCCCAAGCAGGCTCCACACTCAGCACAGAGCTCGATGCGGGGCTCCATCCCACGACCATGAGACCATGACCTGAGTTGAAATCAAGAATCAGATGCTTAACTGACGGAGCCATCCAGGCACCCCTAGTCTATTTCATTCAGGCAACCAGGTTTTCTGCTGTAATAGGTCTCTTCTGTTTCAAAAATTCTTACTTAGCATTTATATTACACATTCTTTGTCACTTGCTATGAATGTAATTATATAAATATAACATATATACCCTTACGTCAAAGTCCATTATCCATCACTGTTCCCTTTCTTCCTCCAATCTTGGGGTCTCTGTTTCACATTATCTGTTTCATTAGGGTACACTGCTTAGATTGGAGCCTGTGGGTGATACAATCTCTGCATCTTTGCACACTCACAGAGCTTTCTTTTCCCCAAAGGGTACATATCTATTCTGCATACAGGATTCCTGGAGTAGAGACCTCTTTTCTCAATAGTTTGTGGATGTTTCTCACACCATCATCAAAGTTGCAGTATTGCAAATGAGAACAGTCTGTTTTCTTGTTGTTGCTGTTTTAACTTCATCTTTCTATCTAGGAGCTCATAGGATGTCTTTTCCTTTATCAGTGAATTCAGGAATTCTATCAGGAGATGCCTAGGTTTATGCCATTCCTCATCAGTCTTGCCTGGAACACAGCACACTCATTCAAATCTGCAGTCTTTTTCAATTTGCAATGTACTAATATATTGATATGCTGAGCACTTTATATGAGTTCCAAAAGGTAGAAGACCTTGCCATTACACTCACAAAAGTCCAAATGAGGGGGCAAAATAATTGAAACAAATAATAGTGGTCAGTTAGGTGTTAAACTCTGTTACCGCATACGATGGTCTAAAAATAGAAGAGATTAATATGAACTAAAGCAGTCAGCTGGCTTCATGACCAAGGGAACATTAGCCAGACCCTAGAATATGGGGAAATTTTAATAGGAAAGAAGGCAGTCCTGACAAAGAAAGGAGTCACTGCAAAGGCAGACAGAAAAGAATGAGCCGGTCAGGAAAAAGGGTGAGGAAACCAGTCTGACTATAATAGAAGAGTCCGGTGGAGACTAGTAAAAAATAAGAATAGACAGGGAGGCTGATGACAGGGTCCAGACTCATTCACTGGTTGAATAAGTATTGAAAAGCACTTATGCTGAAGGATGTCACATGCTGTCCTCAAACAGCTTACAAAGGGAGGTGAGAATATGTATGCAAATAACTTCTATGTTTGAGATCATCTGAAAAATAGCTATCATACAGGGGTAATGTTAGCAATCAGAGCTTAGAGAACCAACAAATGAGGAAGGTGGTTTTTTGAACAGGAAGTTCATCTTCCAGTACTTCCCTTGGTCCTTGAAAAAAAACAAGCAAAGAACTATGGGAGAAAAATTCATACCAATGCTTTTTCTACATGTTTAATTTAAAAATGAAAGTGTCTCCAGACCAGAGAAAAATCCAATAAAGAATGGCAACTCTTTAAAATTGAGACAGAAAAAAAAATTTTGTAACTATGTATGGTGATGAAAATTATTATAGTTATTATGATCATTTTACAATATATACAAATATCCAAGTGTTATGTTGTACACCTGAAACTAATATAATGTTGTATGTGAAACCTTACCTCAATTAAAAAAAATGTAAGACAGCCTGTTTGCCTCAGTCACAGATTTACTAAACAAAAAACTATCAGAAGTTTCTACCTAGTAATTCCTGCAGGGTTGATTTTTTAAAAGGAGATTCAGTGACAAGACTGGTCAGCACTGTAACGCAAGCATGCCTGACCTGAGTTAAAACCCACAAGTTCCAGGCTATGAGTAACTTGAAACAACAGAATCCAAGTTCTTCAGAAAAAAAAGGAGACAGAAAGAAAGAAAAACCCTAAGACGCTTTAATTCATCCATGAGAGCAATAATGCTCTAAAAATAAAGAGACATTAGAGCACTATTCCTTCACAAAACAAGAAATAATTCCAAGAAAATAATCAATTGAAGTACATGTCATTTACAGGGGCACCTGGGTGGCTCAGTCCATTAAGCATCCAACTCTCGATTTCGGCTCAGGTCATGATCTCAAGGTCATGGGATCAAGCCCCGAGTTGCACTCTGCACTGGGCATGGGGCCTGCCTAAGATTCTCTCTCCCTCTCTCTCTGCCCCTCCACTGCGCATGCACATGCTCTCTCTCATAAATAAATAAATAAATAAATAAATAAATAAACAAACAAACAAACAAACAAAGTACATGTCACAGAAGTACCTGCATTAACTTCTACGTTGACTTTAAATTTGAACATTAAATACCCTAAGAAAAAAACAAAACACTAAAAACACTTTCTGAACAAGAATGTAACCACAATCCTCTCTACAGCTCAAGATCAGTGCAAACCAAAGACCTTTCAAAGACAACAGACCCGTGGATCTTCATTTAGGACTGTCCTGTGTAGCATCCAAAATATTTTCCTCTTTCATTTCCCCCTTTCAGCTTCTCATCATCATCATCTCAATTCAAGGAAGAAAAATTAATTTCACATCTCTTCTCTGAAAATAGGACAGAACAGGGGCGCCTGGATGGCTCAATCGGTTGAGCGTCTGACCCTTGATTTCGGGTCAGGTCATGATCTCACGGTTCATGAGATCGAGCCCCGCGTCAGGCTCTGTGCTGGCAGCATGGAGCCTGCTTGGGATTCTCTCTCTTTCTCTCTCTCAAAATAAATAAATAAACATTAAAAAAAAAAAAAAAAGAAAAAGAAAATAGGACAGAACATTCCCATTCTTTCCTCTCCAGGCAGCCCCACCTCCAAAACTCCACAGACGGAAGCTGCATCCTAAGAAAACTAGAGCCCAATAGTTAGGATGGAAAAGAATTTTGCTGAAATGATTTGAAACATGATTCAGGGAGACAGAGGCAGATGGCAGTGTGGAAACCCATGGAGTTTGGAGCCAAGCAGACTTGGGTTCCCATCCCAGCACACTGTACTCTCAGGCTTCACGTTCTGTAACAAGTCTCTACAAAACGGAAATCACACACCTATCTTCAGCAGTTTTAGATTAGAAGCACATTTCTAAGACCTGCCTGAGATCACACAATAAATGGCAAACACAAGACCTAACCCAATTCTAAATGACCATTAAGTCCACTGTTTGGTTTTTAAAAAAAAAATTTTTTTAACGTTTATTTATTTTTGAGACAGAGAGAGACAGAGCATGAACGGGAGAGGGTCAGAGAGAGGGGGACACAGAACCTGAAACAGGCTCCAGGCTCCGAGCTGTCAGCACAGAGCCCGACGCGGGGCTCGAACCCACGGACCGCAAGATCATGACCTGAGCCGAAGCCGGCCGCTTAACCGACTGAGCCACCCAGGCGCCCCTGTTTGGTTTTTTAAAATGTTTCTTTATTTTTGAGAGTGAGAGAGACTGAGCATGAGCAGGGGAGGGGCAGAGAGAGAGGGAGACAGAATCCAATGAAGGCTCCAGGCTCTGAGCTGTCAGCACAGAGCCCAACATGGAGCTCGAACTCACAAACTGTGAGATCATGACCTAGCCGAAGTCGGACACTCAATCGACTGAGCCACCCAGATGCCCCGTTAAATCCACTGTTCTGATCTCTTTGCCATTTGTTTCAGAATGATACTGTCACTGGTAGTGAGAAAGGGAAAGATCAGGTTATGGGACCAGGTCCGGTACACACTGTATTCCTCTCCATTTCAGGTGCTTTTTAAAAGCTAGCTCAGTTCTCGCATTATGGTAAAAGAGCTATTTATTCAGCAGCTACTTACCGGCCAGCTAGGGTATATAAAGAGCTAAGCACAGGGCCTGTTACATAATAAGCACTCGATAATTGATGGCTACTTACACAGAGATCTTAACTTCTTAAGAGAGCTTAAGAAAAGCTGGCTTCTTATAAGAAATTGAGTGGAAAAGAAGTAAACCAGGCATAAAAGGGGGAAGAACATGCCAGAGTGGGCATTTCTCAGAGAAAGTGAACGTGTACAAAGGCAGGGAAATGAAAAAACCCAGTGCATTCAGGGTAGCTCAAGTAGCTAGGCATGCATGGCGAGAGAGGGGAGAAAATCACGAAAGGCGCAGGAAATGAGGCTACAAAGGCAAGCAGATCTTGGTACACAAAGGATGCTTGGATTTTATCCCGTGGGTGGGTCACGGGTCAAACCAATGAAAAATCTTAAACAGGGACAAGGACATGATTAGATCGGTGTTTCAGAATGATCATTCCATCACAGAATAGAGAAAGACGGACTGGAGGGAGAAGGGTCTGGAGGCAGGTGGATGACTTACAAGACTACAATAACAATCTCAGCAAGAGGTGATAAGAGCCCGAACAAAGACCAAAACAAGGTCAATGGAGGGGAGGAACAAGAACTGACAGGATTTAGTGATCCATTAGAAGTTAAGGATGACCCTCAAATTTTTGACCCAAGTAAATGGACATTCTGAAGCAGGGTTTTGTGAAGTAGGCTGAAATAAGGAGAACAGTTGCGGACTCACTAAGTTACGGCTGTCTGGGGGAACCAGTGGGATGTTGGAGCAGAGTGCTTGAAGTCAGGCCTAGAGATACAGACCAGAGAGCCACCTCACAGCCAAGAGAGCTAAAGCCCTGGGCATGGATGAGATTACTCAGCAAGTTTATGTGAAGTGAGATGAAGGCTAATGACTGATAGCAGGAACACCCATATCAGACGGATAAGAGAAACAGAAGCTCAAGAGACAGCATAAGAAGGAACAGTTAGGGAGCCGGAAGGAAATGATGCCGTAAAAGGTAAGGAAGGAGAGAGTTTTATAAAAATAACTGTTCACCATATTGAATGCTGCAGGGAAAGATACTGTGTCCAGTGGGTACTTTTCAGTCTGAAATTAGAAGTCATCGGTGCCCTTGGAGACTGTTGTTTCAGAGGCTTGATAAGCAGAAGCAATGGATGAAGGAACGAGCAAAGGAAACAAAGAAAGGAGAGGAAATGTAAGCCACACCTTCTAGGAGCTATGAGAGGGAGAGAATGCATGCACATAAGAGTAAACAGTTCCAATACACGACTGTGGGAAGCTGCTTTTTTTAAACTGGGAGAAATTTCAGCGTATTTATAGGCTGAAGGGAAGGAACTGAGAACCAAGTGTTAAGTGAGAGGCTGAAGATGAGAGAGAGACAAAGACAAAAAAGACTATGAATGAAGACTATGAATGAACAGATCAATCAATGGAGTAAGATGCCAAGATCACAGAGAAGTGATGGGACTGAGAATACAGTCAGAGGGATACACCGTAGAACAGGAAAGGGGATATTTCTTCCTCTGAGAAAAGAAGGAAAGGGGATAAGGGTGGGAACTGACATAGATAAGGCTTTGAGTATTGAGGAGGGAAGTGGAGGGAGTTTGGCTTTCCTCACAAGCTATTAAGAATGGTTCTTTTTTTTTTTTTTTTTTTTAAGTTTATTTATTCATTTTGAGAGTGGGGAGGGGCAGAGAGAGAGGGAGAGAGAATCCCAAGCATGCTCTGGAGCCTGCCCTGGGCTCAACCTCATGAATCACAAGATCATGACCTGAGCTGAAATCAAGAGTCAGATGCTTAACTGACTGGGCCACCCAGATGCCCCAATAAGAACAGTTCTTAACTCCGCTTCATAGCCCTCTTTAAGATACTGATGAAAACTATAAACTCTGCTCCCCAAAAAGATACGCATAAGCACTCATGTTCAAAATTCTACACATGATTTCAGCATTTCCAGGTCCACTGAAGCCAACTCATGAATCCAAAGAGATTGGCAATGGAATTCCAAAGAAATGGCCTTCAGAAGTGATCTTGTTCATGGACAAGCATCCACACGGGAAAGCAAACTGCTCATTATAAACACAAATATATGGGGTGCCTGTATGGCTCAGTTGGTTAAGCATCTGACTTTTGGCTCAGGTCATGATCTTGCAGCTCATGAGTTCAAGCCCTGCGTTGAGCTCTGTGCTGACAGCTCAGAGCCTGGAGCCTGCTTTCAGATTCTGTGTCTCCCGCCTCTCTCTCTTCCCCTCCCCCACTCGCACTGTGTGTGTGTGTGTGTGTGTGTGTGTGTGTGTCTCAAAAATAAAGAAACATTAAACATTTTTTTAAAAAACACAATAACATGAAAAACTCTCACTTACGCCTCTAGGCTATGATCAATCACGAAAAGAGAGGGCACTACTTGATGTATACAATAGCACTACATTAGACTCTAGGAATAGGGGATATAGGAGACCATCCTTGCTTTTAGGAAACTTAGAATTTAAAGAAATGAGAGGCAAAAGCCTTGGATTTAGCAATGACTTTAGATAAAAGCAGTATCTTTAAAAAACAAAGGATCAATCTAGAGCTGAAGGGAGACAAAAATCAGACTCTAAAGATAGATGACCAGACAAGGTTGGTGGTAAGCACAACTCAAAAAAAAAGAGGACCAAGAAAACTTTTGAAGGAGGAACTGAAAGATTTTGTTCACTAAAGACAAACGGAGGACTAAGAAAAGGAAGAGACAAAAACTATTTGAGGGCTCTGAGACCCACATGTGCCTTTTCATAGCTGTTAGATGCTGGAGTCTCAGCAACCACGCTTAAATTTCAAAGCCATTTGCCAGAACCTACAGGCTTGGAAATGTACACACACCAGATGTCTGTATGAAACAAACCAGCTACTCTTTTTTGCCCCAGTCAACTGTCTGCAGTGACCCAACATGTGTTGAACTAAGGGTAGAGGGTGCCGACAGGAGCAACTGATGGTGGAGTGAGGTCTTACTTTAAAAAAATACGTGTACAAATTGATTCCAGTCATCACTTCCTACAGAACCATATTCTGCTAAGTAACACAAGATATTAAAAACAGCCACTCACTATGCATCCATTCACTATCAGAAACAATAAAGATTACACATACCAAGTGACCACTGAATGCCACACATTATAGTCAGCTCATTTTAAACCTTACAACTCCAATGAGATTGTCATTCCTTTAAGAACTGGAAACACTAAAATGAGGGAGGGGACAAAGTCTGTCCAAGGTCACAGAGCTAGTAAGTGAAGGCCAGGAATTGGACCCAGGCCCAACAGATGCCAAAATCTGTGCTTCTCAAATGATTACGCAACCCTGCCTCAGACCAAAGTCAAACCCCCAAGACAGGGACTTTATGTCTCACTTCAAATCAAATTGAAGTGAGCCAAAATTTACAAGAAACAGTACAAGAAAGAAATAGTTGGGAAGCTGTTTAAAGAAGTTTAAGATATGAATTACCTCTGGAGGAGCTTACAGTGGGGTGAAATGAAAAACAATCAAAATATACTAGAAAATATACTGGGCAAGCAAGCAGGAAGGAGCTCTTCAAAGAGCATTCCTGAGAGAGGACCATGGAGAAGTGTACTAATCATGATACAAATATAGTGTGAGGGCCCGTTCTAGCTGATCATCCGAACTTTCACCCCTGAGGTGCTAATCCTTACACAGGTGCTAAGCAGCCACCAGGGGTTGGGCTGAAAGTGAAGGGTTAACGATTTCTCTCATTCAAAACTCCAGCCCGATGCTATGGGGCTGTCAAACAAGAATAATTTTTCGGGGCGCCTGGGTGGCTCAGTCGGTTGAGCGTCCGACTTCGGCTCAGGTCACGATCTCGCGGTCCGTGAGTTCGAGCCCCGCGTCAGGCTCTGGGCTGATGGCTCAGAGCCTGGAGCCTGCTTCCGATTCTGTGTCTCCCTCTCTCTCTGCCCCTCCCCCGTTCATGCTCTGTCTCTCTCTGTCTCAAAAATAAATAAATGTTAAAAAATTAAAAAAAAAAAAAAAAGAATAATTTTTCAAAAAACACATCAGAACGAGGGTGTCCAAACAAGCACTCTCCTTTACAGTAGGTGACTCATTCTACCAACCAATTTGTCACTTGTCTTCTGGAACTGCCCTCAAAACCAGTTTACGTCATTCTACTTTTTTGACAGTCACAACTCAAGTCAGTTTACAATCGCTCTAATTTTTTCGATCACACCTAGTTTGGACTCCAAAAGAATAGGGGCCGCCTGGGTGTCTCAGTCAGCTAAGCACCTGACTTTGGCTCAGGTCATGATCTCGTGGTTCGTGGGTTCGAGCCCCATGTCAGGCTCTTTGCTGACAGCTCCGAGCCTGGAGCCTGCTTCAGATTCTGTGTCTCCCTCTCTCTCTCTCTGCTCCTCCCCCACTTGCTTGCGCGCGCGCGCGCTCTTTCTCTCTCTGAAATAAACGTTTAAAAAAAAAAAAAAAAGATCCGAAATGGACTCCAAAAGAACATCACCAGTTTTTCTCTACTTGATTCCAAGTAACCTATAAAATGAAGCTCCACCCTCAAAGAAAATGTGTCACCATGAGGATTTTCAAAGGAATGTGCCACAGGCTCTGACTGCAGTTCCTAAAGATGAGTTCCAGCGTAAGACGAATGTAGCCCACCAAAAACATATACATGCAAGTTTTGGGGAAACCACTTAGCTAATGCCCAGTTTGTGTTATTTAAAAATCCACACCCCTGTTTTCCTTAATACTCCGAGCATTAGGTAGGACAACTGCTTAGATGTAATTTTCTGATAAACGGACATCCTATGAATTCACAACTGTGCTACGTATTTTGGGGACAGTGGACCACTTTCCCAATTGTAGATAAAGCAGGAGGGCCTCCCCAGTTTCCTGGTCCCTTAATTTTACTTGCCCACTTGTGAAATATGATCTCTAGCCAGCATCGTCCCCTTTCCCTCTTCCACTCCCCCACTGCTTCCCCACTCCTAAAGAGGATTCCCTTCAACTCCTAGCAAGGGGCCCTCTCTTATCCCTCCACCTTCAAGGTGGGCCCTACACCATGCTTTAAGGACTCCAGAGATAAGTGATGGAATAGGAGAAGGGAGGATGTGACTGAATTTGTTGTGTTTGTGCTCAGAGAAGTGTTCAAGTCACAAAAGGCAGGAGTCCTTCCTGTGTTATTTTGTCTTGAATACTTTCCCAACTGTCATCTTTGGACACTGAAAGACTTCAGCTCCTTCTGACAAGCCACAGAAGTATGGGATTTATGTCCCTCTTCCCTTCATACTTACGACTGAACTGCACGGGCAAGATCACACCCGTCTCGACACACAATCCCATCTTATATTTATAGTTCTCTGCTGTTTCTTTTTCACAACGACAAAGCAGATAGCTTCCTCTTTTCTTAGAAGGCAGCCTCTGTACAAAACTCTATCGTGGTCTCATATACTGTTTGGTTGGTATTTAGGTGACATCCCTACCAGATTCAGGGCTCTTTAAAAGCTGACACAGAGCCCTGCTCACCTCTGTATCCGTAGCACATAGTAGGCACAAAATAAATGTCTGTTGAAGCAAATAAGTGAATGACAGACTAGGAAGAGATTTCAGAAAGAGAATCAAGGGGACTACTTAGAACTGTGGCACACAACTGTTACATAGCATTTCCTTAGAGTAAAAATGAGAGGTAACAGCGTGTGCCCTAACAGTAAAGATATTTAAATCATCTGATGGTAACAGATGCCATAATTACATGGCAGCTTAGGATAATGGCGCTTATTACGTGAGCAACTTTAGCCAAAACACTTAACCTCTTAACCTTTCGAAGTTTTCCCTTCTGTGAAAACAGAAAAGAAAGAAGGAAGGAAAAGAAAAGGTAAGAGAGGTGGTAATAACATCTATCTATTCTACCTAATCACCAAGTTGCAGCAAAGCCCAGATGACATAATGCACAGGATCATTATACAGTGTATTTTGTATGACAGGTTTCAACAAATAAATCTCATCATTAGTGTTACTTTAGATGCATACACTCGAGTAAAACATGTGAATAAAGTTCAGACAACAGAGTTCATTGTCAAACATGTAATAGATATGGCAGGAACAAGAATATATGTGGATCATGAAGAAAATACCCAGCATGGGAATACCTGTAGAAACCTCCTACCTATTCATCTCCAGAGAAGCTCATGATTATTTGTAACTTCAA